>NW_022111307.1:7172547-7232423 GCF_000313985.2 Echinops telfairi | reverse complement strand
TTTTGAGAATGATGTACAAATGAGCTTTACACAATTGATGTGTGTATGGATTGCAATAACAGTTGTATGAGCCCCTAATAAAATGTTTAAAAAAAAAAAAAAAGAAAGAAAGAAACAGAAGGGAAATACAAAAAAGGAAGGCCCTCAACATACCATAAAAAAAAAAAAATTGCTAGAACAAAGTGTTCTTGTGTTGAGGGAGTACTTGAGCAGGAGCCCACTGTCCATCTGTTTTCTTAATACTAAACCTATAAAATATAAATATATGTATATAGATCTATTTCCTCCTCTCCATATATAAATATATTTACATCTATATATACCTGTATTTAAATCTCTATGACTACCCTTTGCCTCCTAGTTCTTTATTTCTTTGTACTTTGCTCTTGTCCCACTATCATGTTCAGCCTTCATTTGGGTTTTAGGAATTCCTCTTGGTTACATTGCCCTTGTGCCACCCCTGCCAGACCTCTTATACCCTCCTTGCCACTGATTTTGGATCACTTGTTCTGTTCTCCTTGGGTTTGTTAATACCCACTTCCTCCCCCCGCCTCCCCTTCTCCCATGTCCCCCCAGAACTGGCATCCCATTGTTCTCTCTTCTGGCTTGTTTATCCCGCCTATCCCTTCCAGGTAGACATGCTATGTACCATCATAATACTGAGTACTATGAAGCAACAACAGAAAGTAAAACAAGAGCTACAATAACAACAACACAAAACAACTGTATAAATAGTTCAGGGTCTAATTGTTGTCCTTCACAAGTGCTTTCCAGTCAAGTCTGATGGGGTACCGTGCCCTGGCACCACATCTATCCCTGGGGATTTCATTGCTCTGCTCCCCCCTCTGCTCTGCTGCATGCCGCCAGAGGCTGGCTTCGGCGTAGTGAGCTCAAGGCGTTGTGTGTCTCTAGTGTTTTCCCCACTGGTGCTATGGGTCAGTGAGGAATGCTGTGTCCCGTGGTGAGGCCGGCCCTGTGGTCATTTCTGTGCATTGCTGTTCTGAGCGGGAACATTGTCCTCAGGGCTTGGTGAGCCAGGATGTGCTTCACTCCTTCTTTTTCCCCCTATCCCCCTCGTTGGCTCCTGTGTGCTCTGACCAGACCAGTCCCTCTTCTTGAGCTGTGGCTTCAGTGCTGTCTTCTGAAGGGAGTTCTTCTGGGGGGGAGGGGGGTGCTGTCCACTTAGTTGGTCATGGGGCCGGCCCCTCAGGCCTCTCTATCGGTTCCCTGCTTCATGTCAGTGTGTTGCATTCTTGTCTTGGAGCTCCGGGTTGAAGTCTGGTCCCTCTTACCCTGTGGAGACACAATCAACACCTCCCCCTGTGTGGGTTAGTGCCCTGTTCCCCCGCTACCCATACCTTTTTCCCTCCTCCTTTTTAATGGGCTACCATATGCCTATTACCACTCTTAACACTTTCATCTCTTACGCTTTTCTTTAGGTTTCCTTTCTTGAATCTGAATATCTAAAGTTTTATAACATTTTTAACCTATCTTTTAGTTTCTCTTCTCGTCACCCTTTGTTATCTTCCATCCTCATAAAACCTGAAGCTGACACTATCACTACATTTTAAAAACAGTTTTCTATCAAATACTAGGACCCATTCTGCCATCATTGCAAATCAGGCATTTGGAGGCCTAATCGCACCTTCTTTTACCCTACCAAATAACGCTATCTGACCCTTCCCATCTTTTACCTACTGCTTCTTTCGCTCTCCCTCCCCTAACACTTCCTCCCCTACTTTCAGATCGCTCCCCTAACACCTAATCTGTGTCCTAGCCTTTGCTTGGTTTTGTTTGTTTGTCTGGTGGTTGGTTTGTTGCTGTTGATGGGGTAGCTTGTGTTAGGGCTTTTGAATTTGTCACAATACAACCACCACAGTGAACCTGAGTCATGGATTCTGGGCCCCCACTGAACTCCAGCCCCAATCCAAGAAGAGCTAGCTCTGATAACCTGGCCCTGCTCAGTGCTCAGTACTCACCTGCATGAAATAATCACTAAAGATAAGGGTACTGCAGCAAAGTGTGGTGAAGAAGGAAGATGGTGCCTAGCCATCAACTGGAGTAGTGTCTGGTGTCTTAAAGGCTTGTCTTCAAACAAGCAGCCATCTAAGCATGGAGTCATCTAAGCCCACATGGAAGAAGCACACCAGCTGTGTGATCCAAAGATGACAATAATAAAATTCAAATACGACGAAGGGAAAAGTATCCGAGCTAAAACTGTGAACCAACAATTAGTGGAAGGTTATAGAGGACAGTGAGAGCCCAAAACCCACCTGCAGAGTGTCTAGTCAGATGAAGCTGGTGGCAGATCCCCTCTAGCCAAGAGCAAAGGTCTGGAACAGCCTTACTGTCAAACACAGATCATTGTAATCCTGATTATGCTGCATCAAACTGGATATTTGGTCAGTTGACCTCCCTCTAAACCAGTTGTCCTCCACCTTCCTAATGCCACGACCCTTTGATACAGTTCTTCATGTGGTGATGACCCCCCAACCATAAAATTATTTTCATTGGTACTTCATAACTGTAATTTTGCCACTGTTATGAATCGGGCGACCACTGTGAAAGGATCGTTTGACCCCCCAAAGGGGTCGTGACCCACAGGTTGAGAACCACTGCTCTAGACCGAACCTGAATTTGTTCTAGGTGCCAGATCTCGAGGAACACTTTCTTTGTCTGCCCTGGTGAAGGTCCTTGTCTGCTTTCAGCATCTGTGGGCCCACCATTCCTTGGAGAGCTCCCTGCACCTTGACCTCTGTCTTCCGGGGGCTGGGGGGCGGGGGGGGGGAGGGGACGGGGGACACAGTTGTCAGCATAGAGATCCCAGGTCCACACGCTTCGTTCCCAGCCCTCCCTCTTTGCTTCTCTTAGCTGTATCCGTGGTAGGTGGTGAAGGGTGGTGACTTGGGACACATCCTATTGTAATCCTCATTTGGTGAACTAATCCTGTCTGATTAACCTAAGGGAAAGATCTCTCCCCAACAGAGCCATAGCGTCAGCACAGAGGCCAGACTTTACAGCTGATCACAGAATAGAGGGTAGACAGATGGCGAAATGAAGGACAGCCACACAGTACAAGGAATCATGGCCTGGCCAAGTGGACACATCTTGTAGAAGGATACAGTTCCTTTCCTGGCAACTACTTTAACTGCATCCCACAAATTCAGATAGGTTATATTTCCAATATTATTTGCAATAAAATATTCTCTAAATTCCCTGTGACTTTTTTTTTTTTTAACTACCAGTAAAGGGGTATTATTTTTAAAGTGAATTATTTTAATCCCCAAATATTTGGGGCTTCTTCATATATTTTATTACACATTTCTGATTTTCAAGTATTTTGTGGTCAGAAAATAAACCCTGTAAGGTTGTTCTAGCTTCCTCACATATTCATTCTTTTATTATTAAGAGAAGTCTCCTAATCTCTAGTAATACTTCTTGTACTTAAGTCCATTATTAGGTGTTTATGTAATTTTTCAATCTTTTCTTATGATTAGAGTTATCGTTATGTATTTTTTTCCATCTCTTAGTTTTCAGTCTATTTTTATCTTTTTATTTAAAGTTCATCTCTTTAAAACACTCTATAATTGGTCTTGTTCTGAATCCAGTTTTATAGTCTGCTATATATATTTTGTCCAATGTTATGGCATGATATGAAAGTTTTTAATTTCTTGGTTGTGTTTTACTTTGAGGTACTATGTTTTTACCTCATTAACATCTTCTCTCTGTAGTTCCTGCCCTCTGACTGCCAGCAACCAAGTCTTAGAAAGACAAATGATCCCAGCATGTATTCTCTTTCACGCAGCAAAATTCTGTTCCAAATAGCTGGTTGGTAGATGCCATCAAGCTGATTCCAAACTCATCCTGACCCTGGGACAAGAGCGCGAAACCCTGCTCCTGCACCGTGTCCACAGGAATTGCCCTGCTGGGTCACTCTGTCCGACTGAGGGTCTGCCTTCTGTCCACAGACCTTCTGCTTTACGAAGAGCAATGTCTGCATCCAGGGACTGGTCTCTCCAGATAGCATGCCCAACGTCTGTGAGGCAAAGCCTCAGCACGCTTGCTTCCAAGGAGGATTCTGGCTGTACTTCCTCCAAAATGGACCTGTCTATTCTTCTGGCCGTCCACAGTTCATGCAGCGTTCTCGGCCAGCACCGTCCATCCTCTTAGTCTTCCCGATGCGCGGCCCAGCTTAAAAGGCCTTGCATACAAAGTCATTGAAAATGCTGTGGTTAGATCAGGCACACCTTTCTTTGCTTTTGAACACTCAGAAGAAGTCTTTTGCCGCAGATTTGCCCAATGGCACCTTGTTTAATTTCTTGTCTGTTGCTTCCATGGGCACTGGATGTGACTCCAGTAAAATGAAGTCCTTGACAACGTTAGTCTTTCCTCCGTTGCTCATGATGTTGTTTGTTTTGTTCAGTTGAGGGATTTTTTGGTTTCCCTGTGTTGATGTATATACATACCCTGCTGAAGGTTGTCATCTCTGATCGTCATCAGTAATTGCCTCAAGGTCTCTATTTTCTGCAAACAAGATTGTGTCATCTCCATATCCCAGCTTATGAGTCTTCCTCCAGTCTTAATGCCACCTTCTTCATATAGTCCAACTTCTCATGCGCAGTTTACAGATTGCTCAGGGTACGGATTCTCTTACGCAGTATACAGATTATTCAGGATACAGATTCTCATAGGCAGTATACAGACTGCTCAGGATACGGATTCTCATACACCGTATACAGATTGCTCAGGGTATGGATTCTCATGGACAGTGTACAGATTTGCTTGGTATGCAGTTTGAATAGTGAGATACTACTATCGTGAAATACTACCACCCTAACACACACCCTTGCTGATTTCAAATCCTGTAGTATCCCCTAGGTGTGTTTGGATGACCGTCCCTTGGTCTATGTTCAGATTCCACATGAGCACAATGAAGTGTTCTGGAATTCCCATTAATCCATCATTTTGTGTGATCTATACAGCTGGATGTCTTTGCATAGTCAGTTAAGCACAGGTAAACATCTTTCTGGTGTTTTTTACTTTAAGCCAAGATCCATCTGACACCAGCCATGATAACATCCTCTTCTAAATCCAGCTGGACTTCCTGGTAGGTTCCTCTTGATGTACTGCTGCAACCACCTGTGAATTCTCTTGAACAACTAGTGCACCATTAGTAGTGCATTCATACTTGTTTCCCTGTGATTGATAATCACAGCGTTAACACGCATTGAGTTTCGCTGATCTCAGAGTGCCTCGCGTTCTTAGGTCTGTCTACTTAAGGGGACAGGAATACAGGGACTGAAAATGCCGCTGCCATCACAGCGCTGATAGAAAAACCATTATGGTCCCACCCCTAGGAGGAGGCGGGCTCTGTCATAATTGCTACTCCCCAGCAGCATCTGTCAGATAATGGTTTGACTTTCTCCTAAGTAGGCAGCAATCAGATAACCAAAGGGGGACAAGCCTTGATTACATGTATGAAATGGATGTTTCCCCTGTTTTTATGTATTTTTAATAAGGCAAACCCTTGGCCAATGATAATACAAGGAAGATGGCTTCTAAGTAGAAATATAAAATGCCACCCAACGTGCAAGCTTCCTTTATACTTCACATAAAATGAAATATTTCTTCACATCTGCCTTTTCTGATCCCTTACCCCAGCCCAGAGAAAAAGCAATCCTAGAGTGATCCTGTGACTGTGGTATACTCCACGCAAGGATCCACACGTGGCTGAGACAGTGCCCACAGGAGGAAGGGAAGAGGCTAGGGTCCCAGCCTGCTTGTCATTCATCTCTCTTCAAATGAGAACATTTCTACTGATGGTGGTCTGCTAAATCCTGACTCTCTCATAGGCATGTAGCACTGCTGTGTTCATTCACAATCCTCTAAGGATACTCGACATGTGAAGTTGAGCATCTTTCCGTCTGTGTATCTGTAGTGAGGGCTCACTTCAGATCTTTGGCCCTGGGGATCATTAGAGTGTTAGGTTGTGGTCAACACTGAGGAATTTG
Source organism: Echinops telfairi (assembly GCF_000313985.2). Lineage (NCBI taxonomy): Eukaryota > Metazoa > Chordata > Mammalia > Afrosoricida > Tenrecidae > Echinops > Echinops telfairi. The sequence continues at coordinate 7,226,412 of NW_022111307.1, read as the reverse complement.
CTGTGTATCTTGTAAACACATCCTTTTCCAAATCTCTGTTTGCTAGTACTTTCTCCCTACCCCTGGCTTGATTTCTTATTATCTGAACATCATAGCCAAGTTCACAGTCACCTAGCTTTCTCCTGTGCTATCTTCCAGATGCTGTATCGTTTGCATTGAACATGTAGGTCTATGCTCTGTGTGAACATTTGGGAAAGGTCCAGGGTCTCTGTATAGATTGTCGTTTTGCGTGCAAATGGCCAGTTGTCCCAGCTCCACTTGTTGAGAAGACTGTCCTTCCTTCCCTGAATTGTGTTTTCAACCTTGTCAAATTCAATTGACTAGATTTATATGGACCTATTTTGTGGGTTCTCTATTCTCTGTCATTGATTTTTTTTTTTTGCTAATACCACACTGCATTGATCAGCTGATTAGTTTGTAATCTGTTGGGGAGTTTGTGCTCTTCATTCCTGTGAAGCGGCTATTTGGTCTCAGGTGGCCAGCCCTTTCCTGTAAACCTGTGAAAATAATAAGTTCCATGACTATGGCCAAGGAACTACATCCGTTCTCCAGAACTTCAGCCACATTGCACAGTTGTCTTAGTTATGTGCTTGTTTGTCTATAGGTGTACATATTTAGTTGTTTATATGTGTGTGTATATATAATAGTTTTTTAAAAATCATTATTCCATTCAGGCATCATGAGCTCATCAATTTGGAGACATCTTTTATTGTAAGGGAGAAAACTGATGAAGCAAATTAAAAAATATATATGTTTCATTCTCTGAAGTACTCATCAACACTATCAGGTAAGCACTGGACTGCTTAGCTGCAAGGTTTGCAGTTCAAGCCCACCAGCTGCTCTGAGGGAGAAGGCGTTCCTGTCTCCCACACTGTATCTAGGGTTGCTGTGCATCAGTCAGCTCAGTGGCAGTGAGTTCTAGGTTTGACTTAGCGATGGCCTCCCATGCATCCGGAAGGCTCCAAGAATACAGATGGGCCAGGCCTCATGCATCGTGTCCCCTGTCTCTCTCAGACGAGGCCTGCCCTGCCATCACTGCCAGTGTGGGGAGATGGCCAGGGAGGTAACATTAAGACTTTACTTTAGGATATCGCTGACTACAGAGAATAACTGAGAAATGTATGGGCAGAACTTACTCTGGTCATGTCTTCATACATGATCCAGAGTCCCTGGGCTGATTGTTGGCCCTGTTACCACCTGGCCTGGCAGGTGGCAGTGGATCGGGCCGCTTTCCTGCAGTGGAGCTTGGTGTGCCGGTTAAAAGGCCTGCTTGTCTCCTGCTCCAGCGGCTGTAATTACAGCCCTCGCTTGCCCACATCTGGGAGTCGCTGAGCTTTGCAATGTGGGGGCCCTCTCCCTGGGGCTCTTGTGGATCATTTTCCACCGGATTTACTCTCATGCCCTGTGTTACAAGGTCATTTCCCGGCCTGTCAGTGGCTCCTCCCCTGCCGCTCAGCTAGTTTCATTTCCAGCCCTCACCTGGGTCCAGCCCTCCGGGAAAGAAGGAAGTGCTCCACCGGCCTTCCCTCCTCCTGCAGGTAGAAGGTGGTCCTTTGGGGCTGCAGGAGGAAGGCTCTGTATTTACAGGCTTGCCAGACTAAGATCGTGGTTAAGTTTTGCTGCTCCCATCGTCTTGCCCATGACACTGATTCAGTAGCCGGTTTCTCTGTGGGCGTCTCTGGCTGAGTCTCCGTTCCCTTTTAGGGCTAGTCAGCGTCCTTGTGCCAGTGCCTCTGGTGGGCTGCCCTGGTTGCGGGTGATGCTGTGAGCATGCCGTGGTAGACTTCAGTAGCCATCGTCACCACCTTGCTCGTCGTACTTTCCTGTCCCGAATGCACATTATTTCCTCGTGGATGGCCAAGGATGACAAATTGGAACATAGGCCCACAGGAGCAGTGTGGCCTGATCAGGTGGCAGGATTAGAACTTGCGTTTCCTGCTTTTCCACCCATTGTTCCTTCTGCTGGAAGGCCTTGCTGACCCTCAGGCAGGTGCCAGCGCCCAGACTGAGTGAGTGAGCCTTGCTAAACCTGGCTGAGACCCAGAGACACTCCATCGTGAGCCCAGAATCAGTTCACTGGTGTTTGGCAGGATCAGGATGACCTGCAGAGGCTTTCGGGAAGCCCCGAGGAGTAAGAGGTAGGAAGTGGGCTCACTCGCTTGCCCTGCCCACCTGGGCAGCTGGGTCCCTCAGCTGCTCCGTGCCCGCACAGTGCTGGCTGCCGGCAAACAAGGCAGGCCCCTGCCCTTGGGAGCACTTATGTTCAGATGTCCCCCACCCTGCCCCTGGACAAACCCGGAATCTCTTTCCGTGACCAGGCTTTGCCGGCTGTCTGCGCATCCAGCCTCCACGTTCCCTTGCTGACTGTGTGCTGACCAGTCTCAGCAGAGACGGTGCAGGTAATCTAATAGCACTTACAGCACAGGCCGGCGCTCTGCGTGCATTCCATGTTTAATCTTCACCCTCGCAGCCCAGAGAGACTTACTTAAGATTGGCCTGCTGGAAATCGGTGGGACCAGGGTTTGCCCTGAGGCCACCACCCTATGGCATTGTCACCCACCCCGGGGAGGCAACCTGACCTCTGCCTTGCATGGCACCAGTAGTTAAATGTTCATCTACTAGCCTAAAAGGTGGTGGTTCGAACCCACCCAGAAGACAGGCCAGGGAGTCTGCTTCCCAAAGGCCCCAGCCCTGAAAGCCCAGTGGGGCAGCTCTGCTTTACACCCACAGGGCCACCCCGTCACAATCACCTCCAACAGCAGCCTCGTCGTCGGGTACATTTGACGACTTATCCAGTTTCCTGACACTTGGAAAATAATCCTCTCCCCATAAGTCGTTTCAGTAAAAAGAAATAGTTATCTTCACTGAGACACAGGACAAACAGGCCAGAAATCACGAGACATTACAAAGTTCCGCTTCTTGGAAATACAAAGACAAATGCCAGCGGTTTCACAGCAGGCCCAGGAGAGTCACCCCGCAGATGGGGCCAGAATCAACCAGGGTGTGGGCTTGCTCGGCCGTGCTTGCTGACCCTTTGCTGCAGGGCCGGGCGCTGGGGCTCGGGGACGAGCCAGCTCCAGTGCTGGTGCTCGAGGAGCCAGCAGTCTAATGGGAGCAAGCAGCCGACGACAGCTATGACCACCTAGCGCCCCAGCGCGACTGCGATGACGTGGAGGCCGTGTGGAAGCACAGAGGAGAATCTGATTGCTGGCAGAAGTAGCTAGAGCACGGAGGAGGCATTCTGGAGGGAGAGCAGGAGCGGAGGCCCACGTCTCATTAAGTGGAGGAGTCAAATTACAACCCCAAATGGAATTCCCAGGACATGTTGACGGTGTGTGTAGATCATGCGAGAACATGTTCCAGACCAGGGCAGCCCGGACAGATCCACTCTTCTCTCAACCTGGGGAAGGTGGCTTTGGGCCCCGGGGTCCACATGACACCTAGCACCCAGAGGCCGTCAGAAAATGTTGGTTGAGTTCTAGAACTGAACCCAGTGCCTGAAGCGTGGAGGTGGGAGGACGAGATCCTGGACCCCTCAGGAGTCTGCATGGGCAGGCAGCAAGCCAGTGTCTTCTGTGAACAAGCTGCCTTCAAGGGCCCCTGTTCCTCCCTCCATTATACCCCACAGAACCCTCACCTTGGCGATTTATTAGTCCTTCTCTGGATGCCTACTTCTTGAAAATAGTCCCTCTTTCCAGGAAAGATTTTCAGACAGGTGAGCACCTACTAGGCCCAAGGTACTCCTACAAATAAATACGGCTCTCTTGTCTCACCTCAAACTGCTTTCTTCATTTTATCACCAAGACCCATATGATCTTGGCCAAGAATGGGGCACCTCTGGACCACAGGAATGTAGCTTCTAGCCTAGGGAAGCCACAGCCCACACTCCTGAGAGACCCTCTGGTTGCCTAGGACAATGGCTTTTACAAGAGTAACTCACAAAGTCTTCCTACAAAATCATAGACCCTTTAACTGAACAGAGGTATTTAAAAAGTGAAGTTCTTGCTTCTCCACGCAGCCTCCACCTAGGTCTTTACACCTGTGAAGGTGGTGTCTCCCCTCCCTCAGCCTGCCCTGGAAGGTTCTGTGCCTCTCCACTTACCCCCTGTCAAAGGATCCGTCTCGGCAAGCTCGAGGGATGCAAATCGTGTTCCTTTTAAAAGTCCTTTGCACTTTGGGAACACAAGTCTGAAGGGGCAAGGCCAGGGCGTAGGGTAGATGAGGTCAGATTTCCCAGTGAAACTCGTGTGGGACGCACCTTGCTACCCTGGGAGAATGAAGACGCGCACTGTCATGGCGGAGGCACACAGTACGGTGAGAAGACACAATCCTGAGGCACTGTGTGATCACCAATCCTGAGGCACTGTGTGATCACGAGGTGTCGAACGGATCACTGAAGACAAATGGGTGCATAAGCAAATGTGGCGAAGAAAGCTGATGGTGCTCAGCAATCAAAAAGTATAGCGTCTGACACACAAAAAAAGTATAGCGTCTGGGGTCTTAAAGGCTTGAAGGTAATCAAGCAGCCATCAAGCTCAGAAGCAACAAAGCCCACATGGAAGAAGCACACCAGCCTATGCAATCACGAGGTGTCGAAGGGATCAGGTGTAAGGCATCATCAGAACAAAAAACCTTACCATACTGAATGATGGGCGGAGTGCGGAGTGGAGACCCAAAGCCCATTAGTAGGCCACTGGAGATCCCCTTGCAGAGGGAACTTGGAGAGGAGATGAGCCAGTCAGGGTGCGATGAAGCAACGATGAAAAATACAACTTTCCTCTAGTTCCTAAATGTTTCCTCCCCGCTCCCACTACCATGACTCGAATTCGACCTTGCAAGTCTGGCTAGACCAGAGGATGTACACTGGTACAGATAGGAACTGTAAATACAGGGAATCCAGTGTGGATGATCCCATCAGGACCAGTGGTGTGAGTGGCGATACTGGGAGGGTAGAGGGAGAGTGGGTAGGAAAGAGGGAACCGATTACAAGGAACTATATGTGACCTCCTCCCTGGGGAACGGACAACCGAAAAGTGGGTGAAGGGAGACGTTGGACAGGGCAAGATATGACAAAATAACAATTTATAAATTATCAAGGGCTCATGAGGGAGGGGGCAGCGGGGAGGGAGGGGAAAATAGGACCTAATGACGGGGGCTTAAATGGAGAGGAAACGTTTTGAGAATAATAGGGCAATGAATGTACAAATGCGCTTTACACAATTGATGTATGTATGGATCGTGGTAAGAGTTGTGTGAGCCCCTGATAAAATGATTTAGAAAAAAAATCCTGAGGCACACCTTTCTGATTGCAAACCTCTCAGTACGGCTTTGTGCCGGTCCCCGAGCTGCCTCGTGAACAACGCGCAAGCTGCACAGGAGCACAGTAACGTCGAGTGCTCTGAGTTTGGGTTGTCAATAAAACACAAGTAAACAAGCATCTTTCCGGAATTCTCTGCTTTCAGCCAAGATCCATCTGACCTCAGCAGTGATGTTCCTGGTTCTATGTCTCCTGTGCCTCTGGCAGCTCCCCGTCAGTGTACGGCTGCCACCATTTAAAATGTTCTCCAGTAAAATTCCACTTGCGTGTGATATCAGTGATAGTGTTCTATAATGTGAGCATTCTGTTGGGTCACCTTTTGTTTTGTTTGTTTGCAGTGGGTACAGATCTTCCTAATTTCTTGACATAGACAAGTGAGTGCTTCTAGGGCAGTGGTTGTCAACCTTCCTGATGCCGGGACCCTTTCATACAGTTCCTCATGTTGTGGTGACCGCCCCCCTAACCACAACATTACTTCATCGCTGTCATTTTACTACTGCTATGGATCGGGCGACCCCTGTGAAAGGGTCGTTTGGCCCCCAAGGGGCTGACCCACAGGCTGAGAACCGCTGCTCTAGTGCTTCATCAGCTTGGTCCCTTGCTAGCCCGTCGACCCCTGGGGCCTTGTTGCTGGCTCATGCGTTCAGTGCAGCGTGGCCGCCTTCTGTCCGCACCATTGGTGCCTGCTCAGGGCAGAATGTTAACCAGGCATTTTGGGTACAGTGCTTGTGTGTATTCTCTCTCTCCTTTGATGCGGTTTTGCCCGTGGAAACTTTCAATGTGGTAACTTGAGCCTTGAATTTTTTCCCCTTTAGTTCTTGCCGTTCCAGAAAGAACTGTTTACTTTTGGTGACTCTCTGGGAATATGATCCTTCTTTCCTACAAATAATATTGAGGAAAAGCGTTTTTGAAACTACGTCAGGGCAGATGTAAGCGTTCTCAGATGGGAGAATGATTCCCCCATGCTCTAGGCAAACCCAGAGAGAGGGGTAACGGGAGCATCCACAGGGCCCCCAAGGGCCTGTCTCCTCATTCTGGCCCAGCCTCTGCCTCCCTGAAGGCCTCTTTCTGCAGTTGTAGACAGATCCTCTCCCTGCTTGTGGAGGGCGTGGCACTGTGAAGTTTCTCACTAGGCCAGCCTGCCTTCTTCAGTGTGCTGGTTCCCATTCTCTGGGACCCTGCAGGACAGCTTCGCTCGGCCCCTGTGGTTGGCAAGGCTGTCACTCTTTGTGGGAGTAGAAAGCTCCGTCTCTCTCCCATGAGCGGCTGGTGGTTTCAGCAGCCCAATGGGTAACCACTCCGCCACCAGGGAAGCAAAGCTCTTCCTGAACAACACTAGCATGGGCCAGTATCCAGGGCTCTAAGAGGGGCGGGGAGTGACCAGTCGCTCACGGCAGATGGCACTGGAGTTCGGCACAGGAGGGCGCCCAGTGCGGGCCTGTCGCTCCTCGGTGCCCTGGTTCCTGAACTTCGCTACACCCGGAACACGGCTGCTTGTGCGCACCACTGTCTGGGGGCTTTTCCTGTGAGGACTGTCCGTAAGCAGTCTGTTTTCAGACCACCCCTGGCAGCTCCCTCCATCCCACTGCCCTCCCCCTGCCCACCTGACACCTCGCCCCAGACATGTTGGCCGAGGGTGCAGTGATCCTTTCTTGTTCATTTGCCAGGACAGCCTGTGACAGTCAGTGACCTAGGGCCAAAGGCATCTTTTTTGCTAGTTGTGTACATGCACAGGAGCCCTGGTGACGTAGTGAGCACTTCTTGGGCTGCAATCTTCAAGGTCTGCAGTTCAAAACGACCAGCCACTCTGCGGGAAAAAGTGCATTCTACTCCCGAAAACAGTTCCAGTCTCTGAAACCCGGGGCAGTGCTGTCCTGCCCTATGATCTATCGCAGTGGCCCGGGCTTATTGGATGCCCACACATAAGGTTTTCCTACTTCCTCCGAAGTCGGTGCTTAGTCTGCAAGCTCCATGGAAACCGGCCACCTTGGGTGACCCTGCTGCCATCTGACCTTCAGGCGACACAGTGTCCAGCATCGCGGCCACACTTCCTGGCCAGGGAGGGCCCTTTCTTTGTTGAGCAATGCCTTGCAGATGACACACCGTTTCCTCCCTGACACGCCCCTTCTGCTGGCAGCCACCTGTGGGGGGCGGGGGTGGGGGAGCTCCGCCTCTGCCTTCTGGAAGAGGGGGGGCGGGGGTCAACAGGAGCCACGGCCCGTGACCTAGTTGGGACAGACCAATACGATGGTTCTGCTCATGAACAAACCGCCAAACCCACCGCCGCGCAGCCCGTTTGATTCCAACTCATAGCTGCGCTCTGGGACAGAGGAGCAGACTGGAGATGAACCTTCCACCCACTGGACACGGTGTCACGAGGAACCACAGGCAGCACACGAGAGGGTGGACTGATTGCGGGGCGACAGCAGTGGGCTCGAGCATAGGGACGCTTGTGCATCAGAACAGACTCGATGGCACCTCGCAACAAGATGCACACCCGCCTGCACTATCAACTGAGAGCAATCAGCGCTAGGCTCTGGCGATACAAGACAGCATCTGCTGAGGCCTGGTGCCGGCGGGCCAGGGCTCTTGAACCAGGTGCCTCAGCCCAGCTGGTGTTCAGCAAGCAGCACAGCCAGCATCCCTCTCTCTCGGGCACACGTGAGGCAGGACTACCTGCGGTCACATCGAGCGCTGAGTAGTGTCAGAACCAGAATTCAGACTCAGCCTGGGACCCCATTTTTCCTCTCTGGGTGTGAGGTTAGGGAGCCCAGGTTGGTGCGGTGATCGAGCCCTGGGCTGCTCTCTGAACACCCCCCTACCCCCACCCCCACCCCCCGGCACCGGCCCAGAAACAGAGGAGGCTGTGTGCTCCCATAAAGAGGTCCTGCAGCACTGTGGGAGGGCTGTGTCGGGGAGGAAGTGGTCTGCCCTCCGGAAGGCATCCTTCAACAAAGAAAGGGCCCTCACTGGCCAGGAAGTGTGGGAAATGGAAATGCAGGCGGGATGGCACGGTCTTGTAAGGGCCAGGCAGGCCAAGAAGCTCAGAGGCTCTAAGGGTCCCTGTGGCGTTTCGGGGACCACCTGAGAACCAGGCATGCCTGGAGAGGGACGCAGCCAGTTCTCAGGTAAGCAGGGTCTGTAAGAGGGCTCTCTCCAGGTCTATTAGAGGGATACCAGAAGCAGCAGCCCCCCAGGAGGCAGGGCAGCTGCCGTGGACCCAGCACGTGCTCTTAGTGACCTTTTGATTTCTTTTGATTTCTCAGGTACCCTCAGAACCAGTTCTGGATCCACAGCAAATTCAAGCATTTGATCAGCTTTGCCGCCTCTACCGAGGAGGCTCCAGGGTAATGTCTGTGTGGCTCACCCCCTTCTTTCCCTACGGGTGATACATTGTTTTGGAATGTATGCCCCAAGTCCTCATCCTAGCCTCCTCTCTACCACCCCCAACCCCCACAAGACCCTCTGGATCATCAGCCTAGCCAGGGTACGGGGGGTGGGGTGTCTCTTCCCAGGTGTGTCCTCTCCCCAAGAGGGCAAGCCCGAAACTCGCCCTCACCTGGGAGGCCTCTGCTCATCCTGATGCTCCACCAGTCCCGCCCCACGGCCCTGCTGGACATCCGCACGGGTAGAATTCATTTGAGCCAGGAAAGACAAGTGCAGAATAAGAGTGCCTTGAACAGGTGACGTGTAACTGCCTGCCATCCAAGGCCCTTCTGTGCACCCCCAGCTCTATTTTATCTTGTGGTCCTGCTAGCTGCGACAGGTGGCTCATAGCCCCATGGTTCTGGTTCCAGCCATCGCATCTGCATCCCAGCCAGCAAGACGTCCTGAACAGGACCACGGCCAGCAGCAGTGGAGGCTGGGAAACGCCGTCTTAATCCCCAAAGCTGTGGCCTAACACCACTGCTAAACTGTAACTGGAGAGGAGACAGAATTGTGGGGTCACTTGCACTGTAGGATCTGATAGGCATTTCCGATTGGACATTACCCTGATGGCCCACACCTGTCTTCCATGCCTAGAGCCTGTGCCTCGGGAATGACCTGGTCCATCCCCTGCTGCAGAGCAGGCTCGTGGTGGCACCGGCCCCATCACCAGGACCTCCTGTGACCATGTTACTCAGCCCAGTGGGTTTGCTAGCTTGCTGCTAAGAGCCACCCTCTCTCTTAGGGTGTCCTTCTCCCCTTAAACACTGCCTTTTCTGTCCTGGCATCCTTAGACACACAGCCCAGCTCCTCCCAGGCTGGTGCTCTGGGTTTGACAGCTTAAGACCACAGTCCGAGCCAGTGGTTGGGATTCAGGTCCACAGACCAGATGGGGCCCGTGGAACTGGGGTGCTGAAGCTGGGAACCCTCAGCTCAAGGGTTGCCCACAGCAGCGAGGGCCATAAAGTCACCGCCAAAGGAGCCTGCTGTTCTCCAAACGAAACCAAGCCCTGTGGAGGCTCAGGGCGGCAGGATCAGTAGCTCTGTTGTCCGAGGGTCACGGTCCGGAAGTTACCCAGAGAGGATGCACTTAACCAAGGTCACATGACTTGTTTGAGGCTAACTGGAGCACTGCACCTTTTTGTTTTCTCTCCCCCATGTGTGTCTGAGGCAGCCAGCTCAGGGCCCATCCACCTCTGCCCCACATGCCCCTCCCAGTGGTGGCCGCCTCTGCTGACGTGTGTCCCTCCCTTGCAGCTGGCCCTCCTGACCGAGCTCTCCCAGAACCGCAGCAGTGAGGCCTACAGGCCCTTCAGCGGCACCCACAGCAGCCCTGCTTTCCACAGCATCTTCCACAACGAGAACTTCCAGCTGCACCTCATCCCCCCTCCGGCCACCGAGGACTGAGCCGCCGGCCCTGAAGACGGCCCATCGGAGCCCACTGGCAAGCAGGGTCTGCAGCAGCCTCTCCCACCCACTTGACCACTGACCGCTTGCTTTCCTCGCTGGGCAGAAAGAACGCCAGGGATGAGCTCAGCCATTGGGACGTTCTCCTGCCTCCCCCCAAGCCTGGGGCAGCTGGCACTCCACCCCCCACTTATCAGCTGGGCCACAGGGTCTGTAAGACTCCCCCTCCCCCAGCTGGCACAGGTCTGTCAGACACACACACACACACACACACACACACACACACACAGTCAGCAGCACCCAGGGGCTTCAGCACCTGCCGCTCTTGGCCAGGGAGAACCCCTGGGCAGGGCAGGCACCCTTCTGGTCTGGCTGTGAAAGCCCATGTGAATCACCTTGCCCTTCCAAACAATAAATGGCTCTGCAGACCTGGGGCAGCTGTGCGCGCATCTGTCCATCATGGGGGCTGCTAGAGCCGGTCTGCAGCTCACTGTTGGCTGCAGTGGGGGTGCTGCGGAGGCCCAGCCTGCTCCCACGGCACCTCCATCCAGCACCCTGGGCTGCTCACCCCCACGTGTCCCAGGGCACTGAGCCAGCCACCACAGGAAGTCACCACCGCCCAGGCCGAGGTCCTCACTTCAGTCATGCAGCTGCTCCAGTTTACAGGTCCACTCGGAGATGAGCAGGCTCTTAGGGAAGGACTGACGCTACCAAACCCACAGAAAGAAATACAGCAACATAGTTAATTGGCCAACTTTGAATATAGATCTGAGTAGATCCCATTCAGGTACTTAGCAACCGGGCAAGTCACGTAACCTCTCTCAGCCGCCATTTCTGTTAAGATCCAAGTGGGCTTCACAAAGGTCGTGGGGAAATTCTGATTTCGTTTTCTCTGGCACTTTGAGCTGTGAGAAGGAAGCTGAGCTCGCCACAGAGCAAGACTTGCAGCAGAAAATCCGTGCTCACTTGGGCCCTGGCTTTTAGCCCAGTAGCTGAACTCATGGACAGACGCCCTGGGGGCTCTGCGAATGCATTGCTTGGCCCTCATGATGATAAGCAGCCCATTTCCCTGGTCCTTTGGAGGACAGGACAGGCCTGCACCGCCCTCATTTCAGTTCACACGAGCAGGTAGGTGTGCCGGCTTTCCTGATCTGCTCTTTTTATTGTTCATTACCAGAGGGAGGACATGTTTAAAGGATGGGTGCACAAATAGGGTCTTTGGAAATGTTTCCAGTTTGCATGAAGTCACACTGGAATACGGTAGAGTTCCTAATCCTAGCGTAGAGACCCACAGGGACAGGCAGCCGCAGGACCGCCACATGACAATGGAGTTACACTGCAGCTACAGTCAAGGGCATTGGAAGCTGAGCGACAAGGCAGGGCCCTCCCCCAGAGCCTTCAGAGAGAACTTGGCCCCATCAACGCCCGAGATGCCAGCCCTGCAGAACAAAGACAATCAGTCTCCATCCTTACAAGTCACCGCATTTGCAATACTTTGTAACCAGCGCTAGGAAACTCATGAAGATTAGACAAATCATTTTTGCTATTCATCCTAAAATTTTACGAAATCTCAAATTATCTTTAGATTGTCATTTGCTTGTAATGTACCTTTTTATTTCGACACTAGGCCTTTGTGCTTTCAATGCACCCAGCCATACTTTATTTATTCTAGGTAGCTTCAGCAATTGTTCTGGAAGACCCCTGGATGCAGATCACAACCCGGCTTACCCATCGGGACTTGCCTCATTCTAAATGGTCAGGCTCCAGGCTGGTGGCAACTCCAGGCTGCGAGTTTCCGGCTTCCCAGGGTCAGGGGTTATGCACTCACTAACCCGTGTTCCTTAGATAGAGGATGGTGAGATTTCATCTCACGTACTTTGGCCATGTTATCAGGAGAGACCAATCCCTGGAGAAGGACAGCATGCTTGGTAAAGGAGAGGGGCAGTGAGAAAAGAGGAAGAGCCCCCCACATGGTGGCCTGACACTGGCTGCAACAATGGCTTCAGTCAGCAATGCGGGTGCGGATGGCACGGGACGGGTCAGTGATTCTGTGCCCCGTGCACAGTGTCAAGCTGGCTGGAGGCACCTACCAACGGCCTCACTGGCTGTGTTCTGAGGAAAGGCATTCTGGGGAGCTGGGGTATTAACCCTTCAGTGCATTAACTATGAAGTCTTAAGCTTCCTTTCCTGGGTTCAAAACCTGGGACCCAGGACAGGGCGAGGCTCGCAGGTGAAGCTCACTCCTCAGCCTGCTGTCGAGAACACACCCAAGATGTAGACCAGGGTCAGCTGCTGTGGTGGAATGGGCATGGGCCCAGTCGCCACCACCTGGGTTTGAAGCATCAACCTCTTGGCTAGGAGTACAGCACTGGGCCATTTGAGCTACCCAAACTCACTGCTGTCAAGTCTGTTCCAACTCAGGGCAAGGTAGAAACCCTGTGGACTTCTGAGGCTGTAACTCTTGTGGGAGTAGAGCCTCATCTTTCTCCTGTAGAGCAGCTGGGGGTTTTGAACTGCTGACCCTGAGGATTGCAGCCCAGCTTGTAACTACTGTCACCAGGGGTCCTTTGAGCTACTCGGGGACTTCCCAGCTGCCGCTGCTGGAGGTGTGGCGCACGCAGGTCCTTGTTAATTCACAGTGACTCCAGGCCAAGGAACTGATTCGTGGGGTTCCCCTGCCTCTAGTCTTCATACAGGCAGCTCTCCTGGTCTGTCCCCCGCTGGGCGCAGTGCAGAGCGCTCAGCCACCCGTACCGCCACGGCCCTTCTGCAAGGGGATGATGCACACAAGCTGCCTTGGTCCTGGCCCACAGAAAGCACCCGAGAAAGTGTTCATTTGCAAATGTGGTCTCTCTTTTTTAGCTCATATAATGTTATCGCCATCAGACAGACACGCTCTGGTGGGAGGGTGAAAAACTCCACACTTCAAAGTATCAGATTTGTGCCGGGATAAAAGGGGGAAAAACCAAAACACACATTTATTTTACAAGGTATTTTCCTAAAGTGTTATACACAAAGGTTGAGTGTCTGTAGGAAAACAGAAGGTAATTGTAGGAAATTACAGAAGAGTCAACATTGTGCTTCACACTTGAAAAGAGGCAGGTTTTACAAACAGCTGCAGTCAGTGAGGAGTGCAAAGTGTGAACGGCTCTGCAAAGTGTGCACAGACTCGCGTGGATGGTGGCGTGATGATGGCGTGGATGACGGTGTGGAGGCCAGCAGGTAGGCTCTCGCGAGGACCGGCCTTCAGAGCGGCCCTGCTCCGGTGTAAGGCTCTCGATTACCCATGGTCATCACAGAGGGCTGGGATGCACACAACTCTAATTTCCTAAATTAATTTTGAGTAGCGCCTTTGTACTTCACAGCAGCACAGTGTCCCTGGGTGACAAGCTCTCCCGCCCTCTGCTCAACGCCGAGGAGGCCGCGGCAGAAAGCTGCGAACACCTCATTCTCCTCGTGGAAGAAGCCAAGACGTGCCCGTGAAATTGTGCAAACAAGAAATAGGAATAGTCGAGAGGTGACTATATAAATGATTTAATTTGTTTTTTTTCTTTCTTTTTTGCCCAGTAGTGTTTATGATTGAATTTGTGTTTTTATCTTTCTTTTTGGCCCAGTAGTGTTTACGAGTGTTTTGACAGCTTTCTCAATGATCTGTTGCCTCCTCTTACCCAAGTAGAGAATTAAATTTGTGGGAAAGAGTGTTATGATCAGTCCCAAAGGAATCCCGATGTATTAAATAGGCCAGAAAGCGGAGGTTCATAAAGAAAACCAGGAGTCCAAAGATAAAATCAAACCCTAGGCAAACCCAAAAAGCATGTCAGGAAGAAGACTGGCTCGGTTGGTCATACTTTGTCTCGTATCTTAACTGGGCTGAAGGCTTTCCCTCCCTGGAAAGCAAGCCCCCTTGAGAATTTCCCTCACATGTAAACCTTAAAAGCCACAATATAAAACAAAGCAGCAAATCCCCAACACCACCCCCCGCTAGATCTGAAAGCCATATTTTTTAATGTACCAAATAGTTACAAACCATAAATGCGTGTTAACGGCATTATCCTTTCTTAGAAAAGTTAAGGGCATGCTTGGAACTGTTGTCAATTCTAATCTCGGCTGGAATAGAAAGCTACATTTGACACAGGATTTGTTTTGTATGCCTTCCCTAATAGCTCTTCTACAAACTTTGGAAACATGCGAGCAATGTCAGGTGTCCTCAAAAGCCTCGGAAAGGGGTGCATCTATCCCCACTGGCCCACCTTTGGTTCCATATGCGGAACCAAGCACTCCCCAGTCAAAATGGTAAGTCTTCCACCGCTTTCCGTGTTCAACCATTAATCAGAGGCTGTTTAATATGCCTGTGTTCAGTGCCTGCAGTCCACATGGCAGTCTAAACATTTTCTAAAGTGCCCATAAATATGTTTGTACAAGTTAGCAGTATAACATGAGGATTACAGAGACTTTTTTCCAGAGTACACGACAGAAAAGGCGTAGAGCTTCAGTTGACACTATAGCTGCTCATGTCCTCCCCAGTTCTGCAGCGCAGCAGAGAAACAACTGGTTCAGTGCGTAAGATTCTCCGAGGATTGCTGATATTGAAAGTGCAAGGACAGAAACCATCTCCTGCTTGTGCTTACCCAGGAAAGGCTGTTTTGAGCTCCAGGAGCATCTGACACTTAGAATACAGCGGAGCAGCTCTATAAAAGACATAGTAGTAAGTGAAGCTTCGTGAGCTTTTAATTATAAAGAGATTGTGCAAATATTTACCCACCATTATTAAATCTGAAAGTTCCATTAAAACTGTGGCTAATTGGAATGGCAGCTCAGAATTTTAAAAAACAGGGACCCAGGCAAATGTCGTAGGTATTCTGGAGAAAAGGTTGCATCTGAACCTTGCCCTCGTTGGAGGAGTGAGGCCTGGGAGAGCAGGTGCCTTCACAGCAATGGCGCCTCAGTGGCTGGTCTCTGTTCAGAGAAAGACAGCCCTCAGTGTGCCCACCCAGGGCGATTCAGGGAGGTGGTCTGCACAGGCCCACGCCCGCCTGCCGGCCATAGATTCACTGGCTCACAGGCAGAGGCCTGACCAGGCCAGCCTTCAGCTTGGCACCAGAGAAGCTGCCCCGGGAAGGGAAAGCCCCCGGCCTGCAGCAGTCTCCCCTGCCCTCTCCTGGGCCTGGGCCTTCCACCCTGGGCCTTTTCTGCGGGTTGGGCCTTTTCAGCCTTTACATCTCAGGGAGGGGGACCTTGATGCTTCATTCTCATCCCTGTAGGGCTTTCAACTACCAGTGCCGACTCCGCCCCATGGCTGGTCCTGGCCCCTCAGCCTGGCAAGAAGTCCTAGTAAACCACAGGCGCTGGAGAGGGCCAGAGGGAGGCTGCAGGGAGGGCAGGCACTCGCTCCGCCGGGGGTGACCGAGGAGAGGGAAGAGCTGGGCCGGGAGGCAGGGAGCACATTTGGATAGTGCTGGCTTCCAGAGGCCCTATTTCACTTTTCCTGGACTTGGAGTGGTGCCTCGCGGATGTTAGGTGTGGGGAAAGGGTAGGTGACCAACTCCCAGCAGGAATGCCTGATGCAAACAGAGATTACGAACAGGATCAGAATGGAGCTGGGTAGGGACTTGGAATTCGCAGCTACTCTGTGTGTGTGAGAGAGACACTGTGTGCAAAGACCATGAAGATTGCTATAGGGAAGCAGATGCATTTTACAGAAAAGAGTTTCTCCTGACTCAGCAGCCAACTGTTTCAACTGCTCTTCATTTGCATACAAGCCCATGCATCACACGGAATCCTACCCCATTTCTCACCCAAGTCATTCTAATGCTTCATACAACCAAATGAAGCAGAATTCATCAAACCTATTAGATTCATTCCGAATCCCTAAAGGACGGCTTGCTTTAGCACTTCCATGCTAATAACTAAAACTATTATTTTTCATTTCTTACGTCTTTAGCCATGGCTGCCTCATAAATATAATACCTATATAACTTGCTAAATGTTGCCCCAGATTGGAGGAACAATTAAAAAAAGCAGGGGCGCGCTGGGATACTGCACCAGCATCCCCGTGGGCCCCTCCCCTCTCCCCCTAGGTCCTGATAGCCAGTGTCACCCCTTCAGGGGCTCTTCTCTTCCGTGGTTAGCAGGCTGCAGAGGGAGGCTCTGCCACAGATGGATTGAGCCCGACGGAAGAAGCCATCTCTAGGGGATGAAGGGCTAGCTCCCGCAGGGCGTGTGGACACCGGGCGGAACCGGGGTCAGAGCTGGCTCCAGCTGGGCCTCCCTGGGGCCCAGTGCAGGCGTGGGAGGAGGGCAGGGGCGTGTCCGCAGGGGGTAGTGGGCGCTGACACAGATGGAGGTGGCCAGCAGGCATGCCGGGGCCTCCACCTTGGGGAGCCCCTCAGACTGGCCCACGCCCACTGCAGTGTCCCCTGCAGCGCCTGTCACGACCCCAGGGAAATTAAGGCTGGCTCACAGCGCTTTGCGGTGCCTTTTGCTACAGAGAAAGTCAGTCGGTACACAGAGGGAACCCCGGTGAGAAGCTGAGCCGGGCACACGGCGGAGCTGCTGGGGGCGGGGGTACGACAATGGCCGCTGCACTGGAAGGGGGCTGGGGAAGGCTCCGCACGGGCAGCGGCGGCCGGGCCTCACACGGTGGTCTCTATGGTCTCGATCACCTCGAGGTCCGACTGCGACGGGGACAGGAGGGTGCACTCGTCCGGCTCCCAGCTGCTCTCGGGGCTGTAATCCTCCTCCGAGCTCAGCTCGGCCCCCTCTTCCGTGTCCTCGTCGCACGATTCCACGTAGTGGGCCCCGAGCGCGTTGATCCCCGAGTCCTCCGAGCTCGACGGGGAGGCGCAGGGCTCTCTTTTTGGCGAACTGCTCTCGGTGGAGATTAAGGCATCGTGGGCAGAGCCCTCCTCGGCGCCCGGGGGCGGCGCGGGCAGCGCGGGCTGCTTCTGCACGTAGCACATCTTCCCGTTGATGCACTTCACCTGGTAGTTGTCGAGGAACAGGTCTGAGATCGTGCAGTACCTCGGGGCGTCGGGGGGCACGGGCGCCTGGAAGACGGACGCGAACTTCAGAAAGTGCTGCGTGAGGGAGACGGAGATCTGGATGGAGTTGGTGGCTTCCTGAGGCTGCGCGGGGATCTCGGTGCTCGGGAGCTGCTCCACCGGGGTCATCGGCTGGTACACGTATTTGCCTGTGGGGAGCACAAAGAACACGCCTGAAGTCGCGCCGGGCTGCCCCCGCCACCCCCTGGTGACCACTGCTCTCCTAGGGCTCAGAACACCCTCACCAAGATCCCAACCACCACCTCCCAGAATCAGTGAATCCCAGAGTCCTTCGAAATTGATCCCATCAGCTGAAAACGGCTGGCATCTAACAGTTTGCACCTGGGATGCGCAACACGCTTTAGGAATCTTCATTTATGCGTCTTCCATTTATAATGTACCTGCGGGGTGGGGGCAGGCTTCTAACCCACTGCCATCAGCTGGATTCTGCCGACCGTGAGCGACCTTCTGGGGCAGTGCACAGCTGCCCGCGGCTTCCCTGGCTGTCATCGTTTGAGTCACAGACTGCCACAGCACTCTCCCAGCAGCGGCTGGTGGAATCAACCACCAGCCTTTCCTTTTGAAGCCAAGCACTTAACCACTGTGCCACCAGGGATCCTTAGGTGGCTCCGATTGCCCTTGTTTTACAGGTAACTAACTAATTTAGTATTATGCTAGAAGAAAGACGGTCCGTGTTGTGGTGTGGTAGAACCAGACAGTGGAATAAATAACACATGGCCACATTATCGTCCCATTTCTAGCCTTGATCACTGCATGTTAACAGAGGAAGGACCCACATGAATGTGCTATCAGGATCATGGAAGACCATCACTTGCTAACTTTCTGGTGGGAGAGAGACAGAGAAACAGGCAGAGGCCTGATGAGAGAGTCCTGGTCACTCTTAATGGCTAAGGTGTGCCATGAGCTCTCAGGAAGCCAGCTCATCGGGTGTGGGAGACTGAGGACCTGGAAGCAAGTGCACTCGTGACCACAGGCTTGGCCCGCCATCCCTCGTGAGAGGCCTGGCTCCACTGTCTGAGATAGGGAAAGCACCTCCATGCACAAATTCCTGGAACGACGTTTCTGCACCTCACATCCACCCCCCATACACGCTAACATAAAGCTGTCTCCTCCAGATGCCTGGCCTGGCTCCTCACATACGCAGTTAAAGGACACCCCTTCTCTGTGCCCCTTCGTCTTGATCTTGCATGCCTGGGACTCCCTTGCAGGCTTGGAATACTCCAGCTTAGCACCTTGCCTTTTGTTTGATGTGGATGTGCACCATGAGGCCTGCATGCCTCCAGAGTTACAGAACCCACTGTTAATACGCTCAAGACTCTTCTCCCCTCCAAATCTCCAGAGAACGGAGTCCCCTGCACTCCGCTGTCTTCTTTCTTTGCCATCTTTCATTGTGCACCTCGCTCCGCAGGACCGTTTGGCTGTGGGGCTGGACCCCACAATCAGAGGCCACAGAGAGAGGTAGTGGCACAGGGCTGGGAGACACTGTTGGGTGTTTCTAAGAAACTAAGCTGCCTATTTCCTCCTGCTTCTTTCTGTCCTCCCCGTTACATTGAGCAAAGCTGCCCAATCAACACCAAGCTCACTGCCATCAATACTGACTCCTGGCAATGCCCTGTGGGTTTCCGAGCCTGTGGTTTGTTCACAGGAGTAGAAAGCCCAGTCTTTCTCTAGAAATTACTTGTTTCATACTGCCGACCATGCGGATCTCAGCCCAATGTGTAACCACTACACCACCAGGGCTCCCCAAGCTGCCCCAGTGCTGAGGAAACAAAACAAGACAACCCAGTCCTTATGTCTCAAATGATTTCAAAATGAAAAACTGAAGGGAAGTGTGATAGGTAGATTTATTGTGCCAACCTGGCCAATAAGAACATGTGGAACTAATAAGGTCTCAGTTTAATTGGAGGGCAACGAGATAAATGGCTCAGTGAGCCTTGCCTCCCTCTCTCTTGCTCTCTGGTGAGCGGACCAGTGTGCGGCTGCCTTAGCTAGTTCTCTGCCTCAACTTGTGAACTACCCTACCTGTGGGACAGTCAACCCATGGATCACGTTGCTAGAGCTTGAGGTTCCTTTGAGACCTGCTTTGCCACGCTGCTGGTGTGTGCATCGCTTGAGTGTGGGACTGTTGGACCCTGTCATCTGGCTCATTGTTGGTGAGCAGCCCTGCTGTTTGCTGCGTCTAGCCAGACTGCCTGCATTGCTCTACAGAAGACTCTGCTGTCTGCTTCCTTGACATTGGGCCCAGCAGCCCTCGTGAGTTGAAGGACTTCCAGCATATTAACTGTTTTATAGAAGTGAGTTGAACTGAGCCCTCTGTACTGCTGTGTGAACTAATTAGCTGTTATATACCTTCTTGCTGTGTGTGTGTGTGTGTGTGTGTGTGTGTGTATACAGAATCATAAGTGTCCTGGTTTTGTTTCTCTAGAGAACCCTGTCTAACACAGAAAGGAAAAAAACAAACAAACAAACCCTTGTAGGGTGCAGGGACAGACTGATTTTTGGAAAGAGAGGGCAGGGCTGGGCCTTGACTATTCTTTTCCTTGGCAGGTGGGCCGGAGGTGATTGAGTTCGGGAGGCTGAGGGCAGCAAGCACTCAGGAAATGCTCACTGCTGAAAGCTGGTTAAACTCATTCTGGCCCAAGAGCCCTCTGGGTTAGTGACCCCTTGAAGTCATGCATGCAAGAATCCGTCCAGTTCTCGAGTCCATTGCTGGAAAAGAAGGGTCTCTTCAATACAGAGTGCTAGAAAAAGTGGATTTCCACATGCAGAAAAATGAAATAGAATCTTTGTCTCACACCATACACAAAGACAGATTCAAAGTGGATCGACGACCTAACTGTGAAAAAGAAAGCCATGAAATCCTTAGAAGACAATGCAGGATCGCCTGTCAGGCCCAGCTCTGATACAACAAATGCACAAACAGCCAAAGACAAGTTGAATAAATGGGATCTCATGAAAATTAAAGTGTTTTGTTTTTTTCTCATCAAAAGACTAAAAGTAGAAAGACAAGCTATTGGCTGGGATAATATCTTTGGGAACTATATATCTGATAAGAATCTAATACCCAAAGTATATGCATATATAAAACATCAACAACTTAAAGAAAAGAAAACCCAAGAGAAAAATGAGCAAGGGGTTTGATAGACGTTATGCCAAAGAGAATGGTCACATGGCCTCCAAACGTGGGGGGAGACATCTCATGACTGCCATTCGCCCTCAGTGAGATTCAAATGAAAGCCACATAGGTGCAAGCCACACCCACTTTCAGAACAGCTTAGATTTTTTTAAAAATACAAAAAACAAACAATAAGCTCACTGACATCAAGTCGATGCCAACTTATAATGACCTTGTGGGACAAGACAGATCTGTCCCTGTGGGTTTCTGAGAGTTAACTTGTTACAAGAGTAGAAAGCCCCCAAACCCCATCTTTTTCTTGAGGAGCTGCTAGAAGTTTCAAACTGCTGACCTTGCGGTTAGCAGCCCAACTAAGAACCACGATGCCACCAGGGCTCCTTTAAAAAGATGAGGGAACAGCAAGTGTCGGGAGATGTGAGGGAGCCTTAGCCACTGCTGGCAGGAATGCACAATGGTAGAGCTGTTGCAGGAAATAATGCAGTGGTTCCTCAAGGAGCTAGCAGGGCAACTACCAGGCGACCCTGCACTTCCAGTCCCAGAATGTGGTCCACGAGACCCCAAACACTTCAGAGCAGAGATGGAAAGGTTGTACACCAATGTTCAGTGCGGCACTTTTCATAGCAGCCCACGGATGGCAGCCATTTGAGTACCCATCACTGGCTACGTGGGTAAACCAAGAGTGGTGCACACATCCGGTGGAATATTACCCTGCCCTGCGAAGAACAGAAGTGGTGACACGTGCCACCGGAGGATGGCGCTCGGAGACATGATGCCAAATGAACTGAGACAACCAAAGAGGAGCAAACACTACGAACATGGTCAAAATTCCCATTTCCTTGATGAAAGGAGGAGTTAGTGACCTCAACAAGAAAACACCATTAAAACATTAACTTCATGCAGGTACCCTTAAACATTCCATTGTTGTTGTTGATTCTGAAGGCAGAGACTACCTGGAGGTCTCCCAGATGCTCCGGGGGCCCCACCAGGATGGCCAGTGGGCAGACTGCCAGGCCTGTGACCACATGGCCCCCAGCCTCTGGGTTCCCCAATGGGCCACCCTTCTTAACCCTTCATGACTAACCCTTCTCTCAAGCCCTCGACCTGCTTCCATAGTGCCTTACTTCTGATTGTCAGACATCCTTTACTGGGCCTCGATTACGTGACAGGCAGTGAATCCAGGACACGGAGTTCAACCAGCAAACAAAGCAGACTGTGCCCTGGCCTGTGCCCTTCCACGGGTCCTCTAGGAGAGGGCACAGGGCAGCAGTCACACAACACAAAAATGACACAACAATACAAACCATGAAAATGATAAGCAGAAAGGGCAAGGAGGCCAAAGTCAAGTCGGTGATGAGAAGTAAAACTCTGGCATCCCCGAGGCTCGCTGACCCCTGCAATGACTGCCCTGAGGAGACATTTCAACCTGAAACTGAAGGAGGCTCCCCTAAAACCATCTTTAACCCAAGCAGTGGCTTAGCTTAATTAGTAAAAGGGGGTGGGGGGCCGAGAGCAGGAGCCGAGGGGCTTGTGAGCGCCGTGAAGATGACCTCTCTGGCTGGCCTGTTCACCCTTTGTCCCCTCGCCACCCATGTGGCAGACGTTTCTAACACGGGCTGGTTCTGCCAGAAACACCTCGGATTCATTATGCGACTGATTCTGCGTTCATTTTGGGTCATTCAGAAATCTTTTACTGCTGGCAAATTTCTGCAACCCCCATGTTTGGTTACAAGACTCCATATGGGACTGTGACTGACAGCATAGGAAGCTTCCCCCTAGAGCCCAATAAAGGCGGGAGTCTTGTAGGCAGCAGTCAGCACTCAGGGTGAAGGAGAGAAGTGAGCCCATCAGACTGGCCTTTCTGTCTGCTTCCATGCCAGCCTCCTCGTCTCACTGTCTGGGTGCAGAGACAGTTCACGGGGAGCACTGAACAGACTTCCACAAACACGCTGGCACTTCTCCGCCAGGATCACACGCGGTCTGGTGTAGAGCCCAGGACGAAAGATACGGGCTAGAGGAGCAGAAGAAAGTTCCACCCAGCAACCTGCCAGGCTGGAGAAGGTGCCAGGCGGAGCAGGAGCATCAACTGGAGCCCAGCTAGGAGACAAGGCAGTGGCGGGCCTGGTGCAAAACTACAGTGGTAGCAGAGTGTGGCTGGCTGGAGCAGGGGCTCTCCTGTGACTGAGACCAGCAGACCGGTCTCACTCCGTCCTCTGGGGGCAGCATCACCCTGAGGTCAGACACAGAAGGGGACCTGCTGCAGAGTCAATGGGTACAATGGAAGCTTGAACCTGTAGACAACAGGCATTTGGAGGTGGGCAGGGGCGTCTGATTGAAATAAGGTGGGCCAGGGGTGTGTGGTGTGGTGTGTGTGGGGGTGGGGGGTGGTATAGAAATGGGAATGCTCTTGGGATCTGCATTTAGGGGTTTCACCCAGCAAATACGTCTTCTCTTTTTCCATTTAATCGTGAAAGTGCTGCTGACCTACCTGGAGCCGTTCTGCAGAGCTGGTTTAATTCAGTAATTGGTTAGAAAGTGGGAGCTGGGGGAGCCCTCTCTCTCTAGAATGGGTCACTGGGGGTGGCGTGAAGCATGAAAACCATATGTTGGAAAGAAAATAATGGCTGCTGACAAGGCAGCCCGTGGCGATGCAGAGCCTGTGAGGTGAGGTGCGGTGCTGGAGGGCCGCCAGAGAGGGGCAGGCTGGGGGAGTGGGAGACAACGGGACGTGGCTCACAGTTCACCTACGGCCTGCACAAGGAGCAAGAGGCTGCCCCAGGAGCCCCTCTCCTGAGCTAAAGACAGTGCAAACAGGCGAGTCATGGCTTTGGGGTCACAGATCCTTGATCTCATGACCGGTCCAGCCTCCTGCCTTTCTCTGCCAAAACCACTGGTCCCTGGGCTGAGTCACCAGACTGGGCAGTGTGGAAAATGCATCCATTTTGCGGACAAAGAAATGTGCGATGCAGCAAATGTGGTGAGCCTGGAACCAGAATGCCTGCGCAGTGTTGTGCTATCCAGGACTTCACAGCTGGACTGTCCTGCAGACCCCACACGGGTGACGGGAACCAGTAATTCAATGGGCAGACATGCTGACGGACCAAAGCTACAGCAAGCAGTCTAAGACATCTGCCACACTTTCCTACTGAACTGGGAATGAAGGATTCACTCACAAGAAAAGAATGCTAACCAGTCAACCTGATCTAAAAAATGACCATCTTGAGGCATCTCAAGTGAGCAGTGCTGGCTGAGGGGCTCAGTAAACAGTCATGGAATTTGAAAACTATGTACCTCTGCTTAAGGTCATTTTGGGGTGGGGGGGAACTCGTCTATGCATTATCCAAAAACCTCTTTTTTAAACATCCAATGGCATTCTGAAACTTCATTTTTTAATCATCAGTCAAAACAGAAATGAAACAATTCTAAATATCGGTGAGATGTCACTTAAAATCAAAATCATTTAACACAAATATCCATGAATTTATATTCTCCTACAAAATTAAAGAAAATATACACAGGGTGGGGGGCATATTAACCCCCCCAAAAGGAAAACAGCTCTGCTGGGAGGAGCTTTCACAGTTTGTGTTTTTGCTGCTAAGTGAGCTATCTAGCAACTTGCTAAGAGTTAGTGTGCCCAGTGGCATCACTGGTAAGGTTCTCTCTGGTCACAGTGAATTTTTTTTGTAAAAGTAGTTTCGTTCGAACCTCATTTTTTGTGATGACCAATTTAAGAGAACAGCATGGGGCTGTGAAATTTTGTTTCCTGCTCGGGAAAAATGCCGCAGAAACTGCTGTGATGTTGAACACAGCTTACAAGGACAGCTCTATGGGAGAAACTCAAGTGTACAAGTGGTTTTCTCATTTCATAAAAGGCGAAATGTCGATTCATGACAAACCTTGTTCTTGATGTGCCAGCTTCCTGAACAGACAAATGTTGAGTTGTATGGCATTTGGAGTTCATTCTACCTTGTCAGACTGTTAATCAAGCTTTCTATTTAGAACAGTGGTTCTCAACCTGTGGGTCGCGACCCCTTGGGGAGGTGTCGAACGACCCTTTCACAGAGGTCACCTGATTCATTACTGTAGCAAAATTACAGTGATGAAGTAGCAACGGAAATAATTTTATGGTTGGGGGGTCACCACAACATGAGGAACGGTATTAAAGAAGGTTGAGGTATTAAACGGCATTAGGAAGGTTGAGAACCACTGATTTAGAGGTTCTGAAAAGATTGCAAAACAGTATGCAACAAAACAGACCTGATTTGTGGCAGACAGGGGCCCCCCGCGGGGACTGGTTTTGCCACCACAAAATGCACCTTCCTGCAGCCATCTCAGTGCATCAGTTTTTGGCGAAGAACAGCATGCCTCCCATGCACCTGATTCACCTGGCCTCATTCTGTACGAATTCTTTTTGTTTCCATGAATGAAGAGGGACATGAAAGGACAGCAATTTAACGACATAGAATCGGTGAAGAAAAAAAGGAGAGAGGTGCTGTCAGCCATCCAAACAGATGTTTGAAAAATGTTTCCAAGAATGGAATCTCAAATTAAACAAATATATTAAGTGCAATGGAGAGTACTTTGACGGTGATAAAGTTGTTTCGTTAGAAAATTTAAAACCATAGCTTTGGTAAAAAAAAAAAAAAAAAATCCAGTTTTAGTGGGTACCCCTCGTACTCATCATGTTTTTTCCTCAAATCAATCTCAGTGCCATCAAGTGAATTCTAACTCACAGCAGCCCTATAGGACAGGGTGGAACTGCCCCTGTGGGTTTTCAAGACTGTAAATCTTTATGGGAGCCTCAGCTCTCTTCCATAGAGCAGCTGGTGGAGTCGAACTACTGACCTTGCCGTTAGCAGCCCAACAGCTCCGCACTACGCCACCAATAAATTCGAATAATTATCTCTTATTTCTCTTGGATCTGTGGTCTTAAAATCAGTGCCATGGGGGGAAATCCTGGGGTAAAAATAACAAATGTGGGCTGTATTGACCAGCTAAACAGTGTCCACACTTCACTGTCCATTGCACTACTCCTGAATGGTGCCAGGGAGGCGCAAGTGATGGCACAGAATTCAGCTTGGAGCTTCATTCCTGGATTGCCACTTTGTGACACAAGCAGGGTCGTGGTAAAACCTATGGAGGGCTTCGAGCCACAGCTGGCACCAAAGGCCTGGTTTATCAGCTCCACAAGCTCCCTTTAGGGCCTGCTTCGCCCCCTGGGCAGCAGCCTGAAGGTGACCGTGAAGAGCAGCTTCCTGAGGGGAGGGCGCTGGAGGAGCCTGCAGGAGAAAGGGCTGCTGCTGGTGGGGAGCAGTGAGGGGCTAAAGCTGTCTGGGGCGGCTCTGCCAAAACCACACACCCAGAAAGACTCGTGATATGGCCCCCTGCTGGTCCTGAGGTCTTGGCCTGGCCTGGCCATCATCTTCCCTGTCCACCAGGTTCCCTCCACGCCCACATTACTGGAGGCTGAGTGCCTTCACCTTCCATAGCTGATAGGTCCAGCTGGGGGCAAGCCAGAGAAGGGCTCTGCTACGTGTGGGCGCAGCTCCACTCTCTCCTCTGGAAGGAGATCACCTTCCTCGTGGGTAGTGTCTGCACTGAGGCACGGGGGAGTTTCCCTGTATCTCACAGGCTGACTCCAGAGCCAAGGTCAAGGTGTAAGATTCTGTGGAGGAGGTACTGTTGTGATCTGTCTACGGAAAAACGTAAAAGTACTAAGAAATTAGCAAGTAACTTAGCAACTTGGACTCTACACGAAGAGACAGTAAATTTTACATAATTGCTAAAAGTCCTTTAGATATTTAAAAATGAAAATTTAGTATCTAATTTTCACATTTAAGTTTAATATTACTAGAAGAGCAGGACTTGGAAGAATGCAGAATAAGACGTATTTCTCTAAAGACCACTACCTTTGCTAGGTGAATACTTCTAGAACAGTAATGAATGCTGTGTAGTGAAGACGGGAACTGAGACCCTTGGCAAGCTAAAATGGCTGCCCCAGATTAAATCAGACACCATTTTGAATCAAACTGCAGCCTGGCCTAAAATCCCTGCCGGAAAGGACAATTCAATTTGTTGTAAAAATTTAACAGCTAATCACTCAAAAGGAGCAAGAATCAAGATTTTAGCTCTAACAAGCAATTCAGAACCGTCTGCTGAAAGATGTTTGCAAGGCTCGATCCGGGAAGAATGCCCTGGTTCGAGTCCCAGCAGACTGGAGACGAGACTGAACGTGTTAAGGAGTCTGGCTCCACAGCCGCCTTTTAGACTGCTTTTGTCCTATCTGTGGACACCCACCCAAAAAACCTCCCTGTCTTCTTGCAACATGAACCCAGCGTGCCGTGTCTGGGTGCGGGGTGCCTCCACGTCTGTGCACCTCTCTTCCTGGCCTTGCTTCACTTCTAACAGAGTGCTCCGTGTGCACTGTCAGCCTCAAAGAAACAACCTTGATTGCACTTGATCAACCTTCCCCAAAGGAACGGCATCCACTGCGATTGATGTAAAGTGCTTTCCTTTAACACACACACACACACACACACACAACCAATGAATCAAGCCTCCATCACAGACCAACATATGTTCATCTTAATTCCAGAGTGAGAAAATGCGGCCTCCGTGGCCAGGAACGCCGGGAGGAGCTTCCCGAAGGAGAGCAGAGCGCAGTGGCCGGGTGGCTGGCCGAGTCCAGGTGGTTGCTCCTTTCCCCTCTGGAATAAAACAGCTCTGAAGGAAACCGTGCGGAGGGGTGGGGAGGACGCGCTCCGCCCTGTAAAGCATGTGGAGTATAAAAGGCAGAATCCACCGTTAAAGAAGAGATAGCCCGTCTCAAATGAGAAGTTCTAGACCAAACTGAAGAAGCAGGTAAAGCAAAGCCAAGGCTTCGCCATTGGGATGGGCACCAGGGGAGCTCTACAGCGGTGGGTCTCCACGGAGGGGGAATCGGGGAGTGCATGCCCACAGCACCTGTCGGGTTGGTTTGAGCCTACTGATACTCCAGGGAGAATAGGTAAAACGATACACACCTTCAAGGTCAAAAGAGACTTTCACGGGTCTGACAGAAGGTTTGGTTTTTCATAACCACATTGTCCATTCCTTGAAAACAATACAGGCGAAAAAAAGACCCCACACCACAAGTATCATTCTGAAAGAGAACCAAAGCCCCAGGCCTGCAGGCTGTGACCAAAAACCTCCCCCAAGGCAGCCAGCCCGGAGCAAGGAAGAAACCTGCCCCAAGCAGGTGCTCCGGATGGCCCGAGCGGATCTGGGTGCCCACAAGCATCCTGGGAATGGTCTAATTGGGCAGAAGTCGGGCTCAAAAAGGCCCCCAGCTGTTCAAGAAAGAGGTACCCCAATTAAGGAATGAAAAACAACCCCAAAGTTGCTAATAAAAAACCAAACAGGATCTTTGCGACTCCTTGGCAGGTGAGATCCCTGACACTTTCAAACACAGAGATTAATGAGGCTTTTACCGCGTCCGTCTGCCATGCCAGCAGAGCACATTCTATTCAACACAAGCAGCTCCAGCGTCCATTGATTAATGCCAAGAACTCAAGAAAATCTATTGGTTTTCCCATAAAACCCCCAAGGATGACAAGATGAGGTAGAGGAAGCCACTTTCTCCACAGTAAACATTTTTATGAGCCCAGAGAGGGAAAAAAGACGCATTTTGTACCGAGTGTACGGCCTGCAGGAATGAATTTAAAAGGGATTCTTTTTTCCTGCGGATGGGCCTCCTTTTACCTGTAATAACGACAAGATAGTGTCAGGCCCCGTGTACAACATGTCCAACTCTGGCTTCCACGAATGGCAAGACAATTACCACAGTCTTGATGGGAACACCTCAGAGGACTCAGTCCTGTCCGCAATTGTCCCTCAGACCAAGAAGCCCCAGCCCGCCCCACCCCGAAGGGCAAGCATGCAGATGCTACCCCAAGGGGGAGGGGCTTCAAGAAGTTCTTGGAAAAATGGAATGAAAAGATAATAGCATTTTCCCACCGTTTTTGAAGTCTCTCTCTATATTTTTTATGGTAATTTTATTGGGGACTCAAAGCTCTTATACAATCCATATATCAGTTGTATCAAATACATTTGTACATATGTTGCCATCATTATTTTCTAAACATTTACTTTCTATTTGAGCCCTTGGTATCAGCTCCTCTTTGATCTCTCCCTCCACCCCCTCACCTTCATGACCCCTGGATAAATTATAATTATTATTTTCATATCTTACCCCGACTGCTGTCTCCCTTAATTGATTACATTAGACAGTCAGACAATGGATTACATTCAACTCCTCTGTAACAAAATGATAACATTCACATGCACCATGGGCTGTTTTCTCCAGATACCTGCATCCGGTTTTCTAGTAAATATTGTTAGCATGCTTCTCTTCCCACTTGCCTTAGTCACTGTTTCTATTTCTTTATTCTTATTTTACAATATAAATTGTTCTGACATGATTCTTCATGTAATTCCATCCCAGCTGTGACAATACATAAGATCACATTTGGAGGGATAACATTACCTGATTGCTAGGCTTATTTTAAAACTATAGTCATCAAAACACAGTGTGGGTCTGGCATTGAGACACACAACTAATCAATGGGGCAAAATTAAAGGCCACAAACAGACTCACATCTGTATGAATAACTGGATTTGGGTGAATACAGGAAGGCGATTTGGTGGAGAAATGAGAGTCTTTCCAGCACCACCCACACAATGGTGTAGGAACAAGGGGATACAAATATGTAGAAAAAGGAAAGATAGGAAAGTTGATCCATGCCTGACCAACACCAGGAACCAGGACCTCTCAGGGCTCTGGACGAGACAGGACCCTCTCCAAGACCTTGATTTGGACTCCAGCCTCCAGACCTGTAGAGAAACGCATCTCTGCTCTTTAAAGCCACCGCTCGTCACAGCAGCACTAGGAAAGGACGGCCGGTGTGATCAAGGGAACACCTCTGCTCTTCGCAAAGTTCAGTTCTGAGCACGAAAGAATGAGCTCAGTGGGGAGAGGGGCTAGCAAAGGACAAGTAAGAGCTCTCCAGGCTCAGAAACATAAGGAAATTGGCAACCCAGTTTTTTTTTACATGGGCCAAAGATTTGGAAAGACGCTTCATCAAATAAGATACACAGTGAGCAAGTAGAGTGTAAAATGATGCTCAACGTTATTAGTCATTAGGGAAATGCAAATTAAACCACATTATTACATACCTATATTCCTAATTAAAACCACGTGCATTCCTATATTCCTAACCTAAAACCCACTGCCATCAAGTTGATGCCAACTGTGCATGTTTAAAAGACGAGCCACATCAAGTGCTAGTAAGTTTGAAAGAGCCAGAAACTTCATACAATGGTACAAACCCACAACTTAAACAGACAGCTGCGATCACAGATGCCAACACTACACAGACTCATCCGTCAGTGCTCAGTGCAGCCTTATTTATACCAGCCAGCACCCAGGGACAATACGAATGTCTACCAGCAGGGGAAAACATAAACACACAAAGCAACAGGACTTGTCATGGATTCAACTCTGCCACACCAAAACTGTGTGTCAACCTGGCTGGGCCACAATTCTTGGTGGCTTGACACTTAGGCAATGATGTAATGTGGCAGTTCCATATTGAAGTAATGATCCCCATGGTGTGATCTGGTGTGATCAACCAATCAGTTGTAAGAGGATTAGTGTGGAATTCAACACTCTTACTTGGGCCACCACCTTTATCTGACATGAGAGGCGTGCTTTTGAGGACTGGCCTGCATCACTTTTCATCTTACGAGAGAGAAAACTGAGAGAGAAGAAACATACTGCCACCCAAAACAGAGCCAGGAATGGAGTGTGTCCTTTGGACCCAAGGCCCCTGTGCTGAAACATGCTAGACCTAGGGCAACACCAATGCCAAGACAGAGCCCACCGCTGTAGACAGGAGACAAGGGCTTTCTCCCCGAGCTGACAGAGAACAAGCTTTCCCCAGAGCTGGCGCCCTGAAGTCGAACGTCTAGCTTCCCGACCTGCGGCAGAGTCCATTTCTGAGTGTGCAGTCATCCATTGTGGGATTTCTGTTACAGCACATTATAACTACGACCGGCGCCACTCAACAAGGAAGGGGCACTACTGAGATAGGGAGTAACAAACCAAAACATAGTTATGCAGAGGGAAAGAAGGCAAAAAAATGAGTACTCCGTGTGTATACTTCAATTTACGTAACACAACAACTATCAGCAAAAGGTCAGATAGTCAGTATTTTAAGCGCAGCATGTCGTAAGATGTCTGTCTCAAGCCATCAGCTCTGCCACTGTCGAATGGCAGCAGCCACGGACAGTGTAGAAGTGGGCAGACATGATGTTCTCATAAAGCTGGACTTACAAGCAGCAGGTCAGACGGGGCCCACACGCCAACCCTGGCTCAGAAGACTCAGACTGGCTCTGCTATATCCCCAGGAAGTTCCATGTAATAAGGGGAATTAATACATCTACGCCTTGTTAAAATGTACGCTCGTAGTCAGTATATCCAGTGTGATCGTGCAAGTTTCTCAGTGAGGGGAGAGGAGAATGAACCAGTTTAAAGCCTTGTCTGCAGGGTTGTCGCTGGGGTGTGAGTGGAAGGGGACCACACGGCAGAGGGAGGGATGGCAGGCAGGCACTACAAGGAGGACAAATGTTTGGGGTGATACATGTTTGCTGGCATGATTGGGGCGACCACATAGGCCAAGACTCTTAACACTGATCGCAGAAATTTGTGTAAAAGAACTCTAAGAGAAGTGGGTTCGGAAGAGGGGGAGCTGATGGGCACAGCCTGATTCATGTTGGATTTGGGAATCCTGAGGGATATCCACTTGCCGGTGTGGGGCTGGCTCCAGGGATACCTAACAAGCAGCTGGAATGTGTACCTGAACAGAGAGAGCTCAAGGGACAGCGTGATAGGAGGGAAAGCAGTACGGGAGGCCGTGCTGTCACCTCGGACAGTGGGCAGCCCATTGGCATCAAGGGAATCCAGGCTCGGGGCTCCCATGCGTCCCAGACTGGAGCTGTGCTCCGGACAAGCTTTGCCGAGGTCCAGTACCAGGTCCTTCTTCCAAGGCCTATCAAGGGGACTTGAACTTCCAACCACCGATTCTCAATTGGAGGGGGTGGGAGTGAGGCCCAAGTACTGACGTCTCAAAACCCCAAGCCAAAGCCACTGCCATCAAGGCCGTTCTCACTCACAGCACCCCTAGAGAAGAGAGGACTGCCAAATGGGGTCTCTGAGACTGTAGGTCTGGGCGGGAGCTAATGGCCACCCCTTTCTCCCACAGAAAACCTGGGAGTGCCGACTGCTGGCTGTGCAGTGAGCAGCCCCGTGCAGCCAGGTGTTCTATCAGAACCCCATGGAGAAAATATATGTAGTTTTAAACATCATCTTTTTAAAAAATAATTTTATTGGGGGCTCATACAACTCATCACCAGCCATGCATCCATCCATCCATCCATCGTGTCAAGCACATTTGTACAGTTATTGCCATCATCATTCTCAAAATGTTTTCTTTCTACTGGAGCTCTTGGCATCAGCTCATTTCCCCCCTCCCTCCCCACCCCCCTCCCAAATGAACCCTTGATAACTTATAAATTATTATTGTTTTGTCATGTTGCACACTGTCTGACATCTCCCTTAACTCATTCTTCTGTTGTCTGTCCCCCTGGGAGGGGGTTATACGTAGATCATTGTGATCAGTTCCCCCTTTCTACCACCACCTTCCCCTTAACCTCTTGGTATGGTTACTCTCATTATTGGTCCTGAAGAGTTCATCTGTCCTAGATTCCCTGTGTTTCCAGCTCTTATCTGTACCCGTGTACATGCTCTGGTCTAGCTGGATTTGTAAGGTAGAATTGGGGTCATGATAGTGGGGGTGGGGAGGAAGCATTAAAGAACTGGAGGAAAGTTGTATATTTCATCGTTGCTACACTGCACCCTGACTGGCTCATCTCCTCCCTGCGACCCTTCTGTAAGGGGATGTCCAGTTGCCTACAGATGGGCTTTGGGTCCCCATTCCGCACTGCCCCTCATTCTCAATGATATGATTTTTTGTCATGTCTCATAGTGGGTTTGACCCTATGGCCCTCTCTGTGCATTGGCTGCTCTGAGCAGGAACATCGTCCTCAGGGCTTGGTGGGCCAGGATGTGCTCTACTTTCTCTCCCTTCCCCTTCAGTTGCTCCTCTGTCCTCTGATCAGACGTCCCTCTCCCTGAGCTGTAGCTTCAGTGCTGGCCTCTGAAGTGCATTACTACATAAATTTGGTGTTAAGATGTTGTTTAACCCCTCCCCCCAGAAGAATTTACTTCAAACAACATCTTAACACCAAATGTATCTAGTATTGCACTACAGTAAATTATTTATGACTCCGCTAGTCAGAGTCTCCGTAACTGCCACCAAACAACCTTTTCTGATGGGTCTGGGTGAGAAGGCGGCAGAAGATACTGATAGGATTCCGTTGTGAGTGCTTGTTAACGGGACTCCTTGTGGCTGCCATCCTGCTGGGTACAGTGAACCATGGAGTCTCACTTCCAGAAAGAAGCAGGAGTAGAGCCCCTCTCTTAGACCCCAATATACCTGTGTACTGAGCCTCCTTGATCCAGGAGACAGACACCTGTGACACCTGAGAAGCAGCAGAGGAGCCGCAGCAGCCGGGAAAGAGCCAGAGCGCGAGAAGAGTGGTGGGCTTCGCGGCCCAAGGAGCAAGTGAAGCTGAGAGCTTTGGAGCAGGAGACTGGCTTGTGGGCCCTTCATTCGGGAGCTGGGTTGGTTAAACCGCGGGGCAGATGCTGAGTGCTTTGGGTTGAGGCGTCCAGCAGTATGGCATGTCCTCTGGGCCTTTGTTAGCAGCCCTAAAGGAACTCGGTACATGTCCTGACTCAACAACTGCATCCGGAGCATCTCAGCTGCCTTGTAACCTGTTCACTTCCGTGAAAACCCAACCATGTGCGGCGCATGAAAGAAACTAGCTGAGAGTGTGGTGGGAGGCAGAGCCATTCCTTCGTCACTTTTAAGACTAAGCCCACCCCCATCCCCACCCCCAGTCAGCCTGGAAGCACCCACGCGCAGTCACACACTCCTGAGCTGCCTCCACGGGACTGTCCTTGGGGAGCACCCAGGGGACCCTTGACTTTGAGTCCTCTCTTGCCTCAGGTAAACGACATGCCAGAGAAGATACCAAAGAGACTTAATTCACAAAGGACCTCACAAAGCTCGTGGAAAAATGGAATTAAAACATAATTGTTCTACCAACCTTTATGCTATTGTTTGGAAGCCCCTTGCCCCTCATGCCTTCCCAGCAGGCCTGAACTCAGGTCCAGGGTCTTCAGGGAGCCATTATCACTCAGCCCCCACACCCAGCCACCAGGGACAGAGGCGGCCCTGGGAAGCCTCTGGTTCCTTGAGCGAGAGATGCCAGCTACCCTGTCATGAGCTCCGATGTGAGGCCTCAGACCAGGTATCCCTCCTTCAACGTGAGCCCTGTGCAGAAAGACGCTATCATGAAAGACACCGGGGAGATAACCGGACGACCAGGAAGAGGCCGGTGCTTCACACAGTTCCATTCCCACACCGCTGATTCAAGGGTCAGCGATTCTCCAGATCACTGCGGGGCCAGCAGGAAGCGTCTTACGTTTGCTTTAAACTAGCCTCCCTTTGAAGCAAAGGGCCTTTAATTTGAGGAATTAACAATTGAGGTCCCTTTAATTTTTTTAAAGGATCTTTATGCAATGTTAGAAGTGGGTAAGGCAGTGTATACCTGTCTCTCAACTAGATCAAAACACAGAATGTTCACAGCAGCAGCCAAGATGGTCATTGGTTAGAGGAAAGGATATCGC
Source organism: Echinops telfairi (assembly GCF_000313985.2). NCBI lineage: Eukaryota > Metazoa > Chordata > Mammalia > Afrosoricida > Tenrecidae > Echinops > Echinops telfairi. The sequence continues at coordinate 7,192,216 of NW_022111307.1, read as the reverse complement.
TCGTGTGGTGGTAGATTCTGTGCTTCTGGGAGAAGGAAGCCCTAGCTTCCCGTGGTTACTGAGTATCATGACTGCGCTGGTTAACCCGACTCCAAACACTGATGTTAAACCCTAAGACAAATCGACTAAATCATAATGTCTTGAAGTGCAAAGAGCAAGTGCTGTGAGTACGTCCGTGCAGTCAGACCTCCCAGTAGTACTCCCCAGGTCATTCAGGGTACTCACTCACAGAACCTACTTCCGGCTCTCAGCAACCTGTGCACAGCAGAGCAAAGCGCCACCGGTGCTGCGCCCTCACAGCTGTGCTTCTCGTTGAGCCCGCGGTCCCAGTCACTGTGCTCACCCATAGCGCTGAGGGCCCGCCTCCTTTGCGCGGCCTCTCTGCTTTGTCACACGTGACGGCCTGCTCCGGGGGCTGGTCTCTCCTGACAACATGTCCAAAGTGCGGAGACGCAGTCTCGCCGTCCTTGCCTCCAAGGAGCATCCTGGCTGTGCTTCCAAGACAGACGTATGTGTCTTTCTGGCAGTCCATGGTACCTCCGACCGTCTTCTCCAGCACACAGTTCAAATGCATCGACTCTTCTCTGGTCTTCCTGACTTGATATCTGACTTCCACACGGGTATGAGGCAATCAGTAGCCCCCAAGAGGTGACAAGTTTACACTTTCGCTGATTGGATATTCAACCATACACTCATCTACTTTGCTCTGAACACTGAAAAATTATAGTGAAATCTTTCTATCTAACATAAAGAATAACAGGATAATAAACTCCTACGCACCTATTGGCCCATGGACAAAATAGAACTATCCGTACAACTGAAGTCTCTGTGTACCTTCATCCCCCGATCTCGTCCCCTCCCCACCACTGCGAGAGGTCACCTCTATTTTGACTTCTTACCAAGTGTATTTTTTCACAATATGCCGAATTTTGCATGTCTGAATTATTTCAAGTATCTTTTCATGGTACTTTTTAAAAATAGGGGATCCTGCAAATTCAGTAAGCTCTTTTTTGCCAATCTGAGCCAGAGAGCATGTTGAGTTATATTTAATATTGGTACTCCACAACCACACTTGTCCTCTAACATACTCACAAACAGAGAACTGAATGAGTGTTGTCCTCCGGGTCTACAGCAGGTGGAGAGTCCATGGTGCTATAACATGAGAGACTTCTTCTCAAGAACTGGGCCATACCTTTTTGATAGAACCATAACGCAGAAGTTGAAAGACACATTAGTTTACTTTAAAAGGACTACCTTTCATTCAAACATGGCTCAAAATGTCAGTATACTGGTTCTTGCCTTATCAGAGGTTTATTCAGGGAGAAAATGTTTGAAAAAAATCCTTACCCAGTCATAAAATCATGGAGAAGCATAAATGTGTCTATAAATAATACTAAAAGAAATGTTTATTGAAATAACCCTATTCATCGGTCTTAGTGAGTGTCCATTATAATTCACGGACAGATAGTACCAGTTGTGATACATATGGGAAAATAAACTGTGGGTTATTAGTACCAAAGAACAGAGCAGTAACTAAGGCAGCCAATATTTACTAAATGCCAAAGACAATGCTATGTGATGTGGGAAAGGAAGAGCTACAGGAGGCCCTGCTCTGACAGCTAGAAACGACAGTCATTTAAAATAGCAATTAGATTTTAAATAATATTTCCTAGGTTGATCTGGGTATAAGGGTAGGGCCTATTATTATGTTTATCATATATAGTATACTGCATTTTATTTTATATATTATATGTTACCAGGATGGAATAGTTTTGTCTCGTGTTTTCCTTACATATTGGCAAATATAAAGATCAAATTTAATGAACTCAGGTAATTATGCAGATATTTGAAATAATTCAGACTTTGACATATCCGAGAAGCACGATCACCCTTTGAGGCTACTTCCACAGTAGCTCAGTAAAGCAATCTGCCCAAGTTCAGCTATACAATTATCACCTTACAGGTTCGTCATCAGAAACCTATCTTAACATATTTCTGTGACAATTAGTTAACATACAGAAAGGCATTTTATAGATATTAAGCATATATATTGTATATGTTATAGATATTAAAAGCACAACATCTGCTCTCTAGTGGATTGTTAATAAAAACTTTAAACAATAGTTAGCCCTCTCCCAATAACAACAAAATCCCTCCCTGCCATGGAGTTGATGCCGACTCACAGCGACCCCGCAGGACAGGCTAGCACTACCCCTGTGGGCTTCCAAGACTGTATCTTTATGGGAGTAGAAACCCTCATCTTCCTCCCACAATGCAGCTGGTGGATACGAACTGCTTACCTTTCGGTTAGCAGCCCAGTGCATAACCCACTAAGCCACCAAGATTCCTTGCAGTTAGCCTATCTAATAAAAAATAAACCTTATACCTGAAACGAAAGCCCCCTAGCGGCGCAATGGAAGTGTTCTGTTGCTAATAAGAAGTTGGTGGTTCAAACCCACGCAGCACGGTTGCAGAAGACAGACCTGGCGATCTCTTTGTACAAAGACCACAACCTAGAAAACCCAACGGGGCAGTTCTTCTCTGTTCTAAGGTGTCACATCAGTCCGAATCTACTGGCCGGCACCCAGCAACAGTACATGAAACTTGTTGCCAGCTGCCATTGACCAGTGTTGTCCTTAGTTGACACCGAGTTGGCTCCGACTCATTTCAACCCTGTGTTCTTAGATGCCCAGTCTTCACAACTGTTGGCATGACAGTGTCCATGGTCGCAGCTAGTGTGCAGTGCCTTCGGACGTAGGGGCTTCATCCTACATCACAATTACCGGACAATTTTCTCGTGTGATTCTTCCACTGGCTAACTTTCAGAAGTGGGTCTCCGAACGTGTCTTCCTATCTTATTCTGGAAGCCCCATGACAGCCTGTCCAGCATGGGTAACCCTGCTGATATTTGAAATATGAATGGGCTTAGCTTCCAGCATCACATCCATGCACAGGCCACCACAGGATGACCAAGTGACAGCTGGCCACGGATTTGAAACTATCCAGGCATAGGCTGGTATTCCTCAAAGAATCCATGGACATGATCTCATGCAACCCTTTCATTTTTAGAGATCATGAAGTGATCGTAATGCTTAATGCTTTACTCAGCTAATGTAACAGTTAATGTTAAAAGCCACATCTGTTGGCCAAACTCTGAGGCAGAATATCAGATTCTCATCTTTCACTAACTACAACCTTAGGCAAGTCACCCAAACTCTTGGGATTCAATATGTGTACATAAAACGAGGTTACGCTAGATAAGTGATTCTTAACCTTGGTTGTGCTGCAAAACCCTCTGAAGGTCTTTTTACAAAATAGTAATGACCAGGTTCTACTCCACAAGATTCCCTTTTAAATGATCCAAGATGGTGCTTGGTAGGAATTTTTTTAAGCTTCCAAAGTACTTCCAATGCCCATCAACGGCTGCCATCCAGCAGACAAGATAACCCTGGAGACCCTGCCCAGCACCTTCCGTTCACATTCATTCGGCCTTGCTTTGGCTGTAGCCATTTGGCCCTGAGCTTCCACCCGAGACAGATAGGTAGACTGGACATAATAAGCACACATAAATCCATGGAAAAATGAAACAAAACTGATATGGGCAGACACCCATGGTAAAGGATGATTCGACACCATAATCCATGAGCATTGATTGAGGTCTATTATGGAGAAATGGTCCAATCTCCGGCATTGACCATGGACAGGGCATTCCATCCCATTCTCTTATGCATGGAGTCATGGTAAGTTAAGAGCCAACTTGACGGCAGCCACACCACCACTTTATGGTCAACCAAATTCCTTGCAATAGTGCACAAAGTCTTGTAGGATCCTGCTCGTGCCCACCTCTCCAGTATTCTCTCCTCTCTTCCCAGATGTACCCTTCCTCCAGCCATACTGAACTCCTTGACGATCTCAAAGGGCCTTGAAGATGCTCCGTTCTAAGATCGGCTTTCATGAGATCCACAGATCCGTGTGTCCTCTTTGCTGACAGGACACCCTGTTCTCTGGCAGAGTGTTCCTTCCTTGGGCAAGCGTGCCCAGCCCCAGCTTGACCACGCACTCTCACGGCATCTTGGGCTTCTCCTTCGCTCATCTAAGCACAACTGTACTTGACGTTGTGTGATTCTTTTATTAATATCTTCCTTCCTACAGAGTCAGCATGACTTGTCACAGGCTCAATGGCAGTGAGTTTGGTTTGGGTTCTTCCTTCAGATAGGCTGGAAGTGTCAAGGGGACATAACGTTTCTCTATTTTCAATCTCTAGTATGTCCCCGTAGGTACTAGATATGGCTCACATACGGCTCAACAGATACTTGCCAAATAAAGGTTCCTTCATATCTATGCACCATTCACAGCGCTATTTCCTGTCTGAAATGAAGCCCCTTTCCTTCGATAGCAGGGAAATTCCCGTTTTCCAGGTCAGGCACCCTTCCTCCTGGGACCCACTAAAAACGACTGCCATCGAGTCAATTCCCGATCACTGCAGCCCTTTGTAGGGTTTCCACGCCAGTAAATCTTCATGGGAGCAGATAGCTTCATCTTTCTCCCGAGGAGCAGCTAGTGGGTTTGAACTGCTGACCCTGAGGTTAGCAGTCCCCCATTTACCGACACCTTAGGAGCCTTGCCTAATGCCTCAAGCCAAGTACAGTAACTCCACTCCTGTGCTCTCACAACATCCCAGAGATGTTTTTATAAACACACACACACTTGACTAGTTTTCTTGTTACGTGTCTGTCTTCCTCACTAGCTCATGAGCGCTAAAGGATGTGCCAGTCTCTGCAGACACTACAGGCTAACACAGAGGGGACATCCAGGAAAAGGTGTGCTGAGTCTATGAATGAACACATGCATATGCAGATACCACATTCTGTGCTTGGGTTTGCATCTGCCTACCAAAACTTCTATGGTGTGAAAACCTGGTAAGGAAAAAACAGAGCTTAAAATACAATCCCAGGATTTAAAACACATTAAAATTTTTTCAGAAAGGAGTACGACCTAACAAAATTGCCAATAAAAAAAAGTTATGCAGTACTCTCCTCTCTATGCTTTAAGGGTAACAAAATTTTAAATCAATATCAGAACATTAAATCAAATAAAAAATATTTAAAATCATGTATCACTTCTAAGGAAATAGGGAAGCTGAATGTTCTACTGTGTTCAAGTTTAGTCGTTTAAAAAGAATATTATCTCAAGAACCACTCTACCATGTTATTCCATTACTGAAAGGATACTTAAACTTAAGAATGGCCCTGCTAATGACTTTACCACTTTATGGGCAATAGTTATGACTTCTGTAAACATCTCCCGTTGTTCTGTGGTTGTTCGCTGCCATGAAGCCGGCTCTGAATAAAACAGTGCCCAGCCCCGCACTGTGCTCACAATCATCGCTATGTCAGTGCCCATTGCTGCAGCCCTGTGCCAACCCATCGTGTTGAAGGTCTTTGTCTTTCTCACTGACCTTCCACTGCATCAAGCACGATGTCCTCTCCAGGAGCTGGTCCCTGACAATAGGTCTGAAGTGTCTGCGAAGAAATTTCCCAATCCTCCCTTCAAAGGAGCACTCTGGCTATACTTCTTTGGAGATAAATGTGTTCATTCTTGTAGCGTTCCACGTGTTGGGCATTCTTGGCTAACACTGTCACTCAGACATCGCTGCTTCTTCCCGCTCACTGATCCCCATGTCATGCGAAAGGTGATGGCAAGGAGTCATGCACAGCGCAGTGCTCACAGGGACAGCTCTGCTTTCTGACACTTCAAAGAAGTCTTGCAGGCTTCCCAACGCAATGCATGTCGCTTGATTTTTTTATCTGCTGCTTCCCTAGATATTGATTGTGGATCCACATAAAACAAAGACACTGTGTCTCCATTTATTGTGATGTTGCTTCCTGGTCTGGTTGTGAAGATTTTTGAACTTCATCAGTAAGTACTCCAGGCCCTACATTATCAAGCAAGGTTGTGCCATCTACACATCACAGGTAGTTAATAAATATTCCTCAACTCCTGATGCAAAACTCTTCATGTTGTCCAGCGACTTGGATTCTCTACTCTGTACACAGATTAAACAGTATGGTGAAAGGATACAACCCTGACCCACGCTTTTCCTGATTTTAAACTATGCAGTGTTCCCCTGTTCAAATGATTGCCTCTCGGTCTGTGTACCGGCTCCACATGAACACAACTAAGTGTTCTAGAAATTCCATTTTTCACAATGTCCCATAGTTTGTTATGATCCACACAGTTGAATGTCATTGCACAGTCAAGACGAGGTAACATTTTTCTGGTATTTTCTGTTTGCAGCTATGATCGATCAGACATCAACAATGCTGTTTCTTATTCCATGTACTCTTGTGAATTCCGCCTGAATTTCTAGCTGTTCTCTGTCAATATATGGCTAACTGTTTTTTAATTATTTCCAAGAAATTTGCACTTGCATTTGATTTTAATGATATTCGATAAATTCCACATTCCGTCAGATCATCTTTTTTTGGAATGAGTCCAAGTATATACCTTCCAGTCAGTGGGCCAAGTTAACGATCTTCTACGTTTCTAGGAATAGGTCAGTCAGCAATCCTAGTGCTGCAATAGCTTGTTGAGACGTCGCAATTGCTATTTCCTCAATTCCTGAAGCATTGCTTTCCCCTAGCACCTCCAGGGCAGCTTAAACTTCTTCCAATACACTCAATTCTGGATCGCAAGATACCTCCTGAAATAGCTGGATGTCGACCAATTCTTTGGCACAGTGATTCTGGGCATTCCATCTTCTTTTGAAGCTTCCTGCATCACTCGATTTTTCCCTGTAGAATCCTTCAATAGTGCAAGTCAAGGTTTGAACTTTTCTTCACTTATTTCCGTTTGAGAAACGCCAGTTGTACTCTTCCTTTTTGGCTTTCTAACTCATTGTTATATTTTGTCTTCTTGAGCTGTCGCAACCCTTCTGTTCAGCATGTTTTAAGTCATGATTTATTCTTTTGCTTTTAGTTATTCTACATTCAAGAGTAAGTTTCAGGGTCTCTCATGACACCATTTCCCTTATCTTTTTAATGATCTTCTATAATGTATAATGCCCCTGATGTCATCCCACCACTAATCTTCTGTTCAATCACTAGTATTCAATACTTTAATTCAGCAGTTCTCAACCTGTAGGTCGCGACCCCTTTGGGGGTTGAACAACCCTTTTACAGGGGTCGCCCGATTCATAACAGTAGCAAAATGGCAGCGATGAAGTAGCAACTAAAATCATTTCATGCCTGGGGGGAGTGGGTCACTACAGCACCACAACTGTATGAAAGGATCGTGGCATTAGGAAAGTTGAGAACCACTACTTTAGATCTATTTTTGCGATGGTCTTCAAATTCAGGTGGGACACACAAGGGTAAGTGAAAAAGTACCACAGGTTACCACTAGGGTTCCAGTTTGTACACGCGCTCATTCCAAACCAAATGTTGTTACATGTCCCTGAGATAGTGGATGAGGCAGATGAGTTATGTAAATACTATACACGTCTCAGTCTTATTACAGTGACTGAAAAAAAAAAAAAGCTTATCAAAGATCAGCTAGCAAAAATACCTCATCTTTCCATCAGTCTTTGTTTTGTTGTAAGCAAGATTGAAGTTAACGAAGACAATGTTGTAGAATAAATCACAATCGGAGACAGATTTTTTATTTCCCACTATGATCAAGGGAACACGTTCTAATCAGAGCAGCAGCTTTCACGAGGCTCTGCTGGGTCAGCTCAAGTCAAGGCAGGCGGTCAGCTCAGAAGGTTACGGTGACTGTTTGGGATGCTCCCAAAGGGGTCACTTTGACAGATTTCCTTAAGGGAAACAGGATGATCCTGGGCTGGAAAGTTAGCTGAGGAATGTTTTTGCCATGACGACCATGCCCCTACTCACCCTTCGAGGAGAGTAAGGGCCACGCTCAGAGAATTTTATTCAGAAACCTTACCCATCTAAGCCCTGACCTTGTCCCTTCAGACTTCTTGGGCCTAAAACTCAAAGAACACTGGAAACGAACATGATTTGAGTCACCCAAAGGCAGTTTGGGCATGTAAATTACAGAGGGGAGATTTCTTCAGAGAAGAGTTAGGGAAGTCAAAAACATCACCTTCAGAAGTGGACAGAATGAAATGGAGGATGTATCAAGAAGCATATTTGTTTCGAAAAGGCTTCTATGATGTTATAGTAGTATATTACCTTTTGTTTGTACCCAGTCATACATTGTGTCTTCCTGAACGAGATTTGGTTTTCTTCAACTTCAACTTGAAGTTGCCTATGAGCAATTAATGATCTAGTTCCTCAGCCAGTTCCTGATTTCATTCTGAGTAATGATACTGAGCTTTTCCAATTTGATTCCAGTGTACTAATGAGCAAGGTCCACTTGTAAATATGGTCTTCACAACGGGACCAGTAGGTAGCATCATGATCAATGGAGAAAAGACTGCAGTTGTCAAGGATTTCATCTTGCTTGGATCTACAATCAATGCTCATGGAAGCAGCAGTCAGGAGATCAAAGGACACATTGCATTGGGCCAATCTGCTGTGCAAGACCTCTCACTTTAACGTGTGAAAAAGCAAGGTTGTTACTTTGAGGAATAAGGTGCACCTAACCCAATCCATGGTATTTTCTTTTTCTTTTTTTTTTTTTAATTAAAAGATGTTATTGGGGACTCTTAGAACTCTTGTTACAGTCCATACATCGATTGTATCAGGCATGTTTGTACATATGTTGTCTTCATTCTTTTCTAGACATTTACTTTCTATTGAGCCCTTGGCAACAGCTCCTCTTTTTTTACCTCCCTACCCCCTCTTCATAACCCCTGATAAATTATACATTACTATTTTCATACCTCACACCAACTGCTGTCTCCCTTCCCCCATGTTCTCTGTTGTTCTTCCCTCTGAAGAGGGGTGTATGGTTATGTGTCGATCATTGCGATCGGTTCCCCCTTTCTCCCTCTCCCCACCTTCCCCTACCCTTCTGGTATCACTATTCCCACTCCTCTTCCTGGATTCTGTGTGTCGTGAGCCCCCATTTCTTATCTATACCTGTGTACATGCTCCGGTCTAGTCTGAATTGAGAAGCAGCACTGGGGTCATGATAGCTGGGGGTGTGGAAGCCTCAAGGAACCAGAGGAATATTGTGTGTTTCATCGAAGCTTTACTGCCCCCTCGTTGACTCATCCCTTCCCTGTGGCCCCTCTGTGGGGAGATTGTTCTACCGTCTACAGATGGGCTTTGGGTCTCTACTCCAATCCCCTTCGTTCTTAACAATATGCTTTTGTTTGTTTGTTTATTAATCCACGGTATTTTCAATTGCATCGTATGCATTTGAAAGTTGGATTCGAATAAGAAAAACTGAAGAAGAATTGCCACATTTGAATTACGGTGCTGGTGAAGAATCTTGAAAGTACCATGGACTGATAAAAGGGCACACAAATCTGTCTTGGAAGAAAAAAGGCCAGAGTGCTCCTGAGAGACAAGGATGGCAAGAGTCCGTCTCACACACTTCAGACATGTTGTCATGAGAGACCAGTCCCTGGTGAAGGGCATCATGCGTGGTGAAGGAGAGGAAGAGGAACAATGAGGAAGACTTTTGACAAGGTAGACTGGCACAGTGGCTGCACCAATGGGACTCAAAGAGAATGATTGTGAAGATGGCACAGAACCGGACAGCGCTTCCTTCTGCTGTGCAGTCACCATGAGCCGGCACGGACTTGACAGCACCCAGCAGTGTGTAAAACAGAGCAGAAACCAAGCCCCCTGCCTGTGAAATCAAGTGTGCATCCTAGCGGGCTGTAAGACTCGGAGGAACTGTTCCCGAGGCTTATGAATTGTAAATATTGATGAACGCAGACTGCCTCCTCTCTCTCCCACAGCAGCTGACAAGTTTAAACTGCCCACCTTTTGGGTACCGGGCAGCGCGTGGTAACACACTGTGCCACCCGGCCCTTCCCACGGGTATAAACAAAACCAAGCTTGTGCCCATTCTGACTCACGGTGACCTTTGAGGGCAGGGTAGCTGGGTTTCCGAGACTCACTCTTTATGGGGGCAGAGAACTTCATCTTCCCCCCACATGTATGTCCGCTAGTCACGTTGTTGAAAAAAGATATTTGCGATGAGTTAAGTCACTGATCTTGCAAAATTCTATCAGGAGATTGCTGGAGTTCTCTCTATCACCAAGCTCATATTTTCCAACTACCAATCTTTCTTAGTCCTCAACTTTCACCTTCCAATCACCAGTGCTTCTTCGATGCACACTGTAGACGCCAGTCAAAATCTTCAATTTCTTCATCCTTGGTATCAGTGGCTCGTATATAAATTGGAATAATAATGGCATTTACTGGTCTTCTTTGCAAGTGCATGACTATTTTCTTTGCAGTGACAGTGCTGAAGCTCAGGAGACGATGTTGAATAACGACTGTGAAGTCACTCCTCTTTGTCATTCCGGGCATAGTAGATTATAGGTTGGTCCCATTCAAAATGGCCAATACTCATCCATTTCAGCTCACTAAGGCTGAGGATATTGATCTTTATGCATTCTTTGTTCATTTTGTATAACGTCCAACTTTCTCATAATCATACTTTGTATACTGCACATTCTGATTATGAATTATCAGCTAATTATTCTCATTTTGAGTGATGCTACATAGGCAAATGAAGGTCTCAAAAATCTACTTCATCGATGTCCTGAAGGTCAACTATTTTGAAGTGGCAGCTCTTCCTCAGTAGTATTTTGAGTGCCTTCCACCCGAGGGGCCCAACACTATATGAGACGATGCTCTGCACGGTTCACAGCATTTTTGCTGGCCAGCTGCTTTTACAAGTAGGTCATCAGGTCCTCCTTCTTAGAGTTCTCCTTTGGAAAACCCACTAGCATCTGTCCACTGTGGGGAACCCTGCTGGTATTTGGCACAGCACTTAGCATCCCAGCAACAGGAAAGGGACCACAGGACAAACTGACAGACAAGGGGTGCACGTGTCTTCCTGGTTCCTTATGCTAAAAGAGAGGGACTGTTTGCTAAACCAACTTCCCTTTCTTAATTAATGCACGGTCTATCCCTCCAGACTTCTGAAACATTAAATGTTCTTCTAGTTATTTTTTAATGGACATAATTAAAATAGGACAAAGACGGAAGCTTATGTTACTTGGCTGCTTCTATCATAACCCACAAAGGACTGCAGATTTGTCCTACATTTTACCATTAAGAGGTCTTTTCTTCCCCTAGACATTTTTATTGGCATACAATTCACAAATCATACAATTCAACAGTTCATGCAGTTTAAGAAGATGTGTACAATCATTTCCACAATCAATTTTAGAACATTTTCTTCACTCTTTTACTCATTGTTGCTAGGGCCCCATTCCCCCCTATCATGAGCTCTTAAACCAAGCACATTCAAAGTTTTCAGGAAACCAACCAAAAAAAAAAAAAAAAGACTGTGGGACAATTCCAGTTTCGTTCATAAATCTTGATTTACTCAGTACAAAGAGAACTCCTCGAGCGGAGAAGGTGTGTGCAGGCTGAGCCGAAAGAGGAGAAACGGCGGCACGCGCTCAGTTGGACTAGAGAACAGACTGCCAGAAGACTCGGTCTTACTTATCGACACATTGCTGACTCAGAAATGGTTTCTTAGTTTCTTTCCGGCATCTGATCTGATTCATGGGGCAAACATACTCTCTAATAAGCTGGTTTACTTTAGTTACTACTTAGACTTGTTACCCATGGACTCAACTTTGATCCTTGCTCTTGACAAAAAAAAACCCAGAGGCCAATATCCAGCCCAATTACTGCCTGCTGGGCCCTTAGACTAACTCCCAATTTCTGCTTTCCCTCTGGCACCTGGAGATTCACCCTTCCTGCCCTCAAGCATATCTATACATAGAAATGTTGTGTCGTAATTGTTACATGAATCCAAGCTATGTCTGAATTTGCAGCAGGTGGAGAACATTCATCTTCTCATTTCTTTTCCTCACTTAAAAATCTCTCATCACATATAAACTCAATCACAAGACAGGTATCGGCCTCTATATGGCAATACCCTGAGGTTGTGGACAGACTTTGGGCCTCTGCTCAAGCCCTCCCTCAGTGCAAGAACACTTTGTTTTAATCGCCTGGCATTCTGTGATGCTCACTCTCTCAGCACAATCACTGAAGACAAAACGGGTGCATAAGTAAATGTGGTGGAGAAAGCGGGTGGTGCCGGCTATCAAAAGATATAGCATCTGGGGTCTTAAAGGCTTGAAGTTAAACAAGCCCACATGGAAGAAGTACATCAGCCTGTGGGTACAGATAAGACATAAGCGCTCACGACACACGGAACCCAGGAACAGGAATGGGAGTAGAGGGCAGGGGGATGGTGGGGAGAGGAGTGGAGGAAGAGGGAAAACAATCATGATGATCTGATAGACAAATAACTGCACCACCCCCCACCCCCCCAGGGGAACGAGCAACAGAAATCATGGGGGAAGGAAGACAGTGGTCGGTGTAAGATATTAAAAAAATAATAATTCATAATTTATCAAGGGTCCAAGAAGGGGGGGAAGGAGAGAGGAAAAAGTGGAGCTGACACCACGGAATCAATAGAAAATAAATGCCTAGAAAATAATGATGGTAACATATGTAAAAGAAAAATTTTTGAACTCTCATTATGGTAAATCACACTTAAGTCTTCACTGATGTCCCCTAAGAAGAAAAGTACGACTTGCTCCCTAGGCAGAGTACTTTGTACTTCATGTTTACTGGTCCTCGTGGCAGACTGAACAAGGGGAGGATGAACAGTCCTGCTCGCCATCCTACAGGCTGTGGGGTCACTGCGCTGGACTCAACTCAAGGACCATGGGTTTGGTTTGGGCTAGCATTTCATTTCTAGTTTCCTCCAGTTTTACAGCACTTTACATCCACCATCAACGGTCAACCTGAAACAGAGGGCCTCGGCTCAGGACGTAGTCCATGTGGAAATGAACTGAAAAGGCCTGAGTGGTCATTAAGCTTGGGGTTAGGCTTTCCATTCATCTAACTTTCAACTTATATATTTTCAGTTTAATCTCATTATTTTTTGGAATTCCCTGTGCTTTTAGGAAAACAGGCTGGATTTGCTCTGTTTTCTCTGGGAAGGGTCTGGGGAAAGTTGGGGACTGGTGTTTGGTCCTAAGGGGAGGGCCTGTTGTGTCCCCCTGACTGTTGTGTTGTGACTAAGCTGACGAGGCTCTTCCAGAAGGGCCAGCTGTGGGGCGGGGAGGCGTGCTCCTCCTGAGGAAGTGTGATGGTGGAGCCCTGTGGACACCTCTGAGCCTTCTGAGAACCAGAGCCTGTTAGCAGCTACTGATGGGACAAAGAAGATCAACTCCGTGGGAGCGCCAGAGAAGGAGGGCCGTTTCAGAGGACAGTTCCAGCCTCCTGAGAGTACCACGCAGGCCGGCAGGCAGCCTGAAGGAGGGGGCAGGAGGAACAAGGGTAAGAAGGCCCAGCGGCAGAGCGCGGGGCCCTGTGCTTCCTGCCCTCGCCCACTGACCACTGCTCTGCTGTTTTTCCTATTGGTCACACGCCCTGTTTCTGGCTCCCACACAGTGGCTGTTTCTGTGGGAGATTAAGGGTCATGTTAGATGGAGAAAGGGCAGAAGAGCTGCACTGCTTACGGGGGAGTTGCGGGAAGAAGCCAGTTAATTATCCTCCCCTGGCTAATTAGTCTCTGCTCAAGGTTGTATATTCCTGTGGCTTACAGCATCTGTGTGAAGAGTAATATATCATTAAACACTTTGTGTATCAGCCAAAAAAAAAGCTAAACGATATGCAGTGGCTTACAAAGATCCTACAATCAGACAGACAGCACCTTCACCACTAGAGAACAGTTGGATTTGGAAGTGATGGCTGATAAGCAAAGGGTAATTTAACAACTGTAAATAAATAACGCACAAAAATAAGTATTCTAAAAGGAATCACAGAATTTTATAATTTCTTGTTTAAAAAACTAGCCCAAAACATTAACCAACCTTAAAAAAAGGAAGAAATGCATTTGTATCTACAAAGTTGCCTACAAAGAGGAAGGCCCTCGAAAGGGATTGAGGGCTCAAACACAAGCACAATTGTGAGGCTGGTGCAGGACCAGGCGGTGTTTCTTCTGCTGTGCAGGGGTCACTACGAGTCAGAACCAACTCGATGGCACCTCACCATGACAACATGCCAGATATTGCACTACTGAAGGCTGACCATTCAGTAACAAACAGGACAGGTAAGATCCTTTGCCTTCAAGATCCTTACATTCCACTGGGAGATGGCAGATGGGATAGCCAACAAATAGAAATGGAAAACAGAGCAGATACACGAGCAAAGCAAAAACATACAAACCCCTTAATTCTGATTCAACGTGACCCTACAGGCCAGCGTACGACTGCCCTGTGGGTTTCTGAGTCCGTGGACTTTTACAAGATGCCGTGAAAACTGCTGGTGTGTTTGAATCACTGACCTTGAGGTTAGCAGCCCACGACTCCAACAGAGCTCCTTACTCTGGATTGGGTATTACATGCCTTGTCACAAAAGCAAGCTTATTTCCTACAGTAGATCAGGGAGCTTATTTCTACAGTAGATCAGGGAGCGTCCTGGAAGTGCTGTAGATGTTGAGTAAGCAGTGGCCTGTTAACCACAAAGCGGTGGCTTAAGCCCCCAAGCTACTCTGCAGAATAAAGATGAGGCTGTCTGCTCCCATAAGGATTTAGTCTCGGCATCTCTACATAGGGTTCCTTATAGAGTTGGACTTAACTAGATGACTGTGGGTTTGGTTTTAGGTTGGTAAGGAAAGATTTCTGTGATGAGATAATATTTAAATTGCAACTACAAGGACAAGAAGTGTACGGACTAGAAGCTTACAGAAGCACGTACGACGCCATAGAACATGGGAGCATTCAAGGAAAAGGTTAAGAACAAGCAAAAACATAAATCAAGGAAGAGTTTCCATAGTTCGACAAACCGAACCCCGGCTAGTCTGACCAGACTGTGGTGAAGAGGAGAAAGAAACACCAGCTACAGCTGGAGAAGTAGCATGGCCAGGTCATACGGGACAGTTTAGAAAACCACACAGCCAGAGCGCATGCAACAAGATCCAGCAATGCACATCTACAAGAAACCTCATCTAAGCATAAAGGCACAGTTGGTTAAAATAATATAAACACACATAAATCCAAAGAAAGTGTGAATGGTTTTACAAGTACCGCATAAAGCTTTCATAACAAAGAATCTTATCAAGGATAAAGAGGGACATACGTAATGATGAAAGGGTCAACTGAGAGAGAAAATATAACCATCTTACAGCTGTATAAACCTAAAAACAGTTCCAAAATACAGAAAGGTAAGAGTGAGAGATGAAATAAACAATCAGAGGAGAGTGGAGGAAAATGGCAACTAGGTAAGACTCTCCCGTCCAGAGCTCCTGCTGCCAGACCAGAGAATTAGGGGGTAAGGAGAATAAAACTTCGAGGTGCAGTCCTGAAATTAGAATTAGGGTACTAGGGTCTCTCCTGAAGCCCTTTTGTGTGTGTGATTTCCACTCACAAGGCAAACCAAGAACACTCTAAATTGCTCTAGGTTCGGTGAGCTGGGCTCGCGGGCTCCAGCTGAAAAGCTCCTGGTGCCCTTTCCCCAGGAGGAGCGATTTCTCCCGACAGACGCCCTAGAGGGGACATAATCCCAGACACGAGGAGAACCCCACACCAGAGCTCTCCGCGGTTAGCTGCCTTGAGCTCACAGCCTGGGAAGTGGGGGTGGCAGTAGCCACAATTTGGAGTAGAAGAAAAAGAATTTTACCTGAGGCAGACAGTGTTGTGGGAGAAAATAGGTGGATAGTCAGAGTCCAGGGAGCGAATTCAGTTCCAATTGGCCGAGAAGGAAGCAACCCCCCTGATAAGCTGGATCTCCCCCTCTGGGGGTCAGGGTGACAGCCCCCGAATCAGAGCACCTCACAAGCAAAATATTAAAAAGAGTGAAATATGTATTATTGGTAAAAACTCAAACCCTAGTCTTGTGGCTCAGCTCCAAGGAGCACATGGTGGGGGGATACCCTTAACATAAATCAGCATAAGAAGAAGCCCACACTAAGGAATGCCACAACTTAGCTACAGGGTGGAGCCTTTTTGCATAACGAAGACCCACTGAAGCAAAAAATAAAATCCTCTGATCTAGGAGGGCACCCGCAGTCTAGATAGGACAATAAGCCCGGCTTCCCTCTCAGGGATTCTACACACAGCTAGGGAGGTCCTGCCTGTCCTGGGGCCCTACACCAGGCTGTGATAACACCCCACCCCACCCCTGCCCCTACAGCCGTGCTATATACAGCACAAGGCAGTTACACCAGTGAACTCCAGTGCTCAGTACCACGGTGGGAACAGATGCCTGGCTGCTGGTGCAATCTTGCACTTGAGAGTTATCCCATCCTGCATCTGTGGAACCCTACATCAAGCGGACACACCACCCCACTACCTTGAAGAAGAGTTGGCACTCCTCCAGCCCCATGGACAGGTGATCATGTCTCAGTTATCTCCTTACTTACCACTCTATTTGTTCTTTCTTTACTCGCTCGCCCTTCTATCTTTCCCACCTCGGTCGGTTACAACGAGCTCAGGTGTGTTTGGTTGTTTTCCTCTTTCTTCTTTTGCCCTCTTTTTTGTTCTTTTCCCCTCTTTCTCCTCTTCTCTCCCTCTCTTTCCTATCATACACCACTACTGGCTTCCAGGTCACTACTCTCCGCTTAGGACAGTCAACCCAAATAGCAGGGGAACTCCAGCCTGCCCTCTGTGGGAGTGATGCACACCACACGAGGCAGCTGTGACAACCATCTACAGCACATTGTGCTGCTGAGGAAATCTCCGCCCGACTTCTAAGGTGATTTTGCCAACTAGGGCAATTCTGCCCAGCACCACTGGGTCCCTGCATTAAAAGGGCACACCAACCTGCCATCATGGGGCAGGGCTAAAAAAAAAACCCTCTGGCCCCACATTCAGGCAATCATGGATCAGTTATCTCTTTATTTCCTCCTTCCCTCTTTCTTCCCTCTTTACCATCACAGCCAATCTTGGTGAGCACAATTGAGTTTTCCCCCATGTTCTCTTTCTTTCTTCTCTCTTTGTTCTCTTCTCTCTCTGCTTTTATGATTCTCTCCTCCCCCTCGCTTTCCTTCCACATGCCACTGCTGGTTTCCAGACCCATACCCTCTGCCTAGGGCAACTCTTCCCACCCAGTGGGGAGAGCTACAGCCTGCTCCCTAGGACAGTGCTGCACACAGCACAAGACAGTGCTACACACAGCACAGCACGGGGTCAGCTATCTCTTTATCTTTTTTTAAAATTTTCTCTCCTTCACTTTTTTCTTTCTTTTTATTCTTCTTTCGCTATTTCTTCTTTTATACTTTTCTTCTAGCTCTTCTTTCTTTCCTGCCACAGTCTCAGCAGATTCAGTTCTCCTTTTTTGTTTTCTTTTTTTTCAATGTTTTCACTTTTGTTTAGTCTGTGCATTTTATTTGTGTGCATGTGAGTGGGTATTACTTTGCTTGGCATTGTTGCTCCGGTCTTTGTTTTCTTCTTTCTTTTTCTTCTCCTTTCACAAGCCTTTCACAAGCCACTAGCGGTCTCCAGGCCACTTCCCTCTGCGTAGGGCAACTATGAAGGCCCAACTGGGGGATCTCCCATGCACATTTGTTGACTTTGCATGTAGCTGGGGAATTCACGCCAGTCCTCTTCCATTCACCAAACAGCAGTGGGTTCTCGCCTTCAAACAGTGGGGGGAACTCCAGCCTAAACCGCAAAGCCCAACAAGTGACTGGGGGAAACTCCTGCCCACCACTGATGGAGCTCCATGCTACTGCGGGAACATCCACCCAACCTCCAAGGCGATCTCTGTCCATGGTAATTCCCCTGCCAGCTACAGAGCTCTACACCAAGGAGGGTATACCCACATGCCCTCCTAAGCACTCCAGTTTCAGAGGGAAACATCACAGGCCACCCTATGTGCTCCAAGCACCTTGAGGCCTAATTAGAGATCAGCCAGTGAAGCGACAACCTCATGGGCCCACGACAAACTGACCAGTGTCACATGAGAGGAATATCCAACTCACATTCCAAATAACGGAATACTGGATGGCTATGGTAAGAGTGAAACCACAGGAAGATATAGCGATAGCCTGACCCCTCAGTACAGCTACCAGCAGGTAGTTCATAGAAGCACTCACACGAGTCCCCCAAGAGAGAACCCAGTGCTCTTCGACTCTGGAAAATGGCTCCAGGCTCCTCTAAAACAACACGTAAACAGCAACCAGTCCTAAAAGCCTCAACGAAAAAGCAGGAGGAACAGAAGACAATGCCGAAAGACGTCATGAACCTAACGATGTGCATAGAAGCAGATATTGACCTGCCGCAGAAAAAAATTTTCAGAATGCTGTTTGGAGTCATACAGGATATGTGGAAAGCAATGCAGAAAAATGATGAAATGATAGAGGAGATAAAGGCAATGAATCAAAGGGAAATACAAGACTTAAGGGATTAAATAACAAAATCCAAGGGCAAATTGACAGACTTTTCCAACAGACTTGAGGCAGAGAATTTTACCAGTGACCTAGAGGATAACCAAGCAGACCTCAGAAAACAGGAAAAGCAGTCACATAAAACAATCAGAGAAGCTGAAGAAAACTTGAGAGCCATGCCTGATGGTATGAAGAGGAACAATATTAGAATAACTGGACTACCAGAACAAGACACAACAAAGAAGGCAACAGCTACAATAACGAGGGAATTCTTGGAGGAAAACTTAGAGGCAACCATTCAGGAGGCTGAAAGAACACCAGCAAGACTGAATCCCAAGAAGTCACCAAGACACATAATTGTCAAACTATCCAACATGAGGAAAAGGAGATCATAATAGCAGCTAGGGAAAAGCAAATAGTCACGTATAAAGGTACTTCAATGAGAGTATATTCAGACCTATCAGTGGACACGATGAAGAAGAGGAGGGAATGGAGTTACATATTCCAAAATTGAAGGAAAACACTGCAAACCCAAGAATACTATACCCTGCCAAATGATCTATTAAGATAGATAGAGAAGTAAGAGTCTTCCCAGACAAGGCAAAACTCAAAGAATACATAAAAAGAAACCCAGGCCTACAAAAGATCCTTGCCAATCCAGTATGGGCAACACCCACCGAGGGCAAATAAGAGACCATCACATAGAACAACTCCACCCATAGGGCAACAAAGAGAAAACAGCCCCCAGGATAGCATCGGCTCAATAATGGAAAAAGGCAAACATAAACCACACACACAACACAAGCGGATAAGATAGGTAGATAGGAAAATATCCAACAAAAAAGATACAAGATGACATCACAGAGTCCACAGATGGATGTAATAAATTACACTGAATATCAATGGCCTGAACTCAGGCATTAAAAGGCAGAGGCTAACAGACTGGCTCAGAAAACAACCCATCGATCTGCTGCCTATAGGAGACACATCTCAAGCTTGGGGACAAAAACAGGTTGAGAATTGAAGGCTGGAGAAAAATATACCAAGCAAATGGCAATGCAAAATATCAGGGGTAGCAATATTAATATCTGACAAAATTGACCTCGAGATACAGGCCATAACAAGAGACAAGGAGGGGCACTATATAATGCTCAAGGGAACAGTA
>NW_022111307.1:7163475-7172044 GCF_000313985.2 Echinops telfairi | reverse complement strand
ACTTGACTTGATAGATATTTTCAGAGCTTTCCACCCACATGCAAATAATTCACATTCTTTTCAGGCCCACATGGCACATATTCAAAAATAGACCACATGCCAGGACACATGTCGAACTTGAGTAAATTCAAGCACATAGAGATTGTACAGACGTCTTTCTCCAATCACTGTGTCATAAGACTGGAAATTAACAGAAGGACGGTAACGAAAACAAGGGCAAACAATTGGAGGATGAATAATTTCCTATTGCAAAAAGAGTGGGTACTGACCCAGATCAGAAATGAAATCAGGAAGTTTCTAGAAACGAATGAGAACGAAAAGATGACATACCAAAACTTTTGGGATACAGCAAAGGCATTTATCAGAGGAAGGCTTATAGCAATAAATGCACATATGAAAAAAAGAAGAGAGACTCGTGGATGATATGCTGGCACAAAACTTACACCAATTGGAGCAGAGTCAACAGAACAACCCTACTAATAGCAAGAGGATCGATATAAAATAAAAATCAGAGCTGAGATACAGGAGAGGGAAAACAAGAAAAAATTAAAGCAGCTAAAAGTTGGTTCTTTGAAAGAATTAGCAGAATTGATAGACTGCTGGCAAACCTAACCAAGAAAGGAACAAACGACAATTGCAAAGATGAGGGATGAAACGGGACCATACAACAGACCCTAATAAAACCAAAAGGATAATTATCCAGTACTTTGAAGGCCTATATTCTAACAAATTCAACAATTTGGAAGACATGGACAAATATTTGGAAACACAATCCCTCCCTAGACTATCCCAGATAGATGTCAAGAACCTCAACAGACCCATAGCAATGGAAGAAATAGACAAGGCTATCAAGGGATTACCAACAAAAAATCCCCCCAGGCCAGATGGCTTCACAGGAGAATTCTACCAAGCATACAGGTAAGAACTGACACCAATCCTACACAAAATTTACAGAACATAGAAAAAAAATGGAAAACTCACAAACTCTTTCTATGAAGCTAGTATAACTGATACCTAAAGCGGGCAAAGATCCCACGAGAATTGAGAACTACAGAGCAATATCCCTAATGAACACTGATGCAAAAATCCTTAACAAAATACTGGCCAATAGAATACAAAAGCATATTTAAAAAACAATTCACCATGACCAAGTGGGATTCATACCAGGGATGCAGGAATGGTTCAACATACGAACCATCAGAATTATTCGCCACATTGGCAGGAAAAATGATAAGAACCACATGATAATATGGATAGGTGCGGAAAAAGCATTCGACGACATCCAACACACATTCCTGTTTAAGACACTCAAGAAGATAGGAATAGAAGGAAAATCCCTTAATATTATACAAGCTACATATGAAAAACCAACAGCCAACGTGGTAGTTAATGGAGAAAATACAAAAACAATTCCTCTGAGAAAGGGGACCAGACAAGGATGTCCCTTGTCCCCACTCAAATTTAACATCATACTGGAGGTCCTAGATAAGAACATAAGACAAAGAAAAGGCATAAAAGGTATTCATCTGGGGAAGGAAGAGGTGAAATTATCATTATCCACAATATGATTCTATACATTGAAGATCCCCTAAACTCCACAAGTGGAGTGTTGGAACTAATAGAGGAATATGGCAGAGTGGCAGGATACAAAATCAACAAACAGAAGTCTATCGGACTGCTCTACACATCAGACAAGATCATAGAAGAGACGATTAAAAAGGTAGTACACCGTTTATAATAGTCAAGCACAAATTGAAATATCTAGAGATATACCTGCCTAAGAAAATGAAAGATTTGTATGAGAGGAAAATTATAAAACACTACTACAAGAAACCAAGAGTGATCTAACATCCCATGCTCGTGGATTGGCAGACTCAATATAGTAAAGATGTGCGTTCTGCCCAAGGCGCTATATAAATTCAATGCTATCCCGATACGAATACCACCATCCTTCTTCAAAGAATTGGAAAAACTGATTACCAACTTCATATGGAGGGGGAAGAAGCCCAGAATTAGCAGAGAACTCCTCAAGAAGAAGAACAAAGTAGGAGCGCTTGCTCTACCTGACTTTAGCATGTACTATACAGCCACAGTATTCAAAACAGTGTGGTACTGGTATAACAAAAGATATTCAGACCAATGGAAAAGAGCTGAAGACCCAGAAACATCAGCATACAGGCAGCTGATCTTTGATAAAGGCCCAAAAAATATTAAATGAGAAGCAGATGCCCTCTTCAATAAATGATGCTGGAAAAATATATATATACCTGCAGAAAAATGAAGCAAGACCCTTTCCTCCCTCCATTACAAGGATAAACTCAAGGTGGATCACAGACCTTGAGATAAAACCCCAAACAATTAGGGCCATTAATGAGGGAATTGGGACAAACCTGTGAACTTGGCACAGGGAATACATAGGCTATCAGAAATAGGGAAGGATACAAATACAGAGGAGTCACAAATAGACAAATGGGATATACTGAAGATAAAACACCTGTGCACATCAAAAGAATTCACCAGGAGAGTAATAAGAGAGCCCACCAACTGGGAAAGCATCTTTAGCAATGACACATCAGACAAAGGCCTGATCACTAAAATCTACAATACTTTGCAAGCTTGCAACAAGAGGAAAACGAACTGCCCACTGAGGAGGTGAGCAAAGGACCTGAACACAAGTTTCACAGAGTCTGAAATAAAAATCATGTGTAGATTATTTTTAAAGGCTAAGGAAGAAAAATTCTATGATCACCTCAATAGATACAGGAAAAGTACTTAATAAAATTCAACATCTACTCATGGTAACAAAAAAAGGTCTGTAACTAAGAATAAAAGGAAAGTTCCTCCACCTGATAAGGCCATCTAAGAAAAAGCTATAGCTAGCAACACCCTTACTGGAGAGAGACTGCATGCTCTTCTGCGAAATGTGGACACGAGGCAAGAATGTCTGCTCTTACAACCGCTTGTTCACATTGTACTGGAGGCCCAAAGTGGCAGGAGTGAGAAGTAAAAGGCATATGAACTAGAAAGGAGGAAATAAAACTGTCTTTATTCATAAGCAACCTGACTTCTACAGAGTACATCCCTGCCTCTCCTCGAAAATCTATTCTAAGTAGTGAGTTTATCACAGCCATAGAATACAAGGTTTGTATGCACACGCAACTGTGTTTCTCCATTACTAGCAGCAAACAATTGGACTTTTCAGAAGTTCTATTTAAAATAGCACAAAATCATGAAGTACTTTGGGTTTGACTGCTCCTCGCTGTCCCTACAGGATTAGTTCCAGAAGCCCCTATAGATACAAACAGCTATAGATACTCAAGTCCCTTATAGAAGTAGTACAGTATTTGCACAGAACCCATGTAGTGTCCTCCCATATGCTTTATTTTTTTTAATCCTTTTATTGCGAGCTTGTACAACTCATCACAATCCATACATACATAAACCGTGTCAAACACATTTGTACATTTGTTACCATAATAATTCTCAAAACATTTTCTTTCTACTTCTGTCCTTAGTATCAACTCATTTTCCCCCTCCCTCCCCCATCCTTCCTTCCTCATGAACCCTTGATAATTTGTAAATTATTATTATTTTTTCATGTCTTACACTGTCCGATGTCTCCCTTCACCCACTTTTCTGTTGTCCATTCCCGAGGGAGGGGGTTATATGTAGATCATTGTGATAAGTTCCCCCTTTCTCCTCCACCTTCCCCTTAACCTCCTGGTATTGCTACTCTTATTATTGGTCCTGAAGGGTTTATGTGTCCTGGATTCCCTGTGTTTCCAGTTCTTATCTGTACCACTGTACATCCTCTGGTCTAGCCAGATTTGTAAGGTAAAATTGGGCTCATGACAGTGGGGGGTGGGGAGAGTAAGCATTAAAGAACTAGAGGAAAGTTGTATGTTTTATTAGTATTATACCTCACCATGACTGGCTCATCTCCTCCCCATGGCCCTTCTGTAAGGGGATGTCCAGTTGCCTACAGATGGGCTTTAGGTATCCATTCTGCACTCCTCCTCATTCACAGGAAGGTGAGCATCATGGAATGCCAGTTTAATAGAACAAAGTGTTCTTGCATTGAGGGAGTACTTGAGTGGAGGTCCAATGTCCATCTGCTACCTTAATACTAAACCTATATGCATATAGATCTATTTCCCTATCGTCATAACTATATTTACATATGTACATGTCGGTATTTAGACCTCTATAAATGCCCTTTGCCTCCTAGTTCTTTCCTCTATTTCCTTTTACTTTCCTTTGTCCCACTATCATGTTCAGCCTTCATTTGGGTTTCAGTAATTCCACTTGGTTACATTGCCCTTGATCAAGCCCTTACCAGGCCTCCTATACCCTCTTCGCCACTGATTTTGGATTACCTGTTGTTCCCTTGTCCCTGGGTTTGTTAACACCACTTCATTTCCCCCCACCCGCCCCATCTCCCATGTTGTTTTCTCCTCCAGATTATTTATCCCGCCTATCTTATCAAGATAGACCTGCAGAGATAATATGCACAAAAACAAGACAAAGCAAAACAGAACAACAACAAAAAAAAAACAACACACACACACAAAAGAAAAGCCTGTAAATAATTCAAGGTCTGTTTGTTGACTTTTAGGAGTGCTTTCTGGTCCAGTCTGTTGGGGTGCCATGCCCTGGCCCCAAAGTCTATTTTTGGTATTCCCTGGGGACTTCATTGTTCTGCTCCCCTTGCTGTTCTGTTGCACGCCCTCAGTGTTTGGCCTCCATGTGCTGGAGTCAGATCTGATGCAATTCCTGCACTGTGTCTCCAGTGTTGTCCCCCCTTGCGCTATGAGTCAGTGGGGGACGTCATGTCTCGTAGAACGGCTGACCCTATGGTCCTCTCTGTGCTTTGGCGTCTCTGAGCTGGAATATCGTCCTCAGGGCTTGGTGGGTCAGGGTGTGTTCCGCTCTCTCTTCCTCCCCCTTCATTTGTTCCTGTGTCTTCTGATCAGACATGTCACGCTCCCTAAGCTGTAGGTTCAGTGCTGTCCTCTGAAGTGAATTCTTCTGTGGGGAGTGGGGCTATCTATGTAGTTGGGATTGGGGCCAGCTCCACTTTATTTTTTTTATTAAATACTTTCATTGGGGGCTCTTACAGCTCTTATCACAATCCATACATCCATTCATTGTGTCAAGCATATTTGTACATATGTTGCCACCATCATTTTCAGAGCATTTTCTTTCTTGATATCAGCTCCTCATTTTTCCTCCCTTTTCCACCCTCCCTCCCTCATGATCCCTTAATAAATTATAGATTATTTTCATATCTTACATCATCTTCTGCCGCCCTTCACCCAGAGGGTTATATGTTGATCCTTGTGATTGATTTCCCCTTTCTCCCCACACCTTCCCTTTACCCTCCTGGTATTTTTATTCTCATTGTTGGTCGTGGGGGTGGGGGGGGTTACCTGTCCTGGATTCCCTGTGTTGCAGTCTCTTATCTGTAGCAGTTTACATGTTCTGGTCTAGTCAGATTTGTACGGTAGAATGGGGGGAAGGAAACATTAAAGAACTAGAGGAAAGTTGTAGCAAAATTAATTGTGAAGTAGCAATGAAAATAATTTTATGGTTGGGGAGTCACCACAACATGAGGAACTGTATTAGGATGGTTGAGAACCACAGCCTTAGAGAAACCAAATAGAAACTAAATGAGCTACTACTACTTGCATATTAAATGGATAATCCTTTTTCAATCAACGGGTGCTGGCAAGGATGCAGTGCAACAGGCTCCCTCATTCACTGCAGGTGGGCATGCAAAACGGTGTGGCCATATTCATGAGATAGGCAGCCATCCCACTCCTAGGCACTTACTACAGAAATGAAGGCATGTCCACACAAAATCATGCATGCAGATGGGGTATAACAACTGTGTGCTTTGTAACGCAAAATTGGCAATAACTCAAATGCCTACCAACTGAGAAATGAATAAACAAATTATGAAACAGCCATACAGAGGGATTCTATACACCCTTCACAACAGCCAAGCATAAACTGAAATATTTAGGGATATACCTAACCAAAAAAAACAAAAGATTTGTATGAGGAAAACTATACAACTTAACTACAAGAAACCAAAAGGGAACTTCACAAATGGAAGACTATCCCAAGCTCGTGGATTGGAAGACTGAATCTTGTAAAGATGCCAATCCTACCGAAGGCCCTATATAATAAGTTCAATGCAATCCCGATAGAAGTTCTAGCATAATTTTTCAAAGAAATGAAAAAACTGACTACCAACTTCATATGTAAAGGGAAGAAGCCCAGAATTGGCAAGGAACTCTTCAAGAGGAACAAAGTGGACAGGTTTGCACTACCTGACATTAACACAATTTTACAGCCACAGTTGTCAAAGCAACATGGTTCTGGGATGATAGTTGGACTAATGGATAAGAACAGAAAATGCAGAAATAAAATCAGAAGCACACAGACAACTGATTTTTGGTAAGGGTCCAACAAATATCGAATGGGAAGCAGATGTCCTAAATGGTGCTGGGAAAACTTTAGCTTACAGAAGAATGAAACAAGACCC
Organism: Echinops telfairi; assembly: GCF_000313985.2. Taxonomy (NCBI): domain Eukaryota; kingdom Metazoa; phylum Chordata; class Mammalia; order Afrosoricida; family Tenrecidae; genus Echinops; species Echinops telfairi. Next base: position 7,165,494 of record NW_022111307.1, on the reverse strand, counting down.
TTTCATCACTCCACATACAAGGACAAATTCAAGGTGAATCACAGATTCGAGGTAAAACCCAAAACTATCAGTATCATCAATGAGAAAATTGGCACAAAGTTAAGAACCTTAGTGCAGAGAATACATGGGCTATCAGACATGTGGAAGGATACACATCCAGAGAAAGATAGAATAGATGAGTGGGGCCTACTAAAGATAAAACACTGGTGTACCGAGAAAGATTTCATCAAGAGTGTAAGAAGACCACAGACTGGGAAAAGATATTTAGTAATGACATAGCAGACAAAGGTTTATTATTAAAATCTAGAGAATCCCACAAGCTCACAACAAAAAATACAAAACAAATGGCCCTCTGGGGAGGTGGGAAAAAGACTTGAACAGAAGGTTCACAAAAGAAGAAATCTAAATGGCTAATAAACATATGAGAAAACGCTCCCAGTCAGTAGCTATCCAGGAAATGCAAATTAAAACAACTATGAGATACCACCTAACACCCACAACAATAGCCCAATTCAAAAAAAACAGAAAGCAACAAATGTTGGAGGGGGTATGGTGAGATAGGAACACTCATTCACTGCTGGGGGGTCTTATAGATCTGTACAGCCACTGTGGAAAGCGATTTGGAAATATCTAAAAGAGATGGAAATCGAGTTACCATACAACCCAGCAATTCCACTACTGGGCATTTAGTCTGGGTAGACTACAGAAACAAATTTTTGTGTGTGTGGTGATTATTGCACAATTATTCTTTTTTTTTTTTCTTTTAATCATTTTATTAGGGGCTCATACAACTCTTATCACAATCCATACACACATCAATTGTGTAAAGCGCATTTGTACATTCATTGCCCTCATCATTACAGAAACAAATTTATAGACATTCATATGTGTATAAGAAAGAGCTTTATGTACAAGAGCAATTGAATATTGAGAAAACATCCCAGCCCAGTCCAGATCAAGTCCATAAGTCCACTATTAGTCCACATGTCAGCTACCAATCTATAAAGTCCTCCTCACACTCATGAAACAAATGCAATGACGCCAAATAAAGGAAGACAGCAGGCCAGTGGGAGGAAGGTCTTGTGGATCCAGTGGCATTGTAAGCATCTCAGCACTGGCAGGGGTCTCTACGTGGCTTCTCTGGCTCCAGAGGTCTGGCTCCATCAGCCTCTCTCCATGTGTCTCACAGGGATATACCCAGGAAAAATAAGAAACAGACCACAACCAGACATCTGCTCCCCAAAATTCATCAGTGCATAGTCCACAATCACAAAAAAATTAGAAACAGCCTAAATTTCCATCAATAGATTAATGGATTAAACTCTGGTATATACACACAGTGGAATACTACACATCTCTGAAAATAGTGGCAAAACGATGAAACACCTCAAGTCCTGGAAAGAACTGGAGGATGCTATGCCGAGTGAAGTTAGCCAAGCACAAAAGGTCAAGTACAGCATGAGTCCACTGAGGTAAGTTCAAACAGCAGAATGGGCATACTGAAAAATGCACACAACATACAATTCCCGGGTTGAGGACCAGATATGCTGACACGAGCCAGACCAAACTCATGAGCCAGACCATCAACAACAGATGCAGATAGCACCTGTGCTGAAAGGCATCTTTTCTCCTCCTCCCAGATGCCTTTAAGGGCCACAGAGGGGTAGGGGAGTAAAAATGACAGCAACGGGGGGTGGGGTGGGCGGTGGACCCTAACCTACCCTAGAAGAGGGTATCGCTTATATCTCCACAAGGAAGAGGAAGCGAGAGCAGACCTCATTCTGGTGTGCCAATCCTCGAAGGCTGCTCAGAGCAGCTCATTCCCAGAGATGAGTGCAGGGCGGGTCTCAGCTGGAGACATGACATCCTCTCCCTAGATGGCAGCACTGCAGAGGGCGGCCCTGGAGATACAGTTCAGGGAGAGAGGCTGGTCTGACCCGCCCACAGGGTGGGCAAACCAAGAGGGGAGTGCAACAGACCAGTGACTGGAGCAAAGGCCAATTGTAAACGTCTGACTGG
>NW_022111307.1:7135401-7163375 GCF_000313985.2 Echinops telfairi | reverse complement strand
CCCCATCTGAACTGGCTGGGGGTCACAAGGGGGTCACAGTGAAAGTCTAAAGGCATAACAGGCGGTGGGGGGCCCTAGACCGCTCCGTCCCTGATTGCAGGAATAGCAGTGGGGACTTTTCGGATGCAAGCCTTTCAGACATGAATGCTGAGGACTGAAAGGGGCTATGTGTTGTTAGGTAAGTAGGACCTGGGATACGTAGCCCTGAAAAAAATGAGGACTGAACTGATGGTGTATAATATGCCCTTCTCTCTATTTAACAGAGGTGTTCATCTACCCTATGTCAGGATCCCTGTTAGACTTGTGACTATCCGTATGTTGTGTGTGTGTGTGTGTGTGTGTGTGTGTTTATCTACACAAGATAGGCAGGTTAGGCAATCTTACAGAGACAGCAACTGGACCAAGGATTCCTGTAGGGCATGGGAGGAAAGGTGGCAGGGGGAGGTGAGCGGTTAGCCAATAATGATGGGTACAGGGGAATAGTAAGTGTTCTAAAATTGATGGCAAGGAGGGTGGAGATCTTCATGTCGTGCTTGATCAATTCAATTGTATCCGAGAGGAATTAATGAACAATGAGTAAACATGATAGTGGGGCAGGAGGAAAAAAGAAAGGAAAAAAGGAAAAAATATGTATGTATGCCAATATATACATATATGTGTATTTGCTTACATATGTATCTATGAGCAAATGCAACAAGGAAACAGATGGACCTTGGACCTCAACTTATATCGTACCTCAGTACAAGAAAACTTGTTCTAATAACCTGGCATTCGGTGATATTCACCTTCCCTAACACAATCATTGGAGATAAAGCAGGTGCATAAACAAATGTGGTGAAGAAAGCTGGGGGTGCTTAGCTAATAAAAGACGCAGTGTTTGGGGTCTTACAGACTTGTAGTTAAAAAAGCGGTCATCTAGCAGAGAAGCAACGTGGAAGCCCACATAGAAGGAGCACACCAGCCTGTGTGATCATGAGGTGTCGATGGAAAGCGGTATCACAAGTTCAAAAACAAGCAACCAAATCGATGCGAAGGGGCGTGGATGTAGTGGACACCCAAAACCCACCTGTAGGATCATTGGACAGTCCCTCGCAGAAGGGCCACATGGAAGGGATGATAAATCCAGGGTGTGGTATAGTACTGATGAACCACGTAACTATCCTCTAGTTCTTTAATATTTCTTCCCCTTATATTTATGATTTTTATTTGGTTTACCACATTAACCAATCATGTCCGATTTCCATATATTCATTGGTATATTTAAGATCATTTCTACATGAAAAGCCAAGATAGGTAACCCTTCAGAAACAGTAACAGGAGCAATGGTCCCTGAGGGTATGAGAAGGGAGGGGAGGGAACAGGGAGCTGATAGGACTGATGACAGTACAACCCCACTTGATGGGATCAAACAACAGAATTGTATGTGAATGGATATATTGGATTGTGTGAGATATGGCACACACAAAAAGAGAAACTATTATAGGTGGACAAAAAAGGTTTCCTGGGGGTAGGGAGGGGATAATGGGGAGCTGATATCAAGGAGTTCAAGAAGAAAATAGTTTGAAACTGACTGTGGTAGCAATTGTACAATACTGCTTGATGTGATTGAACTACAGAATGTTACGATATATGTAAGCACTCCCAATAAAATGATAAAGAAGTAAAATAAAATAAGTTTTAGAAAAATAAAGGGAAACTACATGACAATAAAAACAAACTACGGACACACTCAAGTACATGAGGGTGAATCTCAAGTATCATGTTAAGCGGAAGAAACTATATACTAGTATATATTATACTATATACTATTATATATACTATATAATTGCATTTATACAATTTTCTGTCATAGAAATATGTAGTTAAGTCATAGAATAGTTAATAGTCATAGAAATGTGTAGTTAAAAGGCTGAACACTGTATGATTCAATTTAGAAAACATTTTGGAAAAGGGGAAAATTACAGGGAGCAAAAATTGGTGAGCAATTTCCAGGGGTAGGACGAGGCTTGAGGGGACACCTTGATGTGACAGCACCAGTCTGCACCATGATGTGGTAGTGGCGGCCCGACTACACGTTTGTTGAAATTCACAGAACTGCATATCTGAGAAACATGCACCAAACCAATGCCTACTGCCAGCATGTCGCTTCCCATTCATAGCACCTCTATACAGGGCTTCCGAGACTGTAAGCCTTTAAGGAAGGGGACAGACTCATCTTTCCCCACAGAGCGGTTGGTGGGTTTGAAGTGCCAACCCTGTGATCAGCAGCCCAATGCTTACCAGACGGCATCACCAGGTCTACTTTGGGATGATGGTCAGCATCATGTAAAACCCAAGAACATGCCCCTGGAAAAGCACAGGTCCAAATGAGACTAACAGTTCGACAATGCAAAGCAGTTCCTTATGCTAATCGTATGCTAATCTTTAACTTCTCTAATCTCAAAAAAAAAATCTAATGCTATACAGAGAGAACCATGACAGCCAGACTGTGACGATGGCCTCGGTTTTCTGGGTCTCACAAGTTTCCCTCTTGACTGGATGCAGTGTGAACACTTCCCCATCTCTTTCTCGTAGGGGGAAAGTTCGTGTTTCCCTTCAGCAGGTTCTGCCTTCCCCAGGTTGTGGGGTTCACAGCTTCCCTGTACGAGAGTGACGTGGGGGCAGCTGCCAGGGACTTGGCATAGTTAGCCAATCTGACAGCAGAAAGCCCTGGGCCCCTTCTAGGGAAGACGGCTTAGAGAATGTGTTGCGAGGTGATGAAAGGACACAGATGAGTCATGCACTGAAGGACGCGTCTTTTTAGACAAGTGAAGCTCAAGCACATGTGACAAAATAGCTGTAGAACAGGGTCATTACTGTGGGAACAGGGAAGTCCCAACTCATTTCCCTAGCTGCCTCTGGGTACTTGCAGCTGGGAGAGCCCCGAGAAATAATAAAGAAAACCACAAGTAAAGGCTCGGAATGAACAGGAAATGAACACTTACTGAGCCACACTCTGGTTCTTCCACATATTGTCGCTCATCTTCTCTTCAAACAACTCTGAGAAATAGGTGTTCTCTTCTCCTATAGAAGAAGGGCAGGTGTGTTTCTTTGCCTTCAGGGAACATTCATGGGAAAGAACTAGGGCTCACTTTGTCATTTGCAGGGAGCCCTGGTGGCATAATGGTTATGCATTGGGTTGCAACCTTCCAGGTCAGCGGTTTGAAACCAACTACTCCCCACAGGAGCAGTACCACCCTGTGCTAGAAGCTCCAGCTGGCTGTGAGTAGGCATCAACTCCCGGCCTCCTGTTCAAAACTTCACAAGATGGTAAAAGCAGATCTTTCCACCAAGCAAGGGGTCTGACTAGAGGAGGAACCTGTCCAGCTGTACACCACACGGCCGCAAAACCAGCCATGGGGGCGGGGGAGAGCATGCAAGAGCGCTGTCTGCTCCTTACCGTACCCATCATTTCACACCTTGAAAACACGGTTCCACGGCTTCACAGTGACATCTCCAGAGGAGACGCTGTAGCTTTTAAAAATCTGTTTTACTGTCTCAGGTGTCTTTTATCTATCCTTTCTATTGAAATTCCCTTCTCCCTTCCTTCGTCCCAGGAGTGAGCTATCTTTAATAGAAAGTAGCTTTTCATCACCTCCTGTAAGATCTCCCTTTTTATGTCTGAGGATCATTCAGGGCAATCTATCTAGAACAGTAAGATGCAAATAAAAGTTAGGAAAAAGAATTCACTCTGACTTGAAAGTTAAAATAAGTTAACTCTTCTAAGAAGAAATCAATCAGGTTAAAGAATGAGCCTATATAGGAGATCGTGAGTAAGAAAGTGCTATTGGAAAATTAAATGTGTTGCAAAGCAAAAGTACGCTTTTCAAAAGTTCACCTAGATTTCCAAAGAAATGTCTAATTAATCTCTAACTCCTTGAGAAGCTATACAACATCGATTAGTTTACAGAAAGAAACTAAGATGACCTAGGAGTTATTCCTTTAAAAACATAGCTTTTTGTTTTGTCTGGTTTGTGTCCAAGTACAGTCCCTACGGAAGGGTAGGCCTATGTAGCTGGCACGTGGATAACATGCAGACTAGATAAACATATGCATTTAAAGAATGCGAAGCAATGCTCATGAGCGGAAATTACCGGAAGAGTTGGCCCTTGAGATTGGCTAGTTTCTTCCAGGTTGGTTCCCATTTGGGGGTTCATTTTGCTCCTATCAGTACGGTATCATTTAGAACAAACAAACATAGCTAAGCATAAACCTCTCAAGTATCGTTTCCATGCAGCTACAAAGCACAACCTAATTTTCAAATTAAGTACACAAGCAACAGAACAGAAATAACCGAATTAGCAACATGAATTTAACGTGACAAATGATGCAGATTTTAGACAGTTTAATTGTTGCCTGAAATCTGACCACAGTGCTCACTGCCATAGCACAAATTTGAGTCTTTTGGCCCAGACGGCTTTAAACGAGTGTTCTGGGGAGCCCTGGTGGCATAGTGGTTACTTGTTGGGCTGCTAACTGCAAAGCCAGCAGTTCAAAGCCACCAGGTGCTCCACTGGAAAAAGACAAGGCTTTCTACTCTTGTAAACCCCACAGTAGCAGTTCTATCTTCCCTGTAGGGTCACTATGAGCTGCAATCAACTCGATGGCAGTGAATTTTACAACAAAATAAAACAGCCAGGACAAAGTGAAAACTTCCATCAAACTGGATGATGTGCCTCTGATTCACAAAAATACGAAATACCATTAAGAATGTCCAAGGGGCTTCAAAAAGTTTGTAGGAAAAATTCCATTTCCCCACAAACTTTTTGAAGCCTTCTTGTAAAATCCTTATTTCTAAAACGTAATCAGAACTTAATGTTTAATTCTATTCTATTGTCCATAAATTATCCACAAGAATTATATTTACATCCTACTTTTCTGGGATAACCAAGCAACAAAGATAGTTGTAAAAAGCAATCTCTTAAAAACAAGGTCACAAAGAAACTGGTACATGAATGGTGGAAGGATTCTTTCCCAGAAATAATTTGGTGATTCCTCCCTCCCACATCCTGAGAGCCTGTTGAGCCAATAACAGCAGGTCAACAAGTGCCTAACTTTGATAGAGGCAGGCGGAAACACACAGGAACATAGTGTATGTGTTCTTGAAAACAGGATATAGAAAAAAAATGACATCAAAAATGGCTCAGAAAAGACATCTGATTTGTTGTGAGTTAAACCTCTACCTACATAATTTCCCAGAGCCTACTGTACTTTCCAAATCTACTTCTTCTTCCTACTCTCGGTGACAACAAACACAGTTAAAAAATCTTAGACACTGGCAGCCTGGCCAGAGAAGAAGTGGCTACCTTCTGCCAGAGCTGGCGACTCACTTCCTATGGGGCCAGCGTGGTCAGTCATGTCTGGCTTACACGTTTCCAGACAGCACAGCTGGTTTGGTTTTGCTTATCAGACCTTCTTCAAGTGTCTGTTAAGCTCTCTCACTGCCCTCTAGTCGATTCCTACTCACGGCGACCCTACAGGACAGGGCAGAACTGCCCCGTGGGGGCAACCAAGACTTGCTCTTCACAGGAGTCGAAAGCCCTGTCTTTCCTCTGTAAGCGAGAACAACAAATTACTTTACAAGTTTGCCTTAAATTGAATTTTACTTATATAGACAGAGGATAAGGGAGCCCTGGTGCCGTAGTGGTTACACCTTGGGCTGTGATCAGCTAGGTCCAACGTTTGAGACCACCGGCCACTCCTCAGGTGAAAGACGGGGCTCTCTACTTCCATAAAGAGTTACCGTCTCGGAAGCCCCTGGGGGCAGTTCTACCCTGTCCCACAGGGTTGCAGCAAGTCAGCATCGACTGGATGGCAGTGAGTTTGGGTTCTGTTTTTGCTTTTTTTCAGTTTGGAGACAGAGCACAGGGGTAATTAAGCCATTCCTGGATGAGACAGAGATAGGGGGGAGGTAGTAAAAGCTCCCCAGACAGAAAAAGGAGGAACCGAGGGCCTATTACCCTCCAAACTTAACCATGCAGCCAGCTACTTACTCTCCCTCCACACGCCTAGTCTCTCCTCCTCACCTGCTCACTTCAGTTGAGTTCAATGACCGTTTACTGAGTGCCAGCTCTGTCCCAGTCACTGTCTTGAGTCCTGGGACAACAAAATAAGGAGCTTGCCTTCTGGAAAAGTCCTTCCTCAATGGAATCCCCCTCGTTTCCCCAGGGCCAGATTCAGGGCTGCGTCATCCTATCCCCAATGCAGAAATGAAGTGCTTCCTCCTCCGAGTTGCTAGCAATAGCTTCCATTTCTCGAAAGCTCCGTGCCTTCCCCGATGCCTTATATCAGTGTCCACTGAGTGTAAAGGGAAAGAGATAGTTGAATCCCAGCTCCATCAACTAATTGCTATTTAACCTTTGGCAAATTAATTTCTCTAGGTTTGTTTCCTCATCCGTAAAATAATTGCAAACACTTACTGAGTAATTACTATGTGCCAGGTAATTTTCTAATCACTTTGCTCATATTAACTTTTTCAGTCCCCACAGTAACCCTGTGAGGCTGGTGTACAAATGAGAAGAGAGACCCAGAAACTTTAAAAAATATACTGCTGCCTGGAGCCATGGACGGCTGGCTGCAACACTAGAGGGTCAAACCCACCAGCCCCTCCAAGGGAGAAAGATGAGGCTGTCTGCTCCCATACAGACTTACAGTCTCAACTCACTATGACATGGAATCGATTCAGTGGCAGTGGGTTTGGGGTTTCACACAGCTAGTAAGTGTGGAGCCTGACTATGAACCCAGGTAGTGTGGCTCTGTCTGCCACTCAAAATCAGGTGGTGAAGCCCACTAAGGATCAAGGGAAAATCACGAGTGTTGCTGTTAGGGAGCATCTGGTCCCCTTTGACTCATCATGCCCCCATGTGACAGGAGAACTGCCCTCACAGGCTGTTCTGAACCGTCAGCATCACAGGAGGGGCTGCCAGCACCCTCTCGGAGAGAGCTGCTACTGAGTTACAGCCATCAAGTTCACAGTTAGCCAAGGCCTCTGCTGTTATACCACCAAGGCTCAGAAGATAATGGATCTCAAAGCTTTTAGCACAGTGCCCAGTACACATTAGGTTCCACCAAGTGTTACTTTCCGTCCATCCCTCAGAAACAAGCCCACTGCCATCAAATTGACTCCAATTCATTCCCAGCCCTCTGTAGAGGGCTGAACACTGCCAATTTCTCCACAGAGCAGCTGTTGGGTTTTGAAGCACTGACCGTGCAGGTATCAAGCCAACGGCTAACCGACAGCATCACCAGCACCACCCCAAGTGCTATCACTACCAACGGCCAAAACTACAACCAGGCCACATGGGATGGCGGCTGACTGGCTTCCGGACAGCTCATCCACTCATCTGTGATGTCCTGGTGCCGTCATGGAGTGCTCAGGGTGAAGATGTGAGGTCAATGGGGGAATGGGGACAGAGGATGGGAGGCAGTGGGTGGAGGATGAGCTAGGGCCCTTCCCAGGGAGAACTGAGGGAAGGAGCAGGTGGCAAACAGCACCAAACCACAACCACCACTACTCCTAGCCACACAGGATCTGTGGTGGTGGGGAAGACATGATGGGCAAGGTGGCTTACTGCACACCATGCCACCCAGAGCTGCACTGGTGGGCACCTGAAGGGCTGTACTGAAAACAGGGTGGGATGGTTAGGGATTATGTCAACTACACACTCCTGGGTAAGGGTAGGGGTAGAGCCGAACCTATCAATCAGTCGGTTCTGGGCCTAAAGATAGCTCATTGGGTATGGCCTTTAGTGTAAGAAAGAGAGACTGAACAGTCAAGTTCTCTTGGGCCTTCACCTTCTGCTGGAGCTGAATCTTGCATCGGGTTTTTTACGTCCTATTGCCGGCTTCAGTTATTCCATTTTATGTCAAACCGATCAACAGATAGCTGATATAAATGGGACAGCCGGGCCCAAAACTGATCACCCTCATGATGAATTTTCCAGGCACTTCCATCCAACCCTATCTAAAACTATTAATCATGATATTTGAAAAATAATACATTCCTACATTTAACAAACATTCATTGCATGCTTTCCAAACCTTTTTTTAATTCAGTTGCTTATTCTTCTTTAACAAACACATTCTAAGATATAAGCATGGCCCTTCAAGTATTGAAGTTTTAAGAGATGCAATGACTGAATGACATTAGTGAATAATATACAGCTTCTTCAAAGTAAAAGACTATCAGCACGACACCTACAGATAAAGCAGAAAACATCTCATGGAGGCTCATGAACAGATCTCCGATTGTTTAAAGTGAATCCAAAATTAACTCCCAAAGTTAATTACAATCAGCACAGCTGGAAAACAAATAGGAAGATAAGCATCACCGCTTGAGTCATAATTCCACACGCACAATCGGAAATGTACATCAGTTCTAACAGTGTTCACATGTCAACTAAAAAAGCTTCTAATGCCTTTGTTACTTAAATGCAGTTTAACATTACCAAATGACACTTATAAGAAAAATACCTTACAGGTAGATTCATGTCAGTTAACATCAAATCACAGAAAATTACAATGGATGTGTTGGTTATCTAGTATTATCTCAGAGCAAACCATAAGATGAAGACAAACATCTTTCTGATAATCGTTGTACCATCCCCGAGTCCTTCAATAATACATGGGTGAAACCAAAAAGCCATTCTAACCCGCAGCAGACAGTATCTGCTGTTAGCGTCAACACAAACAAAACCCAGCAATTTCAGAAATCACAGTAAAAACAGTCTAACACCGGGGTAGAAGAGGAACAGTCTAAAATTTGTATTATTCTCTGAAAAGTGAGAAATAATAATACTCCAACAATTAGATTATTACCTACACGAAACGTTCAGATTTTTAAAAGCTGGTTTACCAATTAATTATATAGTCCCTGAATCTTAATCCTGGGAAACACTGGAAACGTCTCACTGGCCGGTACTCTGTGAAAGTATCAAGACCTGGAAGAAAAGAGTGAGGAAACTACCCAGACTAAAGGAGCCTAAGGAGACTGGACAACAAAACGCCCACGGCAGTCCACTCTGGCTGACAGAGATGACCCGACAGGACAGGGTAGAACCGGCCCAGAGGGTTTCCAAGGCTGTACATTCATGGAAACAGACTGCCACAGCATTCTCCTGAAGAGCGGCTGGTGGTATAAAGTCACAGGCCTTACCAAACAAGCCGAAGGCCTGATCTTGATAATCATACCATGGAAATGTAAAATTAACATGAATGGAATCTGGGTGAAGAGCAAAAGGAATATAGACTATATTGCATCCATTTTACAAGTCTGAAATGATTTCAAAATTGAAAGATAAAACATATACTTCAGGCTAGGAAGGGCAGTTCCCAGAACCCCTCAGGACCAGTGGGAAGATAGTCATAAAGGTCAGTAGACAGACCTAGAATTATGTATACTTTTTTGTTGTTTTTCCTATTTATTCAATCTTGTGTTTTCTTTTTGTTTTGTCTCTATAAATGTTGTTTTGCCTACTATGCTAGTCTGGGTAGACTAGATAAGTACCCCACTCCTGGTACCTTATGTTAGTCTGGGTGGACTAGAGAAACAAATTCATGGACACTCATATGTGTATAAGAAAGAGGTTTATATACAAGAGCAATTGAATATTGAGAAAACATCTCAGCCCAGTCCAGATCAAGTCCACAAGTACAATATTAGCCCCTATGCCCAATACCAATCTGTAAAGTCCTCTTCTGACTCACAAAACACATGCAATGATGCTGAATGCAGGAAGATCACAGGCCAGTGGGTGGGAAGTCTTGTGGATCCAGTGGTGTTTTAAGTATCTCAGTGCTGGCAGGGCTCTCCATGTAGCTTCTCCAGCTGCATCAAGGTAGGTCCATGTGGCACCTCCTCAGGGATGTCTCGCAGGGAGTCAGCCTTGTCAGTAGACAGTCTCCAATGGTGAGAGTCCACCTCCAAGGAGGAAATACAGGAGTTCCCAAAATTCTCAGGAGTAGGCCACGCCCACACAGAGGCCTCATTGGCTATGATCCGATTGACAGATTAGACTCCACCCCTTCACTCTTAATCCTCTCAAGTCCCAAATTGACACCAGATTATGTAACTACCACACCTAGCAATATAAGATAGGCACAGGAAGCAAGCCTAAGGAGAAAGCCACGGTACTGATGAACCCGGAGGCACCTGGGGGGAGGAGGAAGAGGGGAAAACAAGTGGTGAGCAAACAACACCATAGACAGGGGAACAACTAGGGAATTAAAATCAACAACAAGGAGGATGTAGAGATCCCAGTGGTGTTGGGAGTTAACAGCAATCTAACGGAGAGGAATTAGTAAGAGGCAGAAGAAGTGTGAGTGTGATGGTGGGGCAGGAGAAAGGTAAAAGGAAACAGAGGAAAAATCCAGGAAGCAAAGCTATGGAGAGAGGTATAAACATAGGTGTGCACTCGTGTAAATATATTAACTCATAACAATAGAGTTATCGGCCTATATATTTATATGGCAATACATTGTGGAAGTGGATGGACTTTGGCTCTCTGCTCATGCCCTCCCTTGGCGCAAGAACACTTTGTTCTAACAACATGGCATTCCGTGAAGCTCACCCTACCAGCACAATCGCTGAAGACAAAGTGGTTGCATAAGCAGATGGGGTGAAGAAGGCGGATGGTGCCCAGCTATCAAAAGATATAGCATCTGGGGTCTTAAAGCCTTTAAGTTTAACAAGTGGCCACCTAGCAGAGAAGCAACAAGCCCACATGGAAGAAGCACACCAGCCAGTATGATCATGCGGTGTCGATGGAACCAGGTAAAAGGCACCAAAAGACCCCAAACAAACAAAAACATTGTTGAGAACGAGGGGGGTCAGAGCAGAGACCCAAATCCATCTGTAGACAATAGGACATCCCTTCACAGAAGGGTTACAAGGAAGGGATGAGTCAATCAGGGTGCAATATAGCACCGATGAAACACAAAATATTCCTCTGATTCTTTGAGGCTTCCTAACCTCCCACTATCATGACACCAGTCCTGCCTTTCAGTTCTGGCTAGACCGGAGCATGTACACTAGTACAGATAAGAGCTCCCAACACACAGAATCCAGGACAGATAAACCCCTCAGGAACTGAAACGGGAGTAGCAATGCCAGGAGGGTACAGAGAAGGTGGTGGGAGGAGGGAAGGAAGGGGGAACCTATTGTAATGATTGACACATAATCCACCACCCCAGGAGGATGAACAGAAACATGGGGGAAGGGAAATAGCAGTAGGTATAAGAAATTACCATATATACTCGTGTATAAGCCAAGTTTTATCTGCACATTTTTAATGCCGTTTTTGTGGTAAAATTAGGTGCCTTGGCTGATATTTGGGTTGGCTTAAACTCAAGCATATACGGTAATAATAATTTATAATTTATCAAAGGGTCACGAGGCAGGGTGGGAAGGAAAAAAAAGAGGAGCTGATACCAAGGGCTCAAATAGAAAGTAAATGTTCAGAAAATGATGATGGCAACATATGTACAAATATGCTTGATATAATTGACATATGGAATGTTTTAAGAGTTAATAGCCCCCAATAAAATGATTTTTTAAAATAAAGTTAAATATAAATTAAATTCAATAATAAAGTGCAAACCCTTGGTGTTTTCCTTCCATGCCCAACAAACTACTAAGTAACAATGACAACATCACATCATCATCTGTGGCTTTCTTCCACTCCAAGGATAAAATCTACTCTCCAAAGGCATGGCCCTTTTTTTTTTTTTTAAACCTTCTTGAAGCCACCCATCTTTCCACTGTAAGGATCTTCACGCATCCTCTCCCTCAGTATGGAATGCCTACAGATGCCTCAGCGAGTCCCTGCAGCATCACGTTCTCATACAAGCCTTCCTTGTCACCCGGCCTCTGCCGCTGCATCCCACTCAGAAAGCAGCAGCTTTGTAACTCATCTTTCCCTCATAACAGAAATGGCAGTTGAAATTATGAGCGTAAGATTAAAAAAATGCTATAAAACTATAAAAACCTTCCCTAAACAAAAACAGCAAAGTGTGAAGCTATTGTTTCTCCACATATCCCCATGGGAGGCTATCTACTTCTGAAGACTTGTTACCAATCTCCCTAACCCTTCTCCCAAGAAGTCTATGCTCTTTGGGGTGGGGGATAGGGGTGGGTAGCTATCAGGATTACCCATTGGGGATCGAGGAAAGTCGCCATAACCTTCGAAGCCAACCTCTATGCCTTACATTAAACTGACCTAGCAGATCCCCTTGGGAGACATTATTTTGCCCAGAGTTTTTCTTTTTTAAGGCACCCTAAGGAGAATAAGGGAAGTCCGTTATTGAGAGAACTTGTCTGAACATCCACTGTTTAGTGACACACATTTTGTTTTGGAATAAACCTATGCATTTATGAAGTGGAAACCGTAGCAACCCTTTTTTATTTTAATTATATAATGAGTAGAAGGTAAGCTTTGAGAGACAGGCATGATGACTCAATGCTACATTCCCAAGGGCTAGCGCAGGGTTTTGTGCCTAGTCCAGTGGTTCTCAACCTTCCTAATGCCGTGACCCTTTAATACAGTTCCTCATGTTGTGGTGACCCCCAACTCTAAAATTATTTTCATTGCTACTTCATCACTCTAATTTTGCTGTTATGAATCGGGCAATCCCTGAGAAAGGGTCGTTCGACCCCAAAAGGGGTCATGACCCACAGGTTGAGAACTGCTGACCTAGGGGGTACTCAGGAAAATATCAGTTGGACAGACAGAGGGAGGGGGCAGACCTCCTCATTGTACCTACAGTAGGGAGAGATTAGCAGCAGATATTAGCGGTGAAATAAGTGTGAATTCTTAATGTAAGAAATGCCTTGCTCATGATTTGATTTGTCCAAAGAGGGGCCTGGCAGCTTTCGGAGAGAGGTGATTCCAAGTGCAGAGGCTAACAGTCATCTCGTAGAAGGGGTTCCACGTACTCAGTTTGGCTCAGGTGGTTCTTAAGTTTCTCCCGGTTTATAATCCTGATAATACTACCCACAATAACACTCCTATTACACTTACTCTCCCACCTTTTCCCCATTTAGATTTTGGAAAGTTGGGTCTTGTCTTACTATTAATCTTATCAAATGGCACAATTTTTTGAATTATATTACTCTGTACATTTTCAAGTGGCTTTTTATATATTGTTCTTAGGTGTACAGTAGTGATCCTGTTAACTCATTAATTAGTTTAACATGTAAGAGTCTTCATATGAATTATTATATTAAGATTATAAAATTGGAAAAGCTTAAATGATCTGAGCCTAACTTATTACTAAGAACTCTTTCTACACCTGTTTTGCAAAAGTATAAGAAGTGACATACTTTATAAAGTAGCTATTTTGACAAACAAACAAATGTGACAACAATATTAGTAATCTATTCAATCTACTTAACTCAAAAACCCAAACTCCCTGCTATCAAGTTGATTCCAACTCACGGCAACCTAATCGGACAGGGTCAAACTGCCCCTGTGGGTTCCCAACACTAACTCTTTAAGGGAGAAGAAAGCCTCGTCTTGCTCCTTCAGAGCTGCTGGTGGTTTTGAACTGCTCACCTTGTAGCTAAGAGCCCCACATTTAACCACTATGCCCACCCAGGGCTGCTATAACCTACTTATCAAAAATTTAGATCTTTTTCTATTACCAAATTTATATTATTATCAAGATTTATAACTCAAACAAAACAAAATTATAACATGCTTCTTCCTATTACTCTGAATAGCACATGGTAAAGCAGTAAATAATACATCTAAAGAGTAAACCTAGTAAATATTATGTATACTAGATTAAGCATAAATATTATTTCTACTTTTATTATACAATGAAGCTTAAACATTGATATTTTGGCTTGAGACATTCTCAAAATAAGCAAGGAAAAAGTACTTTTAGTGTGCCTGCTGAAATGTCATCTTTTTTTCTGAAAAGAAAAAACATTGGTCAAAATTTGACATACAGCAGAAATAAAGCACACTCATGAAATGTAATCCTTCTATTAAGGTAAATTGGCATTCACTTCATGTTACGTCAATTATATAATAAAATCATGCCCCCCCCCCCCACAAATTCTTTGACGTTTGTGGTAAAGATCAATGTGTTAAAAGTTTCTCAAAATAAAGTCACAGAATTAAACTAATTTTTCACATTTAAAAAATACATATATTAATTTTACATATATGCCTGAATTACGTGTCCATCCATCCAAGACACAGCCTCTACAATGGACAAACTGTGCCAGCATCGCAATAGGAGCAAGCACCCCCCACTCCCACCGTTGTTATGAGAGGCCACTGAGTTCCTTCTGACCCACGGCAATCCTACCCACAGCAGACCGAAGCCCTGCCCAGCCCCGGGCCATCCGCACCACTGCTCCTAGGGTCCAGTCAGCCCTTTGCCAATAGATCTCCTGGAGGGCCTTCCTCTTTCTCACCGCCCTTCCAGTTTACCAAGCATGATGTCCTTCTCCAGGGACTGGTCTCTCCTGAAAACATGTCCAATGTAAGTTGAAGTCTCGCCATCCTTACCTCTAAGAAGCTCTCTGGCTGTATTTCTTCCAGGAAAAATGTGTTTGTTCTTTTCGCAGTCCAGGGTACTTTCAATAGTCTTCTCTAGCAACACAATTCAAATGCTTCAATTCTTCTTCGGTCTCCTTGTCCAATGTTCAACTTTCACATGCATATAATACCATGGCTGGAATCTGGCACACCTTAGTCCTCAGAGTAGCACCCTTGCTTTTCAACACTCCAAAGAGGTCCAGTGCAGATTTACCTAATGTATAACGTCCTTTGACCTCCTAACTGTTGCTTCCATGAGCATTGATTGTGGATCTAAGTGAGACAAAATTGTTGACAACTTCAGCCTTTTCTCCATTTATCATAATGTTACTTATTGGTCCAGTTGTGAGGATTTTGGTCTTCTTGACATTGAGCTGCAACCCATACTGAAGGCTGCAATCCTTGATCTTCATCAGCAAGTGCTTCAAGTCGCCCTCACTTCCAGCAAGCAAGGTTGTCATCTGCATATTGACAGTTGTGCAGAAGCCTTCCTCCAAGCCCGATGCTGCACTCTTCTTCCTATGGCACACCCACAGAGTGGTGTCTACACATCCCTTCACTGAGAGACACTTGGCTCCTTGGGAAAAATGGCTGTTTAGGTCTAAGAGCAGGGTAGTTAGTAGGTAAATCTAAACCATCTGGTTGTGCCACAATACAGCGGAAACCCAAAATCAAATTCACTGCCATCAAGTCCATGTGGATGCACAGAGACCCTAAAGGATCAGGGCAAGCTGCGCCTGTGGGTTTCTGAGACTGTAATTCTTCATGGGAGTAGAAAGTTCATCCTTCTCCCACAGAGCAGCTGTTGGTTTCAAACTGCTAACCTGGTGGTTAGCCGTCCCACATACTCAAAAACTGATGGGGACATGTCAAAAAGACACATTGGCCAGCTTGACGGGACTCTCATTGGCCAACTATATGACAATTTGAGCATCAAAAAAAAATGATGACACTGGACTGCAACATACTGAATTAAAAAGAATCAATGTGTCTATTGCAATGCTTAAGGATTATGGGGAGAGAAGCATCTTCGTATAATGTCGGCAAGTGGTAGAAAGAATGACAGAATTATAAAATTGTTATTTTGCAACCATCAATATAGGAAGTGATTTAGTCCAGGGTCCTTGGTAAATACTGAAACCACTGATTTGTTGGACAGTCTCAAAGTATCGCTCCACAGATCACTGACTAAAGCAAAGATAAACTGTAGCATACAAGGGAGAGACTTGGCAGCTGTGTAGCACTACGAGTGGTGGAACACACTGGCGCTATCCAGCTTCTCCTAAAATACAAATGAAGAATACAGTGTCAACTATGTAAGAGCTTGACAAAAAGAAAGGTTCATCTCAATCTACTCATTATGAAATAATTGGGCAAACTAATCATTGGAGTACTCTGCAGGACAATCACCCTGGACTCTTTAAAAATGGCATTGCCATCAAAAACAAAGGATTGTTCTAGATGACAAATGGAGATCAACATGATAAAATAGCAATTAAATGCAATGTATGGATCTTGATTGGATCCTGAATTGGGGGGTAAAAATCAGCTATAAAAGACAGTTTTTGAGTTAATATAACTATTTTATTAGATGCCATATCACTGAATACCATCATCTTAGGTATAATTATGATATTGTGGTTATATAGGAAACAAAATCTTTTAAAGGAGTGTTGAAATATTTACAAGTGTCATTATGTCTGTGACTTGCTTTCAAAATGTTCAGAAAAAAGGTATGTGTAAGAGAGAGAGAGAAAGCGAGAATGTACTGTGGTAAAAAGAGAATGAGCTAAAGATAATGAGTCCAAAATAATCTTCCACAAAGTAACAAACTGTGACGCTCGGAGTAGTGCAATGTGTTTATTTCATAAAAGGCTTGCTGCAATGAAACCAGGGGAAGAAGAGTAGAGAGATTAGGCAGAAACACCCCAGTTTAAAAGGACCCAGGAGCAGTGGAGAGATGAAAGCGTTTGTCCTGAGTGGACTGCTGGGAGCACTGTGCAGACACAGCTGTGCATGTGCATCCCTTGTTGCAATCCACGGATCACACCCTTTGGACAGCACATGTACGAACACTGGTAAGCACCGGTTCTAGTTCAAGAACCGACTAGAATCTAGGGCAAGAGCAAAGTATTCAAAAAACCCTGCAGATTAGCTTGCAATGACTGCAATTAAGTCAGCGTTGTCCCACATTGTATCAGCGAAGGATCCTCTAGTAGTGAGCATGTTTGGCATTTTTCTGCCCAAAATCAGCATTGTAGCTGATGAACAAGGATCCTGACAAACGTTTAAAATTGAAAGTTCAATGCAGTTGGCTTACCATTAGCACGATGTAAGTTTTACAATACAATCCTTTGAGGCTGGGTAACTCACGTTTGATCTACAGGAGTACGTAATGATAACCAAAGCCAAACTGACTGCCATCCAGTCAACACGGACTCATATAAGACAAGGTAGAACTACCCTGTGGGCTTCTGAGACAGAAACTTCATCTCTCTTCTGCAGAGTGACTAATGGTTTCAAACTGCTGGCCTTATGGTTAGCAGTCCAACGTATAACCACTATGCCACCAGGGCTCCCTTGAGTAACTGGGACATTTGCTTAGTCACAGCCATGGTGGAGAACTGGATGGTGTAGGGAGGCAAGGGGTTGAGGGGTGGGAGTTGGAGCACAATCCAAGACTATGGAGATAAAAAGCAGGCGAGCATCACATAGCAACTCTAATAAACGGACTTCACTAGTGAACATGTGTCCACTTCCGAAGGCATTGTCATAAAGTACTGTCAAACGAGTGGCTAAAATGAACAGAAGGGTGTTGTTTTAGAGTCTAGTAATCTGAATTCAGGGTGTTGGCAGACTGTGTTCTGTCTGACGGTCCTAGAGCAGTGGTTCTCAGCCTGTGGGTCACGACCCCCTTGGGGGTCGAATGACCGTTTCACAGGAGTCGCCCGATTCATAACAATAGCAAAATTACACTTATGAAGTAGCAACAAAAACAGTTGTATGGTTGGGGGGTCACCACACCATGAGGTATGAAAGGGTCTCGGCATTAGGAAGGTTGAGAACCAGTCCTAGAGGAAGATCCATCCCTGGCTCTCCCAGCTGCTAGTAGCCCCGGGCACACCCTCATAGCCACCTTCCCTCTCCTTCTCTGTGTCTCTCTTGGAAGGACATTTCTCAGATGAGTTGAGCACCCATGCAGCTCCAGGTGAGCTCTGATAACATTTTTGAAAACTCTATTTCCGAAGAGGGTCTCATTTCACAGATACGGGGGGCTGGGGCTTCAACCTATTTTGGGGGAGCGAGGTGGATGGGGGAGCACAATTGAACTCACAACCAAGGGCAATAAAAAAATTAAACAATTTATATTCAAAATGTTTATGTTTACTATCTTGGTTGTTTTTTAAGTATTTAATTGAATAAATTAGTTTGGTCCTAAGGTGTATGCCAGATGAACCAGGACATTTCTGAAGGGGAGCAGCTGGAGCTGGGGACCCAGACAAGCACGACACCGTGAAGCTGAGGTTAGTGTTGGTGTCTCCAGATTAACAATGAGGCCAGTGAAGGGCAGACGGGTTGAGGGATTTTTCCCCAAAGTTGCCCAGCTAGTAAATGGGCAGAGCCAGGATTCAGAAGCTGGCTCTCCGGATGACCAAGAAGTCTAGTACTCTTACCCAACCCCTGCTTTGTATGCCTTCATGCTCCTAAGTCCCTGGGAGGAGGACTTGCATTGCTGTTCTGGAAGAGGCAAAAGAAGCTGAGAGGTTGCATAGCCCACGTGGAAGAACCTCACTTCAATCGCAGGTGTATCTGATTCAGGAGCAGCGGGTGATGCTGGGCTGCTAACAGAGGGGTTGGCAGTTCAAACTCACCAACCTGTCCATGGGAGAAAGACGCGCCGTCTGCTTCTTTAAAGATGACCATCCTACAAGGCCAGTCAGGCATTCTACTTTTTCCAAGGGGTGCCCCAAGAATCAGAATCCATTTGAGGGAAAGGGGTGTGGGTTTTGTTTTATTTTGTTGCTGGACTTCACAGCCCTTGTTCTACCTGTCTCATTGTTCAACATGAGTTTTCCTATTTATTTGGACTTAATCCTAAATTAAGGATCCTGGCAGCATAGGGGTTACCTGTTAAGACTACATTCTGGAAGGTCAGCAGTTTGAAACCACCAGCTGCTCCATGGGAGAAAGATGAGGCTTTCCACTCCCATACGTAAAGAGTTACAATCTCAGCAGCCCACAGGTCTACCCTGCCCCCAAGGTTCATCATGAGTCAGCATCAACTCGATGAGAGTGAGTCTGATTTTTGTTTTGTTTTGTTTTGGATAAAGCTTCTAGCCCAGTGTTTTCCAAGTCGGTTTTTTTTTTTTTTCAAAATCATTAGATATCATACCATTCCATAGTTCCATCACATCAAGCAGTCTTGCACAATTGCTACCACAAAAGTTTCAAAACACTAAATTCCTTTGAAAATATTATTTTCTGTAATTAATGAAATTCAATAATATGAGAGGACCAATTCGGATAAAGTGAGGGTTTTATAATGTAGGGAATTATCACAGAAAGGCCTCAAATGTCACCTAGATCAAATACCTAATTTTAAGAAGCTTGGAAGCCAGTAATACTTTATGATGTAAGTAACAAAAGAAAAAAATCTAACCAAAGGGGGGGGGAAGAAAAAGGTTTGCACCAGTTAGAAATTAGCTGAGAAAGGGATACACGAAGCTTCATAGCATACAAATAGAGGTCCAATGTTTTTAAGTAAAATTTTTATTAGTCCATTTTACCAAGTTTCCTTTTTACACAAAATTACGAGCTTTCTTTTACACACAAATTCAACCTAAGTCCATTCTAAGAACGCTTTCATGACCCACTGAGGAGCAAGGTGCCAGCGTTTATCAATGAATAGAGGACAGCCTTTCCTTACGGCCCCGCCCTGCTGCCCAGTCCACTGTGAGCCACGGCACCCATGCAGGCCAGTGTGGAATGGCCCCATCAGCTCTGCATGGCTGGAGTGTCATCTCCACGGAAGGAAGCAGTCAGCTCATCCTTCTCCCATGAGCAGCTGGTGGATTCTAACCTCAGACTTCAGTCGGCTGCTCACAGCTTACCCCATGGTGTTGCTGGGGACCCTCTTTCTGACACTGAGCAGAGACTAAGGGAGTCCTGGTCGTACAGTGCCTAGGTTCGCAGCTGCTAAATGAAGCACTGGCAGTTTGAAACCACCCAGTCATGACTGGCTTCCATTGAGAATCCTGCCTAGAAAACCCTCTGGGTACTTCGACCCCGTGGAGCACCAGAATCAACTCAATAGCAGCCAGCATCAATGGCAGCGACAGGGAACAGGGAGTTCTAAGTCAGCAAAGTTCAAAAAGATTGGTATTGACAGCTTGTGGGGTTTGTCCAAGAACACTGAAAGAATCTATCCTTTTGTTGAAACTTTTCCTTTTCCTAACAACTGACAAGCACTTAAGTCTTGTTATACAAACAAAACTCACTGCCATGGAATCGACTCTGCTAACCACAAGGTCAGAGGTTTGAACCCACCAGCAACTTGATGGGACAAAGATGAGACTGTCTGCTCCTGTAAAAGACTTAACGTCTTGGAAACCCAAAGAGGCAGTTCTACTCTGTCCTATGGGATCCTTTTGGGGTGTGTTATTAGGGGTGAGGTTCTTGGGGTCTACGGCCCACTCCCAGCAGGAAGGGCGGGTGGGGCATTCTTCTTTCTTTCCTGCTTTCTGGGTTAAAGGTCTTCTAGAAGACAGCATTACAGATTTCTCGACCACTCTGAACATGTCCATAATGCATATAGTTGTCCTTCACTGAAAACCATTCTCACTTTACTTCTTTAATATCTGCTTGTTCCAAAACAGATTTAAAACCCACTGAAACCATCCTGACTGTCCCTTGAGTGGGACCAAGAAACCCATAGTCCTGGCTGCCAGCCGGCTCGCGATCCTGATCTATATCACACCATATGCAGCCAGAGCTGCTGTGTGTGACCGCCGGCGTGTGCCCTCAGCTGAAACAACAGGGGAGTCACAGCCTACCTTGTTAAGCTGTTGTGAGGATTACACGGACTAACAAACACAACAACAATACAATGAGAACCATGCCTGCAAAAAAGTTATCGTGTCAGTTATTTCTTATTGTCGAAGTAGTGCTGTGTCTGACTGATGCAGAGGGAAACACACAGCGTTCTCTATCTCTGGAAGACTGGGGGGAAAGAGTGTCACCCTCTCCATTTCTGAATCCTCTCCCTTCACTAGACATGGTGAAGGCCTTCATTCTGAGAACAAAAGAGCTTCCAATCAGCTACCCAATCAAACTCTCCTGTGTTGTTTGCTTGTGAGCTTTCACTGTCAAACCTTTGGCTTCTGTTCCTGTAGTCACTGTTACTGATATAACGGAGATGACCCTTTGGGTAACCAAGGAAGAAAACCCGCTAGGGAAATCAGAACTTGGTTTTGTGCATTTTCCCCCAGAGCCAGGCAGAAGCCGGGAAACAGAACAAGTAGGAAAACACAAAAGCACATCACTAATTTACTCATGGTGAAACCGTATGTGCCCTCAGGACCTGACATTCTCTACTCGGTTCCTTCTTTCCGTATAGGAAATCTATAAATACAAGGCAAACCTGCCGCCACGGAGTCAATTCTGGATAAAGAGGAAGCCAAATTATTACCAAGCGCTTGCTTCATTAGTCTGACCCTAAGGACCAGACCTTAACACCTACTCCACCTTCTGAAAATCAAAACTCAAACTCACTGCCAGAGTCAATGCTGACTCATAGCAACTTTAAGGACAGAATAACTGTCCCTGTGAGATTCTGGACCTGGTGGTGTAGTGGTTATGCGTTGAGCTGCGATCTTATGGTCGGCAGTTCGAAACCACCAGTGGTTCCATAGGAGAAAGACAGGGGCTTAAGAGTTCCCATCAGTTAGACCCACAGGGGACCATTGTGAGCCAGTATTGACTTGATGGCAGTGAGGGCGATTCTGAGGCTATCGATCTTGATGGGAACAGAAAGCCCCATGGTCCTCCTGAGGAGGGCTGGTGGATTCAAACTACTGACCTTGTGCTTAGCAGCCCCACATATGCCACCAGGGCACTTTCGCCAGCTTCTGGAAAGGCCTGAGGAAACGCTTCCAAATTCTGTCTCCCCCAGCTCCCGTTTTTTCTACACTTCCAAGCTGCCCATCTGCCTTCTGTGTGACAGTCTCTTAGATATGCTAATGTCGTCTATTAGACTACATCAGGTCCCGCTCTTCCGCTTTCAACCTGAAACCTCTTTCAGGGTGTCTTCTGCAGAAAATCCAGCTCGGCTATTATGTGGCTTTATGAAGCCAACTCTGATTGGTGCAGGCACACCGGCCCGGTCCCATTCCATCACTTTCTCTCCTTTAACCCTTACCCGCCACACCCAGTGCCTCTTTACCGTTCTCAGTCTTCTGCACGTCATTTATCGTAGTTGCTACCGTTTGCCAGCCATTTCCCACAGTTGGGCTTAAAGGAACCAAGCTCGGTGAGTTTTGCTCACTACTTTTAAATGGCTCTGTCGTGCCCTCGAGTGGTTAAGGGTCTGGGGCTTAGAAGCAGACAGACCTGAATGCAGATCCAGATTCTACTCCCTAATCTGTGCCTTTGGCTAAGTTACTTCGCTAACCCTTCGCCCACATTTGTAAAATGGACATAATGACATCACTGACTATTAGGTGCTTAGCATACTAAGCTCACCGGAGCACAAAGCAATCTCTCAATAAACAGGACTATTATCTCGGGGTCCAAATTCTCAGCTTCTTCTTCTTTTTCTATATGCACTATATAGTTCATTTATTCTCAAAGCTACTGTCACAGGACAAGTCTTTCTCCCTCTCATTCAGTATGTTAGGAAATCACTCATAGCTAAGGATTACCCTGCTAAGCACTGTTTTCATCTCCGTACGCTTTCTTTCATCCATGTCCCCTGGCTCGACAAGTCCACGCACAACTAACTGTTGGGCTCTGACCACCTCTGAGACTCCGCTGCCTGCATTTCCTCCTATGCAGACTCAAACTGCTGGTGCCCTAAGGAGACGCCTTCTAGCCTTTCCACGCTGTGCTCTCTGCCCACTGCAACCACATCCCCATCAAAGACGCCCGTGGGGCTCCTGGCCCAGGCCTCCCCTCGGAGCTCCAGATCCCACCGCATCTCTCATCACCACGTGATGGCAAACAGCTTTAAACTCAACAGATGAGAAGAAACGCATGGTCTTCCTCCAGAACCTAGTCCTGGCCTAGTATCTCTGGCTGCACAGTTCATGAACGGCACCACCATTCACTCAAACAGCACGCAGCAGAATTCTACAAGTTAGCCTCAGTCACTTTCCTCGTCCTCTCCTTGCAAGCCTCCTCAGGCCTACAGCCTCCCCCTCCCTAAAGCTCCCAAACCCACCACTTCTCTCCACCTCCACCTCCACCTCTAAGCGGCTGGCTCACGCTGCCAGTCTCTCTTCTCCAGCTTCAGGCGAGTCAATTCTGGCTCATGGTCTTTCTTCCAAGGTATCGTTGGACGAGACAAAGCCTAGGTGTGGGCTAGTCGTCTAGCACTTAACTGTGTGGGCTCCCTCTCCCTCCCAGACCACAGGAAGAGCTCCTAACTAGGCTCCCCGTGAGCCTTGCCTTTCAGAATCAGCCGGATCGTACCACTCCTGACTCTAACCCTTTCAAAAGCGTCTCCTTTCTGTGGGCTTTGCCTGTCTTCATCATTGACACATAGCCCCTCACTCTCTCCACCCCAATCACATCCCTACCCACCTCAAGTAGTCTAGGCCTTGTCCTCCTTCTGCCTGGAGCGTGCTTCCCTCGCCACTACCTTTCCTTCTCCTTTGCCCACAGCTCCATGTCCTTGGGGAAAGTCGGCAGGCCCACCCACAACACACCAACAGAATGGGTCAAGGATGTTCTCCCGAAAGTCATCCTCAAAGATGGACCGGTGCCTGTGGAAACCACTCAAATGTCACCAACAGATGACTAGGTAACCGTGACATGTACATACAATAGAGCAGGTCTCAGCCGTGAAGAGAAATGAAGTCCTGCTACGTGCTGCAACATGGGTGAACCTGGACCACATCGCACGGAGTGAAGTCAGTCGGCCACAACACGGACACACATCTGTATGACCACATTTATACAGAATCTGTAAACACAGGGGAGCTTCAAAACGGTCGTGGGAAACTGCCATGATCTTTTAATTCCTTTTCTTCCATGAACTTTCTGAAGCCTTTGTATACCCACCCACACAAAACCACTGCCACTAAGTGGAAAACCAAAAGTGAGTAATTATTGGGGATGAGATAAAAGAGAGGAGACGTTTTTGCTTAGGGAGCCTGGCGTTTCTATTAATGGTCATGAGAGTATTTGGGAAAAAAAGATAATGGTTGCACAGCATAACAAATACAATCGAACTTACTAAATTATACATATTAAAATTGCTGCTGAATTATACATATACAAATGTTGAACTGGAAAAATTTTTAGATTCTGCCATTACCCAAAGACATTCATTCCCTTCGGTAAGACGCACCTCTAGATGTACATGCTTTTCATGAACGTCTACCTATTTTTCAGTCTTTTCTAGCTTATAAGGTTCTAAATGCTCTATGTGTACAATCAAGCCTATGAAGCTAAACCTCTTTTGTTCTGAATTTACCTCTTTGGAGCAGCAAAGGTTAAAAGGCCCTATTTTAGCCTTTTCAGATTTGGTGAACAAGCTGATAGCTTTCTCACCCAGCACACTTGTGATTTTGAAAGAATATAAAAATAAATATGGCACCGGACCTGCCCTGAGACCAGGCTTGGAGGGCCCAGTCCAGCTGAATTCACATTCGGATCCCTGGTTTCCATCACAAGGACTTACAGAGAGAAACTGCTTGACACACCATCAGCTAAAATGAAGGGATTTTTCTGGGGACTCTCAGTGTCATGGGTGCCCAAAGAACACAGATCTGTTCTCTCGCCTTCTTTTCAAGAAAAAAAACTGTGCCTGGCAGATGTAGAGAGAAATGCTGCCCTTCATAGGTGAGGAGACTCGCCGAGCACCTTGCTGCTCTAAAGGAACCCAAGCTCCTCATGAATGGGATCACTGACTCCCTGCCAGTGGAGGAGACATGGAGGACTGCCAGAGACTAGGAGGAGCAAGCAAACATAAGCCTGACTTAAAAAGAAAACACTGCCAACAACAGTCCAGTGTACTTGATGCCAATCCTCTTTAAATTCAGACTTTTTCTTAAAGACATAGAATGAGAACGTGTGTGTATAGATCAAGAAGTAGAAACAGTAGTATCCAGAGAATTTCAACAAGGCATTTGGCCAGGTTTTCATCGTACCCATACAGGCAAGACAAACACAAGAGGGCTAAGAGAACATCAGGTGGCTAATGGCAGAGACTACCAGGGTCCATGCCTTCTGCAGGACCGTTGTTAGCAACAGGGGAGCAATGTGAAGGGTACGAATGAATGCCTATTGGCATCCAAGATGTCATCCACGGTATGAGAAGGAATGGTTAAGACACACATATTAAAAAAGAGCCAGCATCTGAAAAGACCACGATAAGTCAGAAAAACAGGCTAATTCTAATAAAATGAAACTAAATAGAGAAAAAAGAGAATGATGAAGGGTTTGGTTCCTGTGCCCAAAAGGATAGGCAGGCAAGCAGACAGATGTATGTATGTTTTTCAGATCCACTGAATCAGTTTTGACTGATAGCTACCCCATACAACAGAGTACAACTTGGGGGCTGTCATCCTCAGGCAAGCATATCACCAGGTCTTTTCCCCATGGAACCACTGGGTGGGTCGGAACCACCAACCTTCTGATTAGCAGCTGGGCAATTAACGTGTAAGTTATCAGGGCTCCACATCTAGATATACAGATATTTAGATAGACAGAACTGTGAGATGGGAAAAAAGTTGTGAGTTAGTTGCCACATATGTTTTGAGAGGGGAAAAAATGTAGAATGGCTTTCATTGACAGCAAGCTTAGTATAATCTGGATGCAACAATCTCAGTGTGCTGTGAGGTGGATATCAGAAAAGCTCATGGGATGTGTGTTAGTTAGCTGCAGCCCTCGTAGGGTTTCAAACACAGAAGGTGGAAATCCTGCTCGACTATGGGCTGATCAGACCACAACTGGAAAACTGACGTTCCTTTCCAGGCTCCTATCTTCAACAGAGCCTAATCAAATTGGCACACCTTCAGAACAGAACCACCAGGAGGCTCAGGGGTCTTGATACGATTCCATAAAAGGAGAGCAGAAGGAATAAAGAGATATAAATAGGACAAAATGAGATCTTAGGAGGCATGTGACAGCTGTCTTCAGTCATTCAACAAACATGAATTCAAGCCTATTTGGGGCCAGACACTGTGACAGGGACTGGGGGAAAGAAAGAGGAAGATGAACCACGGCCACTAGAAATTCTCAGGTATACCTGAAAAACTGAAACCTATGGATTCAAATAGTCTATGATTTCATAAGGCTGAAACACAGCTAGGGCAAGAAGTCAAACAGTAATCCATTTCAGCTCCACCTAAGGAACCGTATTTGAAAAGTGGAAGCTGTCTAATGACCAGTAAAGTTGCCTGAGAAGGCTACAAAGTTCCCATCAGTAACTGAATATTAGCTGGAGGTGGTGGCCTGGTGGTTATGGGTTTGGGCTGGGATCCACAATGTCAGCAGTTCAAAAACACCAGCCACTCTGAAGAAAGAATGGGGAGGGGGAGACTTTCCATTTTTGTAAACAGTTACAGTCTTGGGAACTCATAAGGCAGTTCTACCCTGCCCTACATCTAGTCACTAGGCTGGCATCGACGAGATGGCAGTCGGTTTTTTGAGTGTCCTGCTGAAAGCAGGCGGACCCTGACTTAGGCCGTCTTGAACGTCCCCCACATTGTATGCTGGGAAGCGTGGACTTCCCTCAGAAACGGTTTCTAGCCAGATCCACCTTGTGTGCTTCAGCACCCTAGGCTTCCTGGAGGCACTACTGCCAACTTTGCCCCCTGCCCCCCATTTACACAAGGCTGCATACTTGGAAATGGGTTTGGGAGCAATAAGAATAAAGAGAAATGGGGAGAAATTGACCCATCAGCAGATGTAATAGCAGAAAATCTATACTGGTCCATGTGCTTGAATTTTAAAAGAAAATGTTAAAAGCCTCTATCTTTTCATTCACAAATTCAATTAGAATCTTCAAGTATGTTCAATTACTATAAATAAAGATTCATTATGTACTGTTTCTCTGACTGGGTGCCATTTTTTTCTAACAAGGAAAAAAATGTTTTTTAACTTATGATCACTTCAGGGATTTTTGCCCTACATAAAACACACTCACCCCCCACCCCCTATTATAAGGTTATGTGGAAACGAAGTTTATAATACGTTTATCTCTACAAGAAATGCTTCTTCAGGCATGGCAGGTCAAATACCACGAACTAATCAAATTGTAGAATTCTGATTAAATGGTACTTACGTTTAATCCACTTAAAAACCACAGGCAGCATGACAGAGAAACAGCCCAGACCGTTGAGTTGTGGGTTTTACAAATTGGCTTAAAATTTTATTTAAGCTTTTCAATTATTTTATAATCTTTAGAGAGCATCATACATTCATATTGGCTTTTTTATTCCCTGCGCCTGGGTGTTTAAGGAGTTCTCCTTCCCAAACTGTTAACATTAACTTTTTGGAAGCAATCCATCTCACTCTAGCGATTTCTCCATTTGGAAACAATGAACGGGACACGGTTTGATTTCCAAGAGCTCGCTCGCGCTCTGGCTCTCTCTCAAACAGCAGCCCAGATAGACAAAAGTGAGAACCAAACAGGGCATCTTTCACCAGTCGTCCTGAAAAAGGGCTGCTCCCCCTCCGGCTGCCATCAACTCTGACAGCCTTCCACCCGGTCTCATCACAGTCTGCAGATTGCATGCGTTCAGAGAGTAGGAAGCAAGAGAAAGCCATCCCGTTTCCAAGCATGGAGAGCTTCCCTTCTGCACAAGTGGCTGAAGCCGGGCTCCCCGCGGGGTTTCATCTCGTTGCCAAGGCAGCGCTAACCGAGCCGGCCGGCGCCCAGCCTGCGGCAGAGCCGCCCCGCCGAGCCCCGAACCCTCAGCCCCGCGGCGCCCCGGGACCGCAGCGCAAGGCAGGCGCCGCGGCTCGACTTACAGTGACACCATCCCAGGTGACAGCACCAGTGCAGCTTGAAGCACTTGCCGTGGCTGTGCGTGGCACAGATGGAGAGCCCGTCGCACGGCTGGAAGTCGGGTCTGCGGGCGGCGCAACTCCGCGCCAGGGCCTGCGCCTCGTCCACTTTCTCGCTCTTCCAGCCGCGCTCGGGCGCGGGCGCTGCCGCCGCGC
>NW_022111307.1:7109041-7134495 GCF_000313985.2 Echinops telfairi | reverse complement strand
CCAAGCAGGGTGCTGTAGGAGGGGGTTGTGTAGTTTGAGGGGGGGGGTGCGTGTGAAGTTTGGTGTCTGTGCACGTGATGCGTGTGTGATGTGCACATGTGTGTGATTACTACATGAAGTGTTTGATAGGGGTGTGTGTGTGCACTTTGATACGGTTTTAGATGTGTGCCCGGCCCATGTTGGGGGAGGTGGTGTGTGGGTAAGAGGGATATAGGTGTGAATGTATGCGGCATGGGTGCGTGTGTGACTGCGGTGTGTGTGACACGTGGTGTGTGTGGTATGTGCACAGGTGGGTATGACTGCATGTGTACCCTCTGGGTGGGTAGGATTGTATGTGGAGTGTGCGCACAGGGCTGTGTGTGGCTGTGTGGGGAGTACGTATGTCTAGGGTGTATCCATACAGTTGGGCGTGTGTTGCGCATGTTCGTGTACGAACTTGTGTTTGCATTGGACCGGGGTGGGGGTGGGGGTGTGTGTCTTTGTGTGTTAAAGTCTGCCTTGGCCAGCGGGTGAGACTGGCATGGCTGGTGGCTGCCGCTTCCACACACAGTCGGCTTGCCTTCTTCCCTCCTGGGGACAAGTTGCTCCAAATAGATTTTCCATGCCAGGCTCAGCTGCTGAGAACCGACCCCAGGCTGGATTCAGGGAAAAGAAAACAAACCATTTGCTCCCAGGGAGCTCTGTGGGGAATTAGTGTTTCCCTGCCACAAGGCCAGGCCCCATATTGAACACAGGAAAGGGGCGGGGAACCCCTCTCCTTATTTGCCAAATGTTTCTCAGAGCAGAGGAAAATGCCTGTAATTACCAAGGTTCACGGAACAACAACAAAGCCCTTTCAGTATCAAGGCTGTGTGAGAGTATGTTTATGCCCGGCCTGCTTTCTCTGGGACTTGCTTCCCTTCTTGCCTTTGCACTGACAGGCGAATCGTCGTGCTTTTGAAATAACCAAATTCATCTTCAAGCCCTGAAAATCTTTGCTGCCATAAGCGATCTTTCATAATTTCCCTTTTATTTAACCTTGGTTTGAAAAGGGAAATGTAATTTGCATATATCTAACTCTCGTGAAATCTTCATCCATTAGGGGTTGCGGAGAGATTCAATTTGATGACAAAAGTGTTTTCAAGAAAGAAAGGTTTTGACTCCGAATCACAAAACATGGTTCTGCCAAATAACTGAACATGAACAGTTATGAAAAAGATACATCAGCTCTTCAGCCCCAGCCCCTATATCCCCGCCTGCCGCGCCCCCCAACCCCCGCCAAAAAAAAAAAATCCTGCAGTATGTCCTTGACTTATAAAATCTATTCTCCCTGCTGTTATTTTTAGTCGGATCCACCTCAGCATAACGCTAGTACAGGGAAAACTTAATCCAAGAAATCTATTATTGATGCAGTAAGCCAATCAAGACTTTCTCAAAGGGGGGATTCCCATCTGTCCCGGACTCATAAACGCACTTTGGTACAGGCAACCTTGTAACAGAATCCTTTTACTCTGGGTGACCCATGTTGTAAGATTCCATTATCTGTACGTAGATGAAACAGAACCATCGCAGCTAGTGAAAAATGAGCATGAGCAATAATGCAAGATAGCACTTTAGCCAGGAGGCAAGATAAATTGCCCAGACACCCTACCTTCCTACCTTATGTTAGCCACATGATTTGGAACTGAGAAACCTTTGCATTTTCTAAATCATAAAACTCAGTCCATTTCCTTTCCCAAAGATACTGTAACCTCCACTCTCTGGAATGGGGTAGAAGGAGGGAAATGTGAAGTGACCTCTCAAAGAAGTACACCCACGGCCCTCAGGATTTATTGTCAGGATAGGAATTTAAAGTAGTCTTATTATGGGGAATGTCAAACATGTACAAAAGTGATCATCATCGGATGTGTCGAATCTTGTTTCATTTCTAGCCCTCCTCACTCCTGCCTGCCCCCCTGCCACCCTCACCACGGGATTATTTTAAAGCAAATTCCAGACATCACATAATTTCATCCATAAATATTTTAGCATGTATCTCTAAGGGAGCTCTTTTAAAACCCATAACCTGCAAGGCCATTATCACATGATGGGATTTAATTTGATCATAAATAAGGGCTGCTGACCACTTCCCTAGCTTCCCTTTATGAATTCTTCTCCCTTTGCCTGGAAGTTGGCCCTTTGTCCACTCCTTTCCCTACCTACCTCTTCAAATTAACTACCACACCCTCAAACAAGTTATCTTGGACCAATTTAGACTTAATGATATCCTTCTTTAAAACACAGCCTCCTTTCTTATCATGTCCCCCAACTTGAAAAAAAATGATTAAAGAAGTAAGCCTTGAACTAATGCTTTTCTCCATCTCTTCCTTGCATGCTGTAAACTTCTTCGGGGCAGGAATATGGTCTGTCTTATTCATTATCCTGTTCCCAGTTACCTCCCTGCCATTGAGTCAAATCTGACCCTCCAAGATTGGGTAGAACTGCCCCTGCGGGTTTCTGAGGCTGTAACTCTTTAAAGGAGTAGAAAGCCTCATCTTTCTCCCATGGAGACACTGGTGGTTTTGAACTGCTAACCTTTAGGTTAGCAGCCCAACTCGTAACCACTACACCACCAGGACTCCTTATGACTGACTTATTTAAGAAATGATGTATTCTCATACTTCAAGAGGCTGGACAAAGTTTATTTGTGGTAAAACGTAAATATGGATGGCTGATTCTTTTTTTAAATCATTTTATTGGGGGCTCGTACAACTCTTATCAAAATCCATACATCCATCCATTGTGTCAAGCACATTTGTACATATGTTGCCATCATCATTCTCCAAACATTTGCTCTCCACTTGAGCCCCTGCTATCAGCTCCTCATTTTTCCTCTCCCTCCCCGCTCCCCCAAGAACCTTTGATAATGGATAGATTATTATTATTTTGTCATAGTTTACACCATCCGACGTCTCCCTTCACCCACTTCTCTGCTGTTCATCCCCCGGGGAGGAGGTTATATGTAGATCCTGGTAATCTGTTACGCCCCTTCTCCCTCACCTTCCCTCCACCCTCCTGGTATCGCCACTCCCACCACTGGTCCTAAGGGGTTCATCTGTCCTGGATTCCCAGTGTTTCCAGTTCCTATCTGTGCCGGTGTACATCCTCTGATCTAGCCGAATTTGTAAGGTAGAATTGGGATCATGATAGTGGGAGGAAGCATTCAAGAACTAGAGGAAAATTGTATATTTCATCATTGCTACACTGCACCCTGACTGGCTCATCTCCTCCCCGCCGCCCTTCTGCAAGGGAATGTCCAATTTCCCACAGATGGACCCTGGGTCCCCACTCCACACTCCTCCTCATTCACAATGCTATGATTTTTTTGTTTTTGTTGGTCTTTGATACCTGATCCCTGATCCCTTCTTCGCCTTGTGATCTCACAGGCTGGTGTGCTTCTTCCATGTGGGCTTTGTTATTTCTTAGTTAGATGGCCCCTTGTTTATCTTCCAGCCTCTAGGACCCCAGATTCTATATCTTTTGACAGCTGGCACCATCAGCTTTCTTCTCTGCATTTGTGGATGGCTGATTCTTATCTTTCCTCTTTCACTGACCGCATCAAGGAACCCTGCGGGTGGAGTGGGTTATGTGTTGGGCTGCTGACCACAAGGTGTTGTCACTGTTAGGTGCCCCGAGTTCGTTCTGACTCACAGTGGTCTGTGTGCATCAGCATGAAACACCGCCAGCTTCTCTGCCATTCTCACGTTTCTGGTTATGCTTGAGCCCATTTTCGCAGCCATTATGCCAATCCATCTCCTTGGGAACATTAAAGCCAAACGCACTGCCATCTAGGCAATTCTGACGCATCGTGAGCCTAGAGGATAGGTCAGAACTCCCACTGGGGGTTTCTAAGACCGTGTGAGGCTTCGTGGCAGGAGAAATCCTGGTCTTCCTTCCACAGAGCAGCTGCTAAATTTCCAACTGAGCTTGCAGCCAACTTGTAACCACGACAGCACAAGGACTCCGTGAAGGCGTTCTTCTTTTTCTCTGTCCCTTCAGTTTACCAGCCATGATGCCCTTCAGGGCCAGGTCTCTCCTGACAACATGTCCAGAGTACATAAGCCAAAGCTTTGCCATCTGTTAGTGCAGGTTGACTAGAGACACAAATCCGGAGACACTGGTATGTGTATAATAAAGAGCTTTATATAAAAGAGCAATTGTATGTTGAGAAAACATCCCAGCCCAGTCCAGATCAAGTCCATAAGTCTGATATTAGCCTATATATCTGATACCAATCTATAAATTCTTCTTCAGATTCATGCAAAATATGCAATGATGCTGAATGCAGGAAGATCACAGGCCAGTGGGTGGAAAGTCTTGTGGACCCAGTGGCAGTGGAAACATCTAAACGCTGGCAAGGGTCTCCACGTGGCTCCTCCAGCTCCGGGGTCCATGTATCTTGTCAATAGGAAGACAAGAGTCTGTATCTGCTTCCAGTGTAGCTGGCCTCCTGTGAGCTATTTATCGCCGTGGTGCCTCCAAATGAGGTCATCAAGCTGTGACCTGATTGACAGGCTAGACTCCACCCCATCACAAGTTGACAGTAGATTACGTAACTGCCACACCATCCTTGTTTCTAAGGAACATTCTGGCTGTACTTCTTCTAAGACAGATTTATTGGTTTTTTTGGCAGTTCATAGTACTTTCAACGTTTTCCCAAGCACCAAAATTCAAATACAGCAATTCTTCTCTGGTCTTCCTTATTCAATGTCCAACTTTCATATGCTTATGAGGCAATTGAAAATGCCTGGCTTGGTCAGGTGTACCTTAGTCCAGAAAGCAACATAATTTGCTCTTCAACACTTTAAAGAGGTTTTGTGCAGCAGATTTACCCAATGCAATGAGCTGTCTGGGCTTTTTTTTTCTCTCAAAAGTTTTAATGGCATATAATTCACATAACATGCAATTCAATAGTTCAACCACATCAAAAGAGTTGTACAATCAGTTTTAGAATCATTTCTTCATTCCTGTACTCATTGCTATTAGCTCCTCATTTCCCCCCAACCTCCCCTGCCATAACCCAAGGAACAATTAATCCACTTATTCTCTCTATAGATTTATCTACCTTGGATTTCATAAACAAAAAATAAAAAAATTAAAAGACAAACTAACCACAATAACAAAGCCAAACAAATAAGAACCTCAATCAAAAAGAAAGCAGGAAATATTAAAACCTAGAACAAATTTAAATGGATCAATAGGGAAATCAAATAAGATGCTAAAATTTAACCTAACCGCATCTGCAACCACCCACTTTCCAGTGCAGTCTGCAGCAGGATAGCAAGACTATTCACATCCCTGGTCCCCGGTCAGAGGGGATTCGCCAGGAGCTTCATCCATGGGTATTTCCCTTCACTTTTTTTCTTTTAACTGAAACCGTTTTAAAATGGGTCAAAAGGGAAGTCATTTGATCTCTTGACTGCTGCTTCCGTGGGCTTTGATTATGGATCCAAGCAAGACAAAATCCTTGACAACTTCAATCTTTTCTCCATTGGTCATGATGTTACCGACTGGTCCCGTTGTGAGGATTTGGGTTTTCTTGACACTAAGTGGTCATCCATACTGAAGGCTGCAATCCTTGATCTTCATCAGCAAGCGCTTCAAGTCTTCCTCACTTTCGGCAATCAAGGTTATGTCATCTGCATATCACAGGTTGTTAATAAGCCTTCCTCCAGTCCTGATGCCACATGCTTTTTCATATAGCCAAGCGTCTCTGATTATTAGCTCAGCATGCAGATTGAATTAGTATGGAGAGAGGATACAACCCTGATAAACACCTTTCCCGATTTTAAACCATGCAGTTTTCCCATGTTCTGTTTAAACGACTGCCTCTGGATCCATGTAAAGGCTCCACAGGAACACGGGAAGTATTCTGGAATTCCCGTTCTTCTCAACGCTGTTGACAGTTTGTTATGATCCACACAGTGAAATGCATAATCAATAAAACACACGTAACTCTCTTTCCGATATTCTCTGCTTTCAGCCAAGATCCACACGACTTTGGCAATGATGTCCCTTAGTCCAGGTCCGCGCTTGAATCCAGCTTGAATTCCTCTGTTCTTAGACTACTGTTGAGTCACTGTTGTTTGGAATGCTACACAGTGGATCTCTTCCCATCTGTTGGCCAAGTAGCTGTCTTCCAAATTTCCTGGTGAGTGAAAGCTTGAAGTATTTCACCAGCTTGGTGAATTATTTAAGTTGGTATTGCTTCAATTCCTGGAGTCTTGATTTTGGCTAATACCTTCAGTGCAGCTTGAATTTTTCCCTTCAGTACCATCTATTCTTGATCATATGCTACCTTTCCTGCCTTGTTCAGTATTTTGCCCATATAGATTATATTGCAACTCAAGGCTTGACTTTGGTGGTTATTGGTTATTTTTGTTTTGTTTGTTTTTCCAGTTTCAGATATATTGAGCGTGTTTTGGTTGTCTAACTCAAGGCCTTTGCATATTTAATTATAATATTTTACTTTGGCTTCTTGGGCTGCCCCTGGAAAGGTTCTTTTCAGCTCTTTAACTTCATCCATTCTTCCATTTGCCTTGGCTGCTCTGAGGTTAACAGCAAATTTCAGAGTCTCTTCTGACATCCACTTTTATTTTCTCTTTCTTTCCTGTCGTTTTAATGACCTTTTGCTTTCTTCACGAATGACGTTCTTGATGTCCTCCCACAGCTCATCAGGGCTTCTGGCTTCAGTGTTTCACACAGCAAATCTGTCCTTGGGATGTCTTGAAATGCAGGTGAGATAGACTCAAGGCCATATTTCGGCTCTCGTGGACTTGTTTTCACTTTCTTCAGCTTCAACCTGAGCTTACATCTGAACAAGTGGTGGTCTCTCCCACGGTCAGCCCCTGACCTGGTTTTAGCTCCTGATATGGAGCTGCCCCATAGTCTTTCCCCACAGATGTAGTCGATTTGGTTTCTGTGATTCCCATTTGGAGAAGTCTATGTGTACAACAGCAATCAATGACCAGTTGGTGACAGAATTCGGTTCCTCGAGGAACTGTCTGACTGAGGCCTCGGTGCCTCACTGGTTGTTCACCGGAGGACCCAGCACCCTCAGTCCCTGCCACCTGGGCTCTCCGTAGCACAGTTCCCACTTGGCCACTTGCTTCATCTGAGCAAGCAAATGAAAAGAGCCTGAGAGGAAGTCATAGTTGTTTATAACCTCAACCTGGAGGTGATATTTTACCCTGTTCTATCCATTAGCAACAAGTTGTTAGGCTCAGCCCTTACATAAACAAAGGAGATTATCCGAGGGCATGAATCCAGAAAACAGTAATCATTGGAAGACATTTCAGAAGCTGGCAACCACGTCACGTGACTTGTTGAAGCCAATGGGAAAATAACAAACGTGACAAAAAGCAAAGAGCAGGCTCATGAGGGGGTGTCTTTTTGCTGTGCCTGGAACCTTGAGACCTCCATGTGTACACACCTGAGCTAGTTTCTGGGTGATAAAATGCTGGGTGGAGGATAATCAAGGTGCTTCAGTTTCCAAGTAGCCAATTCCTAGCCAGCATATTGCCAACATGTAGATGAGGCCATTCGAAATCACCCAAGACTCACCCACTGATCACAGAAGCAGGAGAGAAACCAGGTAAGCCACCAGGTTGAACCACCAAATCATGAGCCACGTGGGTTAGTTGTTGTCGTCTGCCACTAAGTTTGAGGTGGCTCCATACACTGATGCAGGCACCAATCATCTTACGCTATTGACACAGGGATGGAGGACACAGAAGGCTAAGTGGCTTGCTCCCCGTCCCAGCACAGCCAGTGAAAGGGTCCCGGAGGACCGGACATGAGAACCGTGGAGATGGATCCCATTGAAGCCCTGTTGTTTCACTGGCTGGGAGATGTTGACAAATCCCTTATGCCTCCAGGACGTCCAGATCCTTTCTAGTAAAATGAAACAGAAAGTTCTCCAGAATGCCTCTTCGTGCTCAGAGCCACGACTTTTCTCCCTGGTGATACAGTTAGGGTTAAAAACCTTTTGGTTCAGGGGTCATTGGCAGACAGTCAGATAGTGTGTCCCTATTCCCTCTTAATGGAATTTCCTGCACATGTTTGCCTAACTTGAGTGTGACGTGGGCCTATGTAAACCAACAAGGCCGAGTACCTTGATAAATCGAGTCATTACAAATCAGTTACTTTTGGGTTGCTTGATTGAACCGAGCCACTAATTCCACAATGGTTATAAATAACCTGCTAGTAATTGGTCAATTTATCATATTAAAGCAATTAGGATGATGAAGTGGATAAAGATGCTTGCAAATGAGGTGCAACTAAATTAGGGCTCTTCTGTGGGGAGGGAGGATGCCTCTTCAGCATCGCCACTGACATAACTTTGGCCCTCATCATCCCCAGTGGTTTAGAATCAGAATGGAATCATATCTCACCTTCACTGGGCGATCCTACCCAACATACTGAACCTCTCTTCAATGAATTATAATCCCTTCTGCATACACTTATAAGGAGCACGAGATAAGAGAATGGATGCAAAGAGGCAAGCATTGTACCTGGTCCATTGCAGATGCCCATAGAGAGCAACCTCCCTCTTCCCAGAACCCTAAATGCCCTTCATGTCACAGACTGTCTTTGGTTTTATCCTGCCCCCACAATGCTTAGATGAGACAAGGGGGCGTCATACCCCCTTCATTTGTCCATGAACTTTTGAAGCCTCTTCGTATCTCTAAAACATAAATCGGATTCTATCATCCCTTTGAAATGTCTCACTGTGTACTGCAGCACAATCCAAACTCCTTTATAGGATATGCAACGTGCTCCTAGTGGGTTACCTTCCCCATGCTGCCCAATCTGGACTCTGTCGGGATTGGGGCTTTGCTTCTGGACATAGACTGACTCTCTCCTGCCCGCCCCAAGCCTGAGACTTTGCCCTGAAATGCCCGATCCCCTTCCTGCAGGTGTCCCTCCAGGGAACAGCCATGTTTCCTTCCAATTGCAGCTGAAATGCTCCACTTCCTAAGGATTTACTCTGCGCACAAGGGTTGCGACAGTAGTGTGTGCTTCCATTGTGTCGGGTACCTGGGAGACCAAATATGTTTGAATGTTCAAAATATCAAAAGGGTTTTGTTAACAAATGTGTTAAAAGGGGGGCAATGCCAAAGAGCCCGCTTTTCAAATCTTAGGCCCCAAAACTAGGAGACGTTTTGGGAGCTTTTAAAATGAAAATCAAGCCTTAGTTAATAAATGGACTTACGATTTTATGAAATAGCTTATCTCTATAGATGACCCAGGTTGCAACAGCTGTCGCTTCGAAGGAGGATTTCAGACATTGAGAGAATGACAGACTCACAATGCAGTCCCTCCCAAACCTTTCTGTCATACCCTGAAAGGTAGCTCCCCTGGAAACTATCCAACTGCTGTGCCTAGTAATGTTGCAATTCAACGTAGAGAGATTTTACGAGACAATTCTGTTAGTATTCAGATCACCTAAGAAATATTGCATCTAAATAACTTACAACTATATGGATCACATATTACTCTATGATTAAAATTGAGACTCAACATGACTAAGGATTCTATATGGTCTGGCAGGGGAGCCTCCAAAGCATTGCAACCCGAGTGACATCGCTGCTGATAGCCACTAGGCAGCTTTTAGCACCATACACTCGTCTGTTCCAGATCTCCCAGACAATATTTGTCCTTTTGTGGTTGCCTTCTTTCACTCAGCATAGTGTTTGCCAGGTTCTCCTGGGCTGTAGCTGGCGCCAGGGCTTCATTTCCCTTGATGGCTCTGGAACATTCCACGGTGTGCATGCACCATTCAGCTGTTGGGGGACATTGTGCCTGTTCCCACCTTGTGGCTCCTGTGGGAAGGGCTGCCGTGAACACCAGAGAGGTTTCTGTAAAAATTGCTGCTGTCCTTTCTTGAGAGCATATACCTTATTCTACATTAACTTGTGGAGGAAAGGCCACGCTGGTTGCCACAAAAGCCACGCCATCTTACATTCCATCAGCAATGGGCGAGGGTTCCGTTTCGCCACATCCTTGCCAACACTTACCTTCTGATCATAACCATCCTGGTAGGTGGGAAGGGGCCTTTCTCATATTTCTTTTTCTTTTCTTTTTTTCTCTCTGTCTCTTTTCTCTCTCTCTCTCTCTCGTATTTCTTACGTGGTAGATTGGGCTGATATTTGTGGATCACCTTAATGTGATACTCAAAACTCACCATCGTGTTCTTCAGCTGTTCTTTGAAAGGCACATGCCAGTTTTATTGTACCAAGTAAAGAAATATTTTGACCGGTGAAAAATGTAGTAGAAAAAGAAACAGCCAAAGTAAAATTTGAACATAAAAGGGAAGGCCAAAAAGGCCAGTCACCAACCTGTCAAAAAAATCTAGCTCCTTGTGGGCATCAGTAAAACCGCCTCGGTGTGTGCCCATCTGGACCAGTCACCACTGAACTCTGCCTGCGTGATGCGATGTGACACTAATAGACGTAGCATCTGGGTCAACTTTGTGCTCTGCACACCACAACCCTCTCTTCACGCTCTGATGGTCCCCACTCACGTCTGGAAGCAATGGAGCTATCATAATTTTGAAATGAGGACACTGGCTTCCTTTAGGTAGGGTAATACATACACTCTGCCATTTGCACTTAAAAAAAAGAAACACCTTTATCCTGATGATTAGCAATTAAAACAATTCAGCTTTAATTAGCTATTTCAGTACACAGCGAAAGGCTAAAATGACAGTGAAGAACAATCTGGAACACATGACTGACTCATGGATCATGAATGGAGCAGTTGAGGTGCCATATGCAAAGTGCTCAGATGCTGGGCTGTCCACATCCAGAGCCCCAAACACTCAGGCAACGCCCAGCTTACAATGCCGAATTCATTTATCCTCTCCCAAAACAGTGACAGAGTGTCTTCCAGGTGTCAGACTCTGGGCTAGATTCTGGGGATAATTTAGAGAGGAGACAGAAACCAATCATAAGAGTATAATGCTTTGATTAGGGCTTGAAACAAATCACAATAAAAGGACAAAAGAAGAAGCATGAAAGTGTGCCTGGATCCCTCCAAGAACATTCCCGAGAAAGGATGAATTCACGCTGGTGAGACAGACAAGCTGGAAGGAGACATGGAGGGAAAGAGAGGAGTGGGGTGGAGGAGAAAGGATGGTGGCCTGCTCTGTCGATGTTCCTTGCCTGGGCCTGTCACCTGGGGCAACAGCTGAAGAAGGAAAGTCAAGAAAAAGAGGAAAATGTGGGCTCGCTGCCTCCATGAACAACAATTGCCTTTACAAGGAGACCGCAAGAACTAGCAGGCACCTGGTTATGGTTACTGAACATTGTTGTTCAAAGAACCCCGAGAACAGTGGTTCTCAACCTGTGGGTGGCGACCCCTTTGGGGTCAAATGACTCTTTCACAGGGGTTGCCCGATTCATAACAGTAACAAAATTACCGCAATGAAGTAGCAACTAAAATAATGTTATGGTTGGGGTGGGGTCACCACCACATGAGGAACTGTATGAAAGGGTCTTGGCATTAGGAAGGTTGAGAACCACTGCCCTAGAAGCATCTTGATCAAAGGGTAGAAGAGTACTTTTTATTGCCTGGCTGCCTGAGGTCTGCCACCATCGTGAAAGACACAGTAACTATCCGGACCAGGAAGTTCATGAACAACCAGCTAACTACTTTAGTGGAAACAAATGGCCACCGATGTCCTTCACCCTGGGAAGGCAACAATGCCCAACACAGAAATTCACAAAAGCTAGCCCAAATGTACAAGACCACACCAGATGCCGTTTTGGCTTTTGTTTTTTGAATTTGGATTTAAAACCCATTGTGGTGGAGGCAAGTCTGCAGGCTTTGGCGTGAGTTCCAATTCCTTGGATTATGCAAAGGACAATGAGCTCAACCATCAACTTGCAAGACGTGGCCTGGGTGAGAAAAAAACAAAAGAGCACAAGGGACACACGAACAGAGTGAAGAAAGACAGGGGACAGCAAAGGCCAATGACTTCACCTGCAAGGACGGTGTGCATTTCCCCCCACAAATTCATAAAGTATAAAATCTTTTAAAAATAAAAAGTGAGGGAGGGCAGGAGGGACTTTCCAATGCCCCCACACTCTAGACTTTCTGGAGCCAAGGAAGGTGGTTAATATCTGAAAGGATGGCACTGAGATCATCTTTAAACATTAAACCCAAAATGCTCCCCGAAACCATCTTAAAACAGAACAATGATTTAGCTCTACTAGGTGGGGGTGGGGGTGGGAGTGGGGGGGATCTGCCCCTAGCATCATGCCGGTTTAAGAACTATTGATATAGGTTCAAATTGACAACAGCAACTCAAAAGATTGTAGATGGGGAAATGAGGGGGCAGTGAGTTTACATTAATGGGAAAGAAACAATAGCAAAAGAGGATGCAAGGGGGTGCACAACTCAAGGAATGTGACCAGGGTCCCGAAATGGTACATGGAGAAACAGTTGGATTGGTGTGTGTTTTGTTGTGCATACTTTCAGCAACACAACAAGGTACATAAAGTTTAGGAAAAAGAAAACACATTAAAAAGAAAGTCATACATGCTTCAAGGAGAAGTCAGATAAGAGACGGGGTTGGTAGAAAGGAACAAGATCATGAAAAGCCATTCCACGTGTAGATCTAATACTCTAAACCAGCACTTTCTAAACATCTCCCAGCTGAGAGCACTGTGGCCAATGGAACTACTTATCAGAAAGCATAGATAAAAGAAATGTGTAGCATCTGGCTGATCCACTGGACGCGGATGCCTTGGTGGGGAATGGCATGCGTCTGTAACCCCCACAACACCAGAGTCAAGCCCGAAAACCTTGCTCTCAGAGGTGGCAAGTGCTATAGCCAACCTTCAGGAGGGCCCCAAATACGCTTCCCCTCCAGTCGTCTCCTTCATCGACCCTACTCTTGAACACAGACTGGGCTCCATGACTCCGAGAGTGGTGACTGTCCCTTCCAATCTACAGTTAATTCTCTCTCTTCTGGGAACAAGGCCAACGGCCATCTTGTACGTGGTCCTATGGGGATGCCCAAGGGGCAAGGAATTAGGATCTCTGGATACAGCCAGTAAGTGCTTAAGAGCCAGAGAATTTCATAGTGAGGGCCCACAGAGAGACTATTTGCCAGGACCAGAAATGAACAGAGCCTATCTCTTGTAGATCCAACTCTAGCGGTTAGGATTAGGGTTAGGATTAGGGTTGGGGTTGGGGTTAGGGCTGGGGTTAGGGTTAGGGAGAGAAAGTGCCACATGAATAGTGGGTGTCAGGATGATAAAGTGAGCACGTCACATTCGGAAGATTAGCCTTGTGTTGACCATTGTTCATGTAGGATCTGAGGCCTTCATATAACCATGAGTGAGTGAGTTTAGAAGAAAATCCTCTCTGAGCCTTGAGAGGAAACCATAGCCCTGGGCAGCACCTTGATTGCAACCTTGGTTAGAGAGTCTTGGCCAGCTATACTGCACCTGGACTCCCGACGCACAGAAACGAATGGATAACAACTATTTGCTGTCTCAGGACTCAACGTTTTGGAGAATTTTGTGATGAAGCAATGGATAAACAATACAAGCCATTGAAGAGTGCTGGGCACAGAGTGACAGGATCAGGGGTGCACCTTAAATGCTAACTCGGGAAGGAGTCAGGAGGCTAAGTCAAATGAGGTGAGACCAGAGATAAGATAAGCGCTGGTCCAGAAGAAAGACCAAGGGGGTCTGATTAGTGGCGGTGCGAAGGAAGGGAGAATGATCTAAACACTGAGGTCAAATCCACAAGACTAGGGAGGCCGAGGGGTTCCATGGCTGATCCTAGTCACTAACAAGGGATCCAGGAAGGAGGAAGATGTCTGGGAGAAAGGAAAGTAGTTCAATTTGGGATGTGTGGAAAGTCATGCAGCTGGGAGTCGATCACCTGGAGAATGCAACTGGACGTCTGAAACAGGGTACTCTGTATGCAGAAATTGTACTTCATGACACAGGGTGCTTCCCTTACAGAAGCTTAAAACTCCGGGGCCTTCGGGGGCCAAGACAAGAACAAAAAGGAGCAAAGAGATCTGGGTATAATGTAACAGATAACAGTAAGGACTATGTTGAGCCTCCCAGTGTCTGCCTCCCCTAACACATCCAAGTCTAACGTGCCCTGGGCAGTATGCAGGGCTGAATTCCATTTCAGGAAAAGCTGGTTTCACCACACTCCTTACCCAGTGCACAAAAAGGATATGAGCTGTGGAGTTAGCACTGAGTTCAAATCTTGCTTCAGCCACTTGTGAACTGGCGGACCTGGACAAGTGAAGCATGGTCTCTGGGCCAGCATATCCTCGACTTCCAAGGGGACTAATAGCATTTCAGTAGAGATACTGCAATTAAATAAGATTATTGTTAAAGACCGAGGGCCTTGCCTGGCACAAAATAGGCACTTATGAAATGACAGCTGCGATAGCAGAAGGATGGAAACACCCTAAGTGTCCGTCAATGGATGAGTGGGTCGACAGGCTATGGTGGCATGCACTCAATAAAAGTCTATGCAGTGTCAAAGAACAGCAATGGATTTGAGAAGCGTCTCCCATCGTGCATGAGCCTGCGGGGCCTCATGCAGCGTGAACTAAGTCCATCACAACAGGACCAATATCATATGAGACGGCTATAAAAAGTCAAGAAGTGGTCTACACACAGAAAGTACTCACAGCAACATGCTTTGACGATTACTTGGGGAAAGAAGTATGTTAAGTTGGATTATCTAAAGAAACAA
This sequence comes from Echinops telfairi, assembly GCF_000313985.2. Lineage (NCBI taxonomy): Eukaryota > Metazoa > Chordata > Mammalia > Afrosoricida > Tenrecidae > Echinops > Echinops telfairi. Next base: position 7,119,741 of record NW_022111307.1, on the reverse strand, counting down.
ATTCAGTGGCACTCACATATGTGCTAAAAAGAGCTTTATATCAAGAAATAATTATGTAGCAAGAAGGCATCCTAGCCCAGTCCAACTCACATCCGTAAGTCTAGTGCTAGTCCGTAAGTCTCTCTTCAGATGCATGTAGCTACAGGCCGGTGATGTAGAAAAGTGCAGGAGGAAACAGGAAGCTCACAGGCTGGTGGGTGCAGAGTAGTGCAGTAGGTTGGATCCAAGGTCAATGGGAACAAGGAGCTGCCGCCTGTGGTGAGAAGACCTGAGGTAGGAAGAGTCCCAGCAAGCAGGAAGGCAAAGGGGGGCGGAGAGAGAGAGAGAGAGATTGATTCCCAGTTTTCCCACCGATATGAATGCCACACCCCAATGAGGTATCATCAGGAGGAGGACCTCTTTGATAGGTTGGATTCCACCCCTACACTTTCCTATACCTTCAAGTTGACATACACTCTAACTGCCACAGGAGAGGTGAGGAGGGAAAGTCACCAGACAACAGCAATGTCTGAATTTGGGTGATGGGAAAGGCAACAAAAGGGAGGTCAGCACAACAAGACCAAGGTCAAGGAGACCCCTGGGAGCATGCAGGAGCAAAAGGCAACAGTGGTAAATACCACTGCACACAGACACCTGCAATTACCAGGAACAAATAATAATGTACCAGGGGATGTAGAGATGTGTAAGTTAAGCAGGGGCGGGGATAGTACATGGGAGCAAGAAGATATTTCTCCACACATATTTGTATGTGCTGAGTCTATATCCAGGTATAAAGTAAAACATACAGAAGGCAAAGTTCTTCTTAGCGATAACTGAACACCTTGAAGCTCTAAGTCAATGGACTTGAGAGTTTAGGAATTTAATCTTTGGGGAACATGTAGATCAAGTAGTAATGAATAGTCAATATAGACAATGTTCAACAGTGTAGAATCTACATCCTACTTTGGTGACTAGCAAGTGGGAACATAAAAGTTTGTAAACACCTATCTAAGAATCAACTATTGATCTCTTGCACCTAGAACAAAAAAGAATGCAGAAAATCAGACAGGTGGAAATAGTTAGTTCAAAGGACTAAGGCACCACATGAACCACAGCTTCTACTAACCTGAGACCAGACGAACTAGATGGTGCCCAGCTACCCAGGTAGAGCATGTAACAAAAAGCCCCACACAGAGTGGGAACAAAATGCAGAGCAAAATCCGAAATCATGAGGAAGACCAGATTTACTGAGGACAGAGACAAGTGTAACTTCCAAGACCATGGTCCTTAGACAGCCTTCAAACCCTGAACTGAGCCTGCCACCCTCAGAGAAGTCTTCCAGCCAAGCAATGCACAGGCCAATAACAGTGACCAGTAAGGCCGTGGGGAAAGTGCTTCTTGGAACAACTGCCATCACAGGACAAAAGGCGGCATCTGCTTTGAGACAAAGCTCAGTAGGCAGGAAGGAACAAGGCAGACGGGCAGAGGGCAACAGGAAGCCCAGGGAGGAAGTGGGAAGAGGGCTGTTACCTCGATGGGATTGCAATGAAGGACATGAAACAAACTATGTGGAAATTGTTGACTGAGAAACTTTCACCCACACCATAGTCAAGTGTCAGCAATCCAGAAAGAAAATGGTAGCTGGCACTATAATAGTGACCTCAAAATAGCCATCACCTACCAGCCAAGTGCACCCAGCACCCAATGGAAATCCTCACTATTCCATTCAGAGAGCAGAAGAGTGATCCTGGAGCACTGGTACTCAATGTCCAAGGTGTGTGTGTGTGTGTGTGTGTGTGTGTGTGTGTGTCTTGCTTGCAGGTATTTTAAGTATTGAGAGATTTAATGCCAGGGTGCAGGAGAAGAGGCAGTCCCTCGGATGGCATAAATGGCTATAACCACTCCCTGTTCCTCCCCTGGGGCTAGCATCTTTGGGTTTCAGTACAAACGACTGCAGGACCCTCGCTGCAGCCTAATAGCTCAGCTAAATCAACAGCAGTGTTAAAGAGATACAATTCCGGGCTTACAATTCTAGGCTGGTTCTCCCAAGTCTGACTACCCCTTCTTCCCATAGTCAGTTGGGAGACGAACGCGCACATTACATTCTGTCAAGTGATGTAGAATCCCCCAGAATGTGAACACGGGTGTGGGAAGATCCCCTGGGTCCTGTGTCCACGGGCCAAAGAGAAGAGGCACTCATGGAAGTTCCCATCCCACCTGGACAGTTTGGGGGCCGGGACAACCACTCCGGAAAGAACTGCTTTTGTTCTAGAAGCTCTGCTGTCTGGGGGTAATGAAAACCACTTTCACTTTTGCCACCACTGTGCATGCCTCGCTCATGGGCACCACTTGATCAGGATAAATGAACACGATATCCATGGAGTGGTTGGTACCACTGCCTGGAATTCTCATCCCAGGGCCCTAGTGGTACTTGGAATCTGGAGGTCCCCTGCATGGCAATGTGGGTGTGCAGTACAGTCCACATGGTATCATGGAAGAATCCAAGCGCAGGAGTCATGGGTCAGCCAGGCCTCCAGGAAGCAGGGTTGGATCCAAGGTGTTAACAGACTTCATGCTTCCGTTCCAAATACATGCCCTCTTATCAAATCAGTGCCTCTTATCACCAACACATGTATCCTTTCTGGGTTTGTCCTTTTCCTCCCCTGTACGTAATAGCTTCTTTTTACTCCTGGCTGCCACAGTACACTGACCGGGAACTACCGGAAATGCAAGCTGCACCCAGAAGAGGAGGGTGACTGAGAGCTAATTGCTGATATCAGCTGGATGTTGGCTGAAAGCAGAGACGACCAGAAGGATGTCTCCTTGTGTTTCGTTGACTGTGCTAAGGCATTCGACTGTGTGATCATGGCAAATTATGAATAACATCGCCAAGAACGGAACCCTTAACTGTGCTCATGCATAGCCTGTACATCGACCAAGAGCGAGTCATTCCAACAGAGCAAGGGGCTTCTGGGAAGTTTAAACTCGACAAAGGGGCGTATCCTTTCACAATACTCAATCATGAAGAAGAAAGCAACAACATCAGTACTGGAGGAAGGAAGCCTCATCCACCTGAGAGAGGCAGTTGACACAGTCGAACCTGCTCAAAGTGCAGAGGGCTGGAGGCACTTACTGATAAAGATCAGAGAGGGCCAATTTTGGATGTGAATTACTCCTCAGCTAAGAAAACAAAAGCCTCACAACAGAACCCTTACGCAACATCCAGATAAGCAGAGAAAAGATTAAAGTTGTTTTTACTTGGAGCCCGATCAATATCTGTGGAAGGAGCAATCAGAAAGGCAGTGGCACTCTGCTATGAAAGACTTCGTAACATTTTTGAAAAGCAAAGATGTCACTTTGACGACCTTGGTGTTTTCAATTGCCTCACACACATGTGAACATTGGACAATGGATAAGGAAGACTGAAGAATAGGTGTCTTTGACTTAGGGTGTTGGCAAAGAATATTGAAAGTACGATGGGCTGCCAGAAGGATGAGTAAAGTTGTGCTGAAAGAAGAGCAGTCGACTGCTCCTTTTTGGTGAGGATGGTGAGACTTTGTCTCACATACTTTGGACATATTATCAGGAAAGACCAGTCTCTGAAGAAAGACACCATGCTTGGTGCCCAGGTTGACTAGAGAAACAAATTCATAGACACTCATATGTGTTTAAGAAGGAGCTTTATTAAAAGAGCAATTGAATATGGAGAAAATATCCCAGCCCAGTCAAAATCAAGTCCGTAAGTCCGATGTTAGCCCATATGTCTGATACCAGTCTATAAACTCACGCAACATATGCAATGATGCAAAATGCAGGAAGATCACAGATTAGTGGTTGGAAAGTCTTGTGGATCCAGTGGCAGTGGAAGCATCTCAGGACTGGTGCGGGTCTCCGTGTGGTTCCTCCAGCTCCAAGGCTCTGGTTCCATCATTGTAGCTCCATGTGCCTTGTCAGCAGGAAAAGGAAGTAGAGAAAGTGTGTGTCCCACCTTCAGGGAGGAAGACAGGATTCCCAGAGTCCTCAGGAGAAGGCCATGTCCACACAGAGGCCTCATTGACTATGACCTGATTGACAGGCTAGACTCCACCCCTTCAAAAGTAGACAGGAGATGATGTAACTGCCACTTGGTAAAGTAGAGGCTCAGTGAAAAAGAGGAAGACCCTTAAGGAGATGGATTGACACAGTGGCTGCAACAACGGGCTCAAACATAGGAACAATAAGAAGAATGGTGAAAACCAGACAATGCTTTGATCTGTTGCACGTAGGGTTGCTATGGGGTCAAAACCAAGTCAAAGGCACCGAGCAACAATAAAAGTAGATTCCTCAGGTAGACAGGGAGGATAGTCTGTTACTGTTAGCTACAAAGTCATATGAACCTAGTAGCTGGACTATGCAAGAACCAGAACAGAGAGGAAATGTCTCCCTTCTCTCACCCCTGCAAGAATTATCAATGCAGTTCTCTTACAGCAAGAATGCAGACCTAATATCTACCATAGCCATTGTAAGTTCCTCATTGAGCTGTCTGGAAATGAACCCCACCCCTTCTGCTTCAGGGACAAGCTATTTTTGTTTTGTTTAGTTTGTTTCTGTTCTTTTATTTGTGTGTGTGTGTGTGTGTGTGTGGAGGGTTAATCATTTTATTGGGGGCTTTCTGTTTCTTGACCTTTAGGAATGTTTTCCAATCAAGTCTGATGAGGTTCCAAGTCCTGGCCCCCACAGTCTATTTTTGGTATTCCCCAGGGACTTCATTGCTCTGCTCCCCTTGCTGTTCTGTTGCCTGCCCTTAGTGCTTTGCCTCAGTGTGGTGGGATTAGATCAGGCACAATTCCCACATTGTGTCTCCAGTGTTGTCCCCTGTAGTGCTATGGGTCAGTGAGGGACGTCATGTCTCATAGTGGGGCCGGCCCTATGGTCCTCCCTGTGCATTGGCTGCTCTGAGCAGGGATATTGTCCTCTGGGCTTGGTGGGCCAGGATGTGCTCCACTCTCTCTTCCTCCACCGTCATTTGCTCCTGTGTGCTCTGATCAGACATGACCCTCCCCCTGAGCTGCAGTTTCAGTGTTGTCCTTGAAGTGAATTCTTCTTGGGGGGAGAGGGGCTGTCCACATAGTTGGGCTTGGGACCAGCCCTGCAGACATCTCGGCATGGGCAGGCTTACTGCATTCTCTGCCCTCATTCCTGGGTGTACCCTGCGCAGGATTTGGGGACACTACTCTTGCTCCTTGAGTGGTCCCAGCAGTTAATATGCTCATCTGGGAACTAAAAAGTCAGAGGTTCAATCTTCCCAGAAGCACCTTGGAGGACATGCCTGCAACCTACTTCCTGGGCGCACCGTTCTACCCTGACCTGCCTGGAGTTGCCATGGCTCAGAGACAGCCCAACTCTTTTTCTAGACTCTTACCCCAATCCCGCGCAGGGAAGTTTCACCTGGGATTAAACAAATGCAGAGCCAAAGCTTCTTCTCCCTCGCTCTCAGCTGGCTTCCCCAAGAAGCTGCTCTCCCAGAGATTTCCACTCTCCACTTCGGGGAGGCAAGCCAGTGGCAGCTGTTGTGATTTCCATGTGGCACAGAGCCTGGAACTTCCTGCTCCTCACATCTCCCGGGGCGTTGGAATACATGTGTTTGTGTGTGGAAGTTGAAGGTGCTAATAACTTTGAAAGTGACTGGGAGGAGAAGTTTGGGACCTCACAGAGTGACAGGATTAGTTAAGTAGCCTCCCCCAGCTTCACTTTTTTTTATTCAGGAAAAGTGATGAGGCGACTTGTCGAAGGTCTTAAACGTTGCCATTCCGCAATCTTGTTCCTGACGGAGAAGGAACTAGAATCCATGCTTTGTGATCTCTGGGTGGCCACTCTTCCTTCTACTATCGAGGGGTGGAGAGGGTTGTGCTTTTGTACATTCTGAGTTTTGATTGCTCCCTACTCGCTGTTGGTTGTTAGGATGAGGTTTGGACACACTTTTTTAGTATTATAAGCAAAGATCCAGCAATGCTGAAAACCTGTCCTCCCCCCTTCCCATCAGTCTCCAGGGAAGCTAAGCACAAAGAATGATAGATGGAGAAACCAGACGCCTCTTTATCAAGACAGCACAAACCCCCCACTGTCAAGTGGAGATCTTTGTTAGAAAACCTAGTGGGGTTCTTGGGCTGTTGGGGCTCTTTCTTTGCTTATGACCCTCTGGTCATATGAGCAATGAGGAGCAAGGTGTATGTAGGCGTTATATAAGGCTAGGTTGGCACAGAAACCTTGCAGAGTGGGTTCAGCCAAATACATGGTTGGAGGAAAGTAGAAGAGGGAAGAGACCAGCCAGACCTGATCTATCTGGAGGTGATGCAGAAGGCACAGGAAAGGAGCAGAGAGGTTCACCCGTTTGATTTAGTTTAGTAATTCCACAATCCTTTCCTCACTGGAGCTACCATGGTTTTTCCTCTACAGATATTAATTTACAACATGGGTAGAGGAGAAAGTCTGGCCCATGAAATCTTCCATATCAACTAACATCACATGTCTTACCAAAGATAAGCAATTCTAGCCATCATGTTAATTAAGTGCTGGGCCAAATATGCCCTATGAGCAATATGATAAATATCTGTGTTAGTCTGGGTAGATTAGAGAAACAAATTCATAGACACTCATGTATATAAGAAAGATGTTTACATACAGGAGCAATTGAATATTGAGAAAACATCCCAGCCCAGTCTAGATCAAGTCCATAAGTCCAATATCAACCCATATGTCCAATACCAATCAACAAATTCCTCTTCAGACTCACGAAACACATACAATGATGCCAAATGCAGGATGATCACAGGCCAGTGGGTGGAAAGTCTTATGGATCCAGTGGCAGTAGAATCATCTCAGTGCTGGTGTGGGTCTCCACGTGGTTCCTACAGCTCCAGGGCTCTGGCTGCATCAGCATGGCTCCATCAGGCTCATCATCAATAATGCCTCGCGGGGAGTGAGTGTGTGTCCTGCCTCCAACAAGCTATTAATCTCCAGAGCCTCCAAATGAGGTCATCAAGCAGCAACCTGATTGATAGATCCTCACAAGTTGACACCAGATTATGTAACTACCACAATATCCAAATGACCTTTGGCAGAAAAAAAGATACCCGCCTCTGATTTAAGGGCTCTTTTCCATGCACATTTACCTTCCTTATTATCTTAGTTATCTAGTATTGCTATAACAGAAATAACACAACAGGATGGCCTTTGCAAATAGAAATTTATTCTCCCAGTTTAGGAGGCTGAATTCAGAGTGCTGTTTCGAGCAAGACTTTCTCTGTCAGCTCTGAGAGCACATGCTTGTCATCAGTCTCCCTCTGGATCTAGGAGTTTCTCAGCACAGAGACCGGTCCTGCTCCAAACTCTTCTTTCTTGGTGGTAATGATGTCCCTCTGACCTCTGCTCACTGGTTTAATCTCTTTCATATCTCCAAGAGATCGATTCAAGACAGAGCCTAATTCTTCAGATTGTATCCTGCTTCAATAACATAACTGACTCTAATTCTGCTGCAAAACATCATGGAGGTTAGGATTTATAACACACAGGATAAGTGCATCAGCTCACAAAATAGAGAATAATGACATAATACTAATGAAAATCATGGCCCAGACAAGTTGACATATTTTGGAGATGAGGGGTGAAGTTCACTCAATAACACCTATTTGACCACTTTTTTGTTGGTGGTGGTGGTGGTTGGTTGGTTTTGATTTGAGCTGCCTCTAAACTGTTTGTATCTTCAGCCTTTCAAAGAAAAAAATTAAGGCAACCTTGGCTATGCTGGGTTTCCAGTTTAAATACGATAAAGTATATATTGAAAACAGGGTCACTGTTATTAAATGAGAAACACATGTCGACTTTGTCAAATCAGGATCTATTGTTCCAGAAACATTGCCAATAACTACTCATGAAGAAAAGAAAACATTATGTACAACTATTGGAAAGGAAGAAACAAAAGTGTCTCTTTTGCAAATCGCATACTTGCAGGCCAAAAAAATCAACTAAAAGTTGTTAGAACTCGCAAGAACACTTTGTTCTAACAACCTGGCATTCTGTGATGCTCACCCTCCCGGCACAATCACTGAAGACAAAATGGGTGCCTAAGTTACTGTGGTGAAGAAAACTGAGGGTTCCCAGCTATTACAAGATACAGCAATCGGGGTCTTAAAGGCTTGGAGTTAAACAAACAGCCATCTAGCAGGGAAGCAACAAAACCCACATGGAAGAAGCATACCAACCTGTGTGATCACAAGGTGTTGACGGGATCAGGTACCAGGCATCAGAAGACCCAAAACAAACAACCATTTCGATGTGAACAAAGGGTCAGAATAGGGACCCAAAGCCCATCTATAGACAATTGGACATCCCCTCACAGAAGAGTCACAAGGAAGGGATGAGCCAGCCAAGGTGTAGTATAGCACCAATGAAACATACAACATTGCTCTAGTTCTTTAATGCAGCCCCCCCACTATCATGACCCCAGTTCTATCTTACAAATCTGGCTAGACCAGAGCATGTGCACTGATACAGACAAGAGCTTTTAACACAAAGAATCCAGGACAGATAAACCCCTCAAGACCAATAACGAGAGTAGCAATACCAGGAGGGTCGGAAGAAGATGGGGAAATGGGGAGAAAGGGGGAACTGATCACAATGATCAACGTACAACACCACCACTGCCCCCGTGCCCCCAAGGGAGATGAACAACAGAAACGTGGGTAAAGGATATGTAAAATATGAAAATTAAAATAATTTAGAAATTATTAAGGGTTCATGAGACTGGAAGGGTAGGGGAGAGAGGGGCAGAACTGATACCAAAGGCTCAAGTAGAAAGAAAATGTTTTGGAAATGATGATGGCAACATATGTACAAATGTGCTTGATACAATTGGTGTATGGATTGTTATAAGAGCTGTAAGAGCCCCTGAGATAGTTTATTGTGCCAGCCTGGCTGATAAAGACAGGTGGGATTGACTGAAGGGCAGAGAGATAAATGGCTTGGTGAGCCTTGCCTTTCTTGTCTCTCGCTCTGTGATCATCGGACCAGTGTGCGGCTGCCTTGCTTGTTCTGTGCCTCAATTTAAAGGCTACACTACCTGTGGGACGCCTAGCCTGTGGACTGTGTTGCTGTAAGTTGAGGTCCCTTTAAGACATCTCTGGAGCTGGGGACTGGCGGATGGTGACCTGCCTTGTGATTGGCTGCTGTGCTGAGCCTAGCTCTCTCTACAAATAGAGGAAGATCTGGCATCAGACAGAGACTTGAAGGACTGCTAGTCTCTCAACTTTCTCTCACGGACGTGAGTTGCACTAAGCCATTTGTAGTGCTTTCTAATTTAACTGTTTATTTCTTGTATTATATATTTATCTGTATATGATTTAATAGTTAATTTCTCATTATATATCTAATTATCTTTATAAATAAATATATTAAATTATCAGGAATTTGGTTTTATCTCTCTAGAGAACCCTAACACAGCCCCCAATAAAATGATTTATTAAAACAAAAACAACAACAAATAAATAAATAAACGTTTTTAGACCTAATGAGCTGAGCTGCAGGATGGATTATAACGTCTGCTTGCCTCCCCCTACCCCCCAGTTGTATGTAGTGTTGTATGTGTGTGTGTGTATATATATATACATATACATATATGTATATGTATATATATATATATATATATATATAGAGAGAGAGAGAGAGAGAGAGATATCCATATACATGTGCTGATATATCACGATAACAGGAAAATAACAATGAAAATGGATTCTATGGTTGCTATTACAACAAAAACTTTAAACACATGAGGATTGATTCAGCTTGTGGAAAGGTTTATTTGGAGAAATTATAGAGCTCATGACAAAAATAAAGAGGGTTGTTAATAAATTGAAAGAAGGAAGAGCTGGTCCACTTCTGAAAGGCAGCATTGAAAGCCTTAAGAACAGCGGAACACTGTCAGGTACCGTGCAGAAGCTGAGGGACTCAGGTTGGAAGGCACTCAAACTATCACTGGGACCAGCTGCCTCCTCAAAGCAGAGTCGACCTGAATGATGTGGACGGAGGGAAGCGTTCAGGAACTCCATTGGCTGATGGGGCAAGACTCAAAATCAGAAGAAACAGCTGCAAACCTCCATGAGTAATTGAAATATGGGATGCGTCCATGTAGGAAAATGGAAAGTAGTCGAAAATGAAATAGAATGTGTGATGATCAATATCCTAGCCATTAGTGAACAGAAATAGACTGGTTCTGGTCATTTTGAGTCAGCCAATCATATGGTTTCCTATGCTGGGAATGACAGATTAAGGAGGAATTGGGTCACATTCATTGTCGAAAAGACCACTTCAAGATCTGTCTTGAATACAGTGCTGTCTGTGATAGGATAGCTAATCACATCCCTTGCTAATGGGAGGAAGACCCGTTAATACAACTTTTGTTCAGATTTATGCATCAATCACTAAAGCCAGTGATACCAAAATTGAAGAATTCTATCTAACTTCTTCGGGCTGATAGTCATCAAACATGTAAATAAGATGGATTGATAATTGTTGGTGACTGTATTTAAAAAGTTGAAAACTAAAAGGATCCGTGGTTGGAAAATATGGCCTTGGAGATAGAAATGAAGCTGGAAATCACATGATAGAATTCTGCAAGCCCAATGACTTCATCACAAATACCCTTTTTCTTTTTTTTTTTAAACATTTTATTAGGGGCTCATACAACT
>NW_022111307.1:7089941-7108106 GCF_000313985.2 Echinops telfairi | reverse complement strand
GCCCAATGTCCTTCTGCTACCTTAATACTAAACCTATAAATGTAGGCTCATAGACTTATTTCCCCATCCTCATATAAATATACAAATACCCTTTTTCAACACAACAAACAGCAACTACACAAGTGGACCTCCCCAGATGGAGTACACAAGAATCAAATTGACCATATGTTTATGGAAGATACCAGAAAGAAGCTCGATATAATGACCCAACACAAATCCAGGGACCAATTGTGGAATAGACCATCAGTTGTCCATATATAAGTTCAAGAAAATTAAAATAAAGAGCCCTTGAGTATATTCCCATCTCAACTGAGAAACCCTAAGAAGAGCGGGTCTGATGCACTGAACACTAACGACCAGAGACCAGATGAGTCATGAGATGACATCAAGACCATCATCCACGAAGAAAGCAAAGAGTCATGAAAAGAGCAAGAGCGAACGCTCCAAAAGGGAGATCAGAAGAGACTTTGAAACTTGCTCTTGAATGAAGTAACAGCTGAAAGGAAAATTCTGATAGGCAGCTAAAGAAGACAAAGTAAACCTTTATAATGCATGTGTGAAGACCACAGTTAGAAACCAAAAGGGAAGAGCATGTGTGGCAGTTACCTAATCTCCTGTCAATTTGCGAAGGGGTGGAATCTAGCCTGTCAATCAGGTCATAGCCAATGTGGGCATGGCCTTCTCCTGAGGATTCTGGGAACTCCGGTTTTCCTCCCTGACGGTGGGACGCAAACTCTCTCTGCTTCCTCATGCCCTGGGAGACATTCCTGTTGACAAGCCACATGGAGCTATGCTGAGGGCACCCAGAGCCTTGGAGCTGGAGGAGCCACGTGGAGACCCACGCCAGTGCTAAGATGCTTCCACCACAATTGGATTCACAAGACTTTCCACCCACTGGCCTGTGAATGCACTCAGCGTCATTGCCTGTGTTGCATGTGTCTGAAGAGGAATTTACAGACTGGTAGACATATGAGCTTATATCGGACTTATGGGCTTGATCTGGACTGGGCTGGGATGTTTTCTTAATGTACAATTGCTCTTTATATAAATCTCTTTCCTACACACACATGAGTCTCTGGATTTGTTTCTCTAGTCCACCCAGATTAATGTAACATGCTTAGTATTATTTTAAGCTGAAGGAACTGAAGCAAAAGCCAAAAAAAAAGCCTTGCATTGCAATATTTAAGAGCTTTTATCAGAAAAATATTGAATGGTGCTAGACACATCAAAAGAAGATGGAAGGAATACAGTTATTGTATCAAAAAGAATTCTTTCACATTCAAGTATTTCAAGACATAGCATCTGACTAAGAACTGATGTTACTGAAGGAGTCCAAGCTGCACTGAAAGCACAAGTGAAAAACAAGGATCCGGGAATGAGTGGATTCCCAGTTGACATGTTTCAGCAAACACTGGAAACATTCATTAGTCAATGCCAAGAAATTTGAAGACAGCTGACTGGAAGAGATCCATAGTTTTTCCCCTTCCAAAGAAAGATGACCCAGAAGAATGTAGACATTTTTTAACAATAGGGTTAATATCACAGGCCAGTAAAATTTTGCTGAAGATGATTCAACAATCGTTGCAGCAGTATACTGCATCTAAGAGTGAGAAATCCTGGAAGTTGCCAGAAATTTAAGCCGAGTGGAGTGGAGCATGTAGAACAAGAGATATCATTGCTGATGTCAGATGGATATTGGCTCGAAGCAGAGAACACCAGGAAGATGCTGACTTGTGTTTCATTGACTATGCAAAAGTGTTCAACTGTGTGGCTCCCAACAAACTCTGGATAACATTATGAAGTTCCTGAATAACGCTCATACTTGTTGCATAAACCCAAACAACAAGGGAATACTGCATGGTGTAAAACCAGGAACGGTGAGTGTCACTTGTGTCATTTGGCCACACTTTGCATGCCGAGCAAATACACTGAGAAGCTGGGCTATGGGGAGAAGAGCGTGGCATTAGGTTTGGAGGACGCCTCATTTACAGTTTGCAGATCACTCAACTTTCGTGCTGAAAACAAAGAGGATTTGAAACCCCAACAAAGATCAAAGACTAAAACCTTCCGTGTGGATTACAATTCAACGTAAAGAAAACGAAAATCCTCACAAATGAGCTAATGGACACGATCATGATGCAAGGAGAACAGATAGAAGTTACCATTCTACTTAGATCCACAATCAATGTTGATGGACACAGAAGTAAAGAAATCTGAAGACCTATGGCATTAGGTAAATCTGGTACCAACCACCTCTTTTAAAATGTTAAGAAACATTTTGAAACTGATTGTGGTAGCACTTGTATAATATTGCTTGATGTAACTGTTATGCTAGCTGTCAGAGCTCCCAATAAGAGGATTAAAAATAATAAAATAAAATAAATAAAAAGAATGCTTTAAAAAATGTTCAGATATGCAATTGATGTATGTATGGATTGTGATAAGAGTTGTATGAGCCCCTAATAACATGATTTTTTTTAATGTTCGGAAACAAAGATGTCACTTCAGGGACGGAGGTGAGGCTGACCCAATCCGTGGTATTTTCCAAAGCCTCGTGTCAATGGAAAAGCTGGTCCACGAAGAAGGCAGGCGGAAGACGAATGGACGCATTTGGATTATGGTTTTGAATTGGTGAAGCGCCGTGGACGGCCAGAAGAACAAAGACATTTGTTTTGGAAGAGGCACAGCCCAGATGCTAAGACGGTTTCTATGTACTTTGGACATGTTTTCAGGAGGGATCAATCTCTGTCGAAAAAGACCATGTTTGGTAAAGTAAAAACCAAACTGAATGCCATCAAGTTGATTCAGACGCATAGACACCCTACCCAAGATTGTATCTCTTAACCGGAGTAAAAAGCCCCATCTTTCTCCCAAGGAGTGACTTGTGGTTTCAAACTGCTGACCTTAAGGTTAGCAGCCCAACATGTAACCACTACACCACCAGGTAAAGTAAAAGATTGGTGACAAAAAGGAAGACCTTGATGGAGATGGCTTGACACGGTGGCTGCAACAATGGGCTCAAACATAATCATTGTGAGGGTGCCCCCGGACTGGACAGGGTCTCATTCTGTTTTAAGCAGGCGAGTGGACGCAATAGCAGCTAAAATCAACGTACCTGATCCTGATGAGAAAAGCAAATGTAATAATATTGTCGAGGCTAAACTGCTGGGAGAAAGATAGGGCTTCCTACTCCCTTAACCAGTTACAACCTCAGAGACTCACAGGCAGTTCTACCCTGTCCTACAGGGTCACCGTGAGTCAGCAACAACTCAACGGGCAGGGAGACTGGGAGCTTAATCTACAGCCTTATTAACTACGCCGTGATGTACCCAACAAATGAAGAGTGTGAGTCATCGAATAAATACAAAGAATGGCTAAGAACAGTTATTTTAAAAGGCAGACCAGCAACTAACAACAGCGATGGTTGACTCACCCCCTGGTACCCACTTGGCTCTACTAAATGTTCATGCATGGTATAAAATGATGACTGTAAAATCAATGAGAAGTTAAGTCAAGTGTAAATTTATTAAATCAGAAAAGAATAGAGAGTTAACAGATTAATCCAAGCCCTCAGAACACAGTGAATATCAAATCAAAAGTAGGACAGCAAGGAGAAGAATCGCTCAAAAAATGCTGTTGAAATGATTATATCTTGGTCTAAGGAAGTATAAACTTGCATATGTAATCTTGAAGGATAATACTTTCAATTCAGAATGGCTTTGTCATGTTTCTTAACATTAAAGTCTCCTCTTCCTCATTGGCCAAACAGAACTCTTGCTCTTAGAAACCCAGGGGACAGAACAGAAGTGGCCCATAAGGGTTTCTTCAGTGTAATCTTTACAGAAGGAAATACCCATATCTTCCTCCCTTGCAGCCGATGGGGGACTCTGAGTTAAGCAGGGTTTAATGTGGCACCGCCAGGGCTCAAGGTGGGATTGATACAACCTCTAGACATAGGGTCGTTTTGAGGAGTAGCTAAGCTATGTAAAGCACTTAATGTAGTGGCAGACACAGAGTAAACAGTTATTATCATGCGTCAGAGCGTTAAATATAAACTAGAACAAACAAACTAGTTAAATGATCTAGAAACATAAACAGAAAAACATGTTTATCCCCGTGGGGGAGAAGAAACAACGTCTGATGATAGAAGCATAAAGGGACAATATTAGAGACCAGATGAATGCGCAAAAGCTTAAAAAGAGACAAGCATCTAAAAATGTGATTCAGATTGGAAAGGGTGGCGCCAGGCCAATGGGTGAAGGACTGAATTTGAGGGGGGCCTCTCACGGGAGCCCAAAGAAACTCAAACCCGGGAAGGGTGGCCCTGCCTGTTCTAGCACCCTGTTGGGCTAGGTGTGCCCAGAGCCCGGGGTCAGAGGAGTGTGTGGTTCTCCGGACGGATGCTCTGCCTGTGCTCACAGGGACTGCCCATCGGGCTGAGCTCAGCCTGGGGGCTGCTTCTGACAGTCATGCCATCCCTTGCTGTCCTCTCTCACCCCTTCGCTCACCTCACTAATGCACGGATTCACCCTTATTAGGTTGGTGCTGTTTGGGGGGGCTCTCGTATTCTTGGCATGTCATTTCCACACTCCCGAGCCAACCTCACAGCCTAGTGCGTGGCTCTGAGTCCCTTTGTCCGCAGCACTCTCTCCCTCTCCCCTCCTCATCCGGAAGATTCCTTTATGCTTTATGGCTCAGGTGCCTCCTGGGGGAACCTTCCTTGACCCACTCCCTGCTGAACCAAAAGCTTCTCTCCTGAGCATCATCACAGTGATCGTGCTTTTCATCCTTAAAACAAAGCCAAACCACGTGCTGCTGAGCTGTCTGTCTGGGTCCGAGAACAACGGACTCAGCGGGGTTTGCAATCACCGGCTCTGTCTTCTCAGGTGTGCATTGGACCTTCGATTCTGAGCAGCAGGGTTACACCCGCCCACGGCCATCGAGTCGTTTCTAACTCAGAGCCAGCCTACAGGAAGGGTAGAACTGCCCCTGTGGGTTTCCAAGACGTTTTAACTCTTCACCGGAGTAGAAAGCCTCGCCTGTTTGTTGCGTTTTCTCGGGGGAACCCTACATTTAAGTTGAGTCTCGGTTCAGTTCCCTTGGAGTTTGAGGCTCCTTTGAGTGTCCACAAAGATCCGGCCTCCTTCTGTCCTCTGACCAAGATGTAGAAAAGTTGCTCTGAGACAAAGT
Source organism: Echinops telfairi (assembly GCF_000313985.2). Classification (NCBI taxonomy): domain Eukaryota; kingdom Metazoa; phylum Chordata; class Mammalia; order Afrosoricida; family Tenrecidae; genus Echinops; species Echinops telfairi. The sequence goes on along the minus strand of NW_022111307.1, from coordinate 7,102,916 downwards.
GTGTTTGCTGAGACCTCTCTGGCTTAGCCCTGGGAGGGGGAAATCTCACTCACAAAAGAAAACAGAACAAAAACCAACCCTCCCTGCCCTCCAGCCATTCCAACTCAGAACAACCCTGTAGCACAGAGTGGAACTGCCCCTGTGGGTTTCTGAGACAGTAACTCGTGACAAGAGTAGAAAGCCTCCTTGTCCTCCATCCTCCATGGTTCTCCTGCTGGAATTGAACTCCTGACCTTGTGGGCACAGCCCAACACCTGCCCACCCCAGGGCAGTCCAGTCTTAAGGAACTTGCCCGGGCTTGCCTTGATGGAAACTGGTGGACTTCAGTGGCAAGGTCGTGAGCCATACTTCAGCCATGTGGGCCGAGGGCCCTGAACAAAGTACATTTTCTAATCTGCAATAATGTCTGTGCCCCATTACTGTCTGTTTCCCACTTCCAAAGTCCCGCCTCCACTGGGATGTGATGTGTTTGGCTGTCAATCAAGATATCGTAGCTGTTTCTTTTGGTTTCCACTTCCTATTTAAGTAACAGGGTGACGGCACATCCCGGGACACCCTCATGGTCCCGTTCTGATGGTCTCCCTCACCTGAAGGATGATCCTTTTATTGTCTTTGGCCTGTTTAAGATTTAACAAAGGGCTCTCCATAAAAGGTATTTAAATTGGGGATTTTTTTCCCCCATGCACCAGGGGCCACTCGTTGGATTTGAACCACCAGCCTTTTGGCTGGTAGGCTGCATTGTCCAGAAACTGCCTGCACTTCTCCCTTACTATCCGGTGTCATCGAGTTGGTCCCAACTCATGGAAATCCCGTGTGTGGCACTCGGGAACTGTGCTCCCGAAGCAGGGATCTTTGTGGAAGCAGACTGCCAGGCCTTTCTTCCTCGGCACAAGGTAGGTACAAGCTCCCAACCTTTGGGTTAGTAGAGGAGCACAAGCTGATTGCCCCACGAGGTTGTAAATGACTTGAAGTCTCCTCTCAGCCATCTTTATCCCCAGCAGTGTGTCTGGTCCACCAATGAAGCCAGACTCTCTAGAAACGAATCCCAAGACTGATCCCCAAGGGCCTAGATTGATGGTCTGTGTATGGAGGGTTGAGAGGCACGGACAGGGTGCTGCTGGGAGCCCCCTAGGAGGTGGGAGCCCTCTAGGAGGTGATCTGAATCCCCATGCTGACTAGCACAGATGGGGAAGCTCACCCCTGCTGATGTGGTTGCTATGGAGAGCCCTGGGGGGTCAGGAAGCAGCTCAGCTTGCCTAGCTCCCCACTCCCATGACCCACCGCAACAAGGCAGGATGCTTCAGAGTCCCTCATGTCCCCATCGTGGAAGACGTGCTGCTGAACTCCTTTTTCTGAGAACTGGCTTGGTATACTGCCTCAGCAGTTCCCAGATGCCCATTTCCTAGCTGGACTTCCCACCTTCATCCGTGGGGTGGGGCCCTCCAGTTGACATGAAAATCATCCCTCCCTCAAGTACTGCACCCCTTCCTGTGTTAAAGTGTGTTTGGGGGTACAAAAGGGTCCCTGATCTCAAATAGTATTTTTTTATAATGAAATTTATTTATTATTTAATCGTTTTATCAGGGGCTCATACAACTCTTATCCCAACCCATACATACATCCATTGTGTAAAGCACATTTATTTGTATATTCATTGCCCTCGTCATTCTCAAAACATTTGCTCTCCACTTAAGCCACTGGCATCAGGTCCTCTTTTTGTCCCCTCCCTTCCCGCTCCCCCCTCCCTCATGAGCCTTGATAATTTATAAATTATTATTTTGTCATATCTTTCCCTGTCCGACATCTCCCTTCACCCACTTTTCTGTTGTCCGTCCCCCAGGGAGGAGGTCACATGTAGATCCTTGTGATCGGTTCCCCCTTTCCACCCCACTCTAGGAGAACAATAAGTCTTAAAGGGGCCAAAGATGAGACCAACGTCATGTGAACGAGGAAGGTCGTTAGCAGGAGATCATAATGGAGGCGGAGGGTTCACAGTTAGGACGCTAGTTAAATAAGGCATAAGACTAAAGAAACTGTCACAAAATCGTTATTGGTGACGGATCAACACATCACAGTTACAAGTGGGACTATAGAATCGGGAACAGGACCAAGATTGGAAAATGTACATTATTATAGAGAGAAGAACTTATAGGATTAGTATAGTACCTTCTGACCAAGACTGTAAGGCACGATGGATGACTATGCGACCCCCACACTGTCCATCTAGGACACACCTGGGCAAGCCCCTATGGGAGACTGCCCCTCCCTGGGCTGGCTGGACGGGGAGTGGAAAGTAATCACTTTCTAAGATACTCCACCTGAGGGCAAGACTATCGACTGTAAGGTAGTTGAGAGGCGCCAGAAACCAAATCAGTCGAATTAGAACAAACAGGCTTTATTAGGGAGAAAAAACCCCAGCCTGGGCAAAGTCCCACTGTCCACAATGTCCGGGCTGAGGGAGTCACATTGCAGGCTACAGGGCTGCTGCTTATATGGACAGGTATGTCCGGGTTTCTGGAATGTAAGGTGTCTTCCTGGTTCCGGGTGTATTCGTGCCGGGTGCAGAGTGGTGGGCAAGAACAAAGAGGGCACTGAGCCAAACGGGCTGTGCTGGGTGCAGAGTGGCGGGTCGAGAACAAAGCAGGCCATTAGCCAGCTCTGGTCAGCTCCGCGGGTGTGTGTGGGAGATTCAAGCCCACTTGCTGCTAGTTGTTTCAGCCAGCTCTGGTCAGCTCCGCATGGGTGGGGGAGACTCAAGGTCACTTGCTGCTAGAAGCCAGCCTGGTATTGATCCACCATACAACCTTTGTGGTTAATTATCAGAAGGGTTTCAAAGGCGTCTTAATCCACGTGGGTCTCTGCAAATGGATTTTGGGTTTTCACGGTCATCCGCGGCCTTCAGGAAACAGGGCGCCCAGCACTCGTGCTCTCTCATACGAGTAGTTTCATGTAAACAGGGAAGATCCAAACGGAGCCTGAGAGGCAGCTTCCAAAAGGTCACAGCCTCAATGTGAACCTGAAATGGATATCATACTGTAGGATCCTCAATAGGGAGCAGAAGCCCTATAGGGCAGTGGGTTAAGTGCTGGGCTGCTCATGGGAAGGTTGACAGTTCAAATCTACCAGGTAGAGAGCTGAGGCTGTTGTACAGATTTAGTTTTGGAAATCCTATGGGGCAGGCAGTGGGTTTGGTTCCAGGATTTTCCAGAGAAGAACATTCAGTTATGAAACATGACATTGCCAGGGCCCCCACTCACAGTGGAAAGGGATCTGTGTGCGTGTCACATGAGCTTCAGATCAAATCTGCCTTGAGAATAGTAACCAAGCTCACTGCCATCTGTCGATTCCAACTCGAAGCCACTCAAAGGACAGGGCAGCACTGCCCCTTTGAGCTTCCAAGACTGTTAACTCTTTACAGGAATAGAAATTCTCATCTTTCTCTCCAGGAGCGGCTGGTGGTGTTGAACTACTGACCTTGTGGTTAGCAGCCCCACCCGGAACCACTGTGCCCCCTGAGAAGAATAGCTAGCACCTATTGTGCTCATGTGTGATGGATCCAGCTGGGCCTGGAATAGTCATTACAACCGTTTCCCTTCCATGCTCTGGCTCACAGACACCCTCTACCCCCCACACCTTCCAGAGGGCGCCCAAAGCCTCTCCTGCATGTCAGAGGCCACCTTCATTCAAACTTGCCAATCAGGAGGATACACGATGCTCTGCCAGCCCTGGTCACTGGCCCCCTCCCCCCAAGGGTATATTCCCTACTCCCTTCCCATCTGCAAGGTAGCCAGGCAGCTGCGTTTCCCTTTAAAGCCTGTTTCTTGGTAACCGAGTTTCCGCTCTGTTCTTGATCTATCAGTGTGCCCCCCAAACTCTTCCTTACAAAAACAAGCAAGGAGGCAGAATTCTTGTTTTACAAATGAGAGAACTCTGGCTCAGAGTCACACAAGTGGGACAAGAATTCAAACCCATATCTGACTGGCTCGGTAACCCAAGCTTCCTCCTCCACAACTTAGCTCAACCTCTGCAAAGGCTGTGTCCCCTCAGAAGTCTGGGGTTTTCACAAGCGGTGGGCCCACCCACAGGTGTACCAAGGATTCTACAGGGCAGAAGAGTTCATTGTGACTGGCCTATGGGTTGACTGCTTTTACATTACGTAGATGCTGTTGTCATTAATAAAATAAGCCGCTTAAAAGTGTTACTTAATAGCTTTAGTCGTTGTATTCTTGGTCAGTCAATGACTACTGGAGTCACACATCTGATCTGTGCCCTGGGGAAAACGTGTTTTTTATGTCGCAAAGGGCCCCGAAAGAGAATATACCGTATATACCTGAGGATAAGCCGACCCGAATATCAGCCGAGGCACCTGATTTTACCACAAAAACTGCATAACAAGTGTGCTGAAACATTCAGCGTCTACACGAGTATATACGGTAGCTATTTGTTGTTAGGGCTGCCCCTCCTTGTGTAGTCTACAGTCCTCCGCTCTACCAGCTGAGCTACCGAAGGGTGCCGAGGGCTGCCCCTCTAGTTCCAACTCACAGTGACCCATGTGCAGCAGCGGTCACACGGCCCAATCCCACCGCCCGTCCTCCCGGTGGTTGTGTCCGGGACCACTGTGCAGCCAGTGTCCCACTCCCACTCCTGGAGATCTCAGCTGAACTCTTACTCTGCTGCACAAAAGAAGGAGCACATGCTAACGCACGGGTGACCCGGGAAGACATTAGCCCTCCTGACATCAGCCAGTACCAAGAGACGAATAAACAGGGTGCAACGCGCTCATAGACACCATCAAGAGAGGACAGACTCATCGAACAGCTGAGAAGTTGGCCAGGGCTGAAGGGAGGGAAGAGGAGTTTAATGGATAGAGCAACAGTTCTCAACCTTCCTCATACGCGACCCTCTCACACAGTTAGTTCCTCATGCTGCTACTTCATCACTGTCATTTTACTATGGTTATGAATCAGGCGACCCCTGTGAAAGGGTCGTTCGGCCCCCAAAGGGGTCGAGACCCACAGATTGAGAACCGCTGGGATGGAGAATTCCTGTTAGGAACATGGAATGTTTTTAATGACCGCAAGGGTGCTGACTACACGATATTGTGGATGCACCCAATGCTCCTGACATGGGCGGTGCACAACGAAAAACGGTGACCATGGCCAAGTTTATGTCGCAGATATGACTGTAAGCGTATTTTATCACAACAACCTCTTTACGTGAGGGGACCCAGGTGCTGGACGCGGTTGGAAGCCACTGCACACAAGCTTGTTTCCTAGGGGACATCATTCTAGTGGCAGGCCCAGGTGCCCTGTCCATGAGTACAGCACACGGTGGCTGACAGCAGACTCTACGGGCATCCTGCCCGGGTTACACCTTGACTTTGCCGCTGGCTGACTTTGGGCAAGTCTTTTTTATGCTTCAGGCTCCTCAGCTAAACAGAGGTACTCATGCACCCCGACCCCCCATGTAGGGTTGTTGTGAGAATTAAGGGAGATGAAACAAGTTGAGGACTTAGTGATAAGATAAACACGTATGGGTGAAGGAGAAGGCAAATAAACAAACAAAGTAGTGTTGGTTGTAGATAACATTTTACCTGCCTAAAATGGGGGGTGGGGAGGGCAGGAGCCCAGATGGCATTGGGGCTACCCATTGGGCTTCTAGCAGCAGGGTCAGTGGTTTGAAACCACCAGCCTCCTCTGAGGCTTTCTACTCCTGTAAAGAGTTACAGTCTTGAAAGCCACAGGGCAGTGCTACCCTGTCCTCCAAGGGTCACTGTGAGTCAACATCCACTCAATGGCAGTGGGTTTGATCTTAAAAGGAGGTGGGGCAATGATGATCATTGCCTCCCCCGCTCCTACTTAAGCCAGCTTCCAGTTCGGGGACCCTGTAAAGCCACCTAACTTCACCAGAACTCAAAAACGGCCCGAATATGCTGCGCTGCTTCTCTGTGAGCTGTCCTCCAGCCAAGCCTTGCCCGGGACGGGACACAGATGGCTACACAGAGCCTTCCCTCTGAGAACAGAGGCCGAGAATCCAGGCTGCACCTGCAGCAGCTCCCACTGCCTCCCAGAGAAGAAAGGGGCCTGTGTGCCGGGGCTGTCCCCCTGCCAGTGGCCAGCAGAAGCACCACTGATCCACAGCCCCCAGCCGCCTGTTCCAACCCCCACCCGCACCCCCACCCAGCTCAGGCGGATCACGGGAAATGGAAGCATCAGCTGGCAGACAGGAAGAGCAAGAAGTGTTCCTTCTACTGGCTTTTCCTCCCTCTTTTCAGTGACAGCTCTGTGCCAGTACCCCGCCTGGCAGCCCCAGTGCCCTCAAGCCCACTTCCCTGGATGCTGTCACCCCAGGTGCCTTTCCCCCTGAAGGGAGGTCCCTAAGGACCTTTGTAAGGCCCAGCCCCAACCCCAGACTCCTGGTTCTGTCTTCTCTCTGGCTGGATCTGTTTCTCATTCTCTCCGATGGATTTATTAACGTATGCAAATCAATGGAGATGATTAGGCAAATGATATGTAAATGATACCTTCCCTTTTCTCACCCCCATCCTGGTAACAACTGGGAGAAAGTAACAATGGTTAAGTGATGGAAAATAGAATCAACGTGTAGAAAGGCAAAGAAGACAACATTTCATCTAGACAAGAAAGCATAGGGGCTATTGTACATCAAGGATTCGTTTCCAAAGGGGATAAAATAAAAGAAATCTTTGGCCGTCGGATTTCTATGAGAGGCTCAAATGCCTAGCACATTCTAGAATCTGCCTACATCTATCCACTGTGTTTTCCATTAAAATTAATGGCTTTTTGGAAATGGTCAAGTGAACTAATTGCCACCATGAATTTCCTATTACATTGATGACAGTGTAGCTTTTACACTGAAAAATTGTTTGGAATTTTCATGCTAAGAGATGAAATATTTTATTAAAGAAACAAAACCCTAACTACAACTGTTGAATTATTGCTTTTAAAATTATTATCCAGATTTTAGAGAATGAATAAAGCTGACTTTCCATGCACCATGTAAGACTAAGTGACTGGGTCTTTTCGATTGAAAGGGTATTCTAATGCTCCCTCTTGCAGCTTCAACGCGACCTGAAAGAAAATTATGTACATCTTACATAATTTTCATTCTGGGAAAGGTTATTTGAAGCCAAGAACACAATGATCACTGGAAACCTAACAATTTCAAATGTTATTGTGGCTAAAATTCCATCTCCAATTTCCACCTCCTCAAATTGACTATTATTTCTAAAACTGACCCATGTCACATCCATACACAAGCTCCAGAAGCTCACAGAACATTTTGTCTAAAGTTACAAAAACAAATGCTATTAGAGAGCCACTGCTGCACATGTAAAGTCTTGGCTACTCTCTTGCTTAGTTAGAAGTAGAGGCCTCCTCTCCTAATGAGGACTTTCCAGAGAACTTCTCAGCAAGACCGTGGGGAGCGCAACAGAAGGCCCCAACTGGTGGGGTCCTACCAGCTGTTCACAGGAAGAAAGACTGGATTCTTGACTCTTGTCAAGAGCGACCGTCTTGGAAACCCACAGGGGCAGCTCTTCCCTGTCCTACAGGGTCTCCAGGAGCGGCCATGGGCTCAACAGCAGTGCACTGGATCGTTAGTTTGGATTTTCTCAGTTCTTGGAAGTGATTTATTGACATTATGCTTCGGTTGAGTCAATTCGGACCCATGGTAACCCCGTTTCTTCCAGAGTAGAACTGTTCCTTAGAGTTTCTTGCGTGGACTCTCTTTTATTATTATTTTTTTTAATAAATCATTTGATTAGGGGCTCTTACAGCTCTTGTAGCAATCCATACATCAATTGTATCAAACACATTTGTACATAGGTTGCCATCGCCATTTCCAAAAACATTTTCTTTCTACTTGAGCCCTTGGTATCAGCTCCTTTTTGTTCCCCTCATCCCTCACCCTCGTGAAACCCTTAATAATTTGAAAATTATTTTAATTTTCCTATTTTACACCATCCACGGTCTCCCTTAAGCCATGTTTCTGTTGTCTGAGCCCCGTGAGGAGTGGGGGAGTGGGTTGTACATCGGCCATTGTGATAGGTTCCTCCTTTCTCCCCCCACATCCCCTGTACTCGCATGGTCTCGCTAATTTTCATTATGAGTCCTGAGGGGGTTATCTATCCTGGATCCTGTGTGTCGAGAGCTCTTATCTCTACCAGTTACATAGTCTGGTCTCGCCGGATTTGTGAGATAGAACTGGGGTCATGAGAGCGGGAGGTGGGAGAGTGGATTAAAGAACTAAAGGAATGTTGTCGTCTTTCATCGGTGCTATACCACACCCTGGCTTCCCTGTAACCTTTAAAGAAACAGATTACCAGGCCTTTCTTCCACCAACCACTTAAAAAACCCTCAAATTCATTGCCCTTGCATCAATTCCGATGCAAAGCAATCCTATAGGACAGGACGGAACTGGCCCTGTGGCTTTCTGAGACTATAATTCTTTATGGGAGTAGAAAGCCTCTTTTTTCTCCCTCTGAGCAGCTGGTGGGTTCGAAGTGCTGGCCTTGCAGTTAGCAGCCCAGGGCTCCTCCACTCGCCTCTGTGTTAGTAAAATCCAAACCCCAAACCACTTCTGCTGAGTCAATTCCAACTCACAGTGACCTTGTAGAGTGGGCTAGAACTGCCCCATAGGGTTCCAAGGCTGTAAACCGTTACAAAAGCACGTTACCACATCCTTCTCTCTTCAGGGGCAAACAAGACAGGACGGACCGGCTACCATCAAGTCGATTCCAACTCACGGAGACCCATGATGGCAGGTTTGAATTGTTCCCTCGGTTTCTGGAACTGTCGATCTGTCCAGGAGCACACAACCTCCTCATCTTTCCCCCAAGAAGCTGCTGATAGGCTTGAACTGTTGATTTCATGGCCAACAGCCCGATGGGTAACCCATGGTGCTGCTGGGGTCCCTTCTGATCATCTTCCAGTTCACAGTTTGAGCCTTCACCCACTGAGCCCCAAGGGGGCCTTTTTCTAGGCTAGTAGTGAAGCAGACATTGTTTGTGCCACCGGAGGTCTCTGAGCCCAGTATAGTCGGACTGTACAGGACAAGCTATGCCTGAGGGCCTGTTGGGTACCTTAAACCGCAGTGTGGGAGTCAAAGGGCAGGTGAGTTTAGGGAGGATGGTGAGAAGGGCCGTGGTCCCTGCAGACTGTAACCCATGCCATCAGCTGGTGCCTGTGGAAAGTGTTGGATGGTGCGTGCCCTGTTGCGCACAAAAATAAAATGAATTATCTTAAAAATCAAAGGAGCGACGCCGATTTTCTGCAACAGTCCAGATTCTAAGTGTTCAGACCTTCGAATAGCATACATACTTCTGAGTTTTACATTTCCTCTTCCGCGATTTTATGGTCTGTATGAAAGCGGGTTTCATAACGGTTAAACAAAATGTAACTTCATTTTGAGGTCTTTGTAAGCTAAGTACTTTTTTTCCTTTTAGTTAAGTACTTTTTACATATGTCACAAATCAGGAAAAACCTTATCGGTCTGTGTGTTCAATCGTTAGGGGGTCATGTAGACAAGGCAAGATGTTAGGTTACTAATGGAAATTTAATATTCATCTTAGGTTAAGCTGCAAAGCTTTTACAGACAACGGAGGCACGATCTTCCCATAGCAAAGCCTCCCTTTCATGTCCCTAAGATGACCCAGGCGAATCCTCAGCATACAGAAGGTGAGGCTTGATGTGTTAGCACGGCTGGTCTCAGACAAAAGAGCCAAGCAAGATGCTCGTTTATTGAACAACTGTATGGAGCGAGAGAGCTCCCATCTGTCTGGCCCTGGTCCAGGTTCCAGCAACAAAGAAAACACACAAAATGTCTGATTTCAAGGAGCTTACATTCTAGTGCAGGGAGGGGCATGGAAGAAAAAAATCATCAACAAGTCCATGCCAAGCTGCAGACTAAATACAGAGTGTGGTCATTATATCAGCATTTGTCAACTTGAGGATTAAGAGTGTAGGGGTGGAGTCTAGCCTGTCAATCAGCTCATAGCCAAGGAGGCCTCTGTGTGGGCCTGGCCTTCTCCTGAGAATTCTGGGAACTCCAGTATTTCCTCCTTGGAGGCGGGAGACTCTCTGCGCACACCCTGGGAGACATAGCAGCTGACAAGACACATGGACCCACCCTGATGCAGAGACCCCTGCCAGCGCTGAGATATTTCCAATGCCACTGGATCCAAAGACTTTCTATCCACCGGCCTGTGATCTTCTGCATTCGGCATCATTGCGTGTGTTTTGTGAGTCTGAAGAGGACTTTATAGATTGGTATCGGACATCTGGGCTAGTATCGGACTTATGGACTTGATCTGGACTGGGCTGGGATGTTTTCTCAATGTTCAATTGCTCTTGTCTATAAATCTCTTTCTTATACACATCTGTGTGTCCATGGATTTGTTTCTCTAGTCCACCCGGACTAACACAGAGAGTAAAGGAGGCAGGGAGTGTTCGGAGAGAAAAGAGCTGCTATTCTATCAGACGTTGAGGCTGAAAGGGAGACGTGAGGTAGCATATTGTGCAGATATTGAAGGAAATGCGCTTCAGGTAGACAAAATAGGAAGTGCCAAGACCTTCCAATAAGAGTCTGCTAGACATGTTAGAAGAATACCAGGGTGGCAAGTGTCACTGGGGTGGAAAGAGTCGGGCAGAGAGAAATAGGCGCTAAGATCCAAGAGATAGTAGGGCCAGCTCACAGAGGGCCCATTGTCCATGCACAGACTCTTCCTTTAAATGAGATGGGCAGTCCTGGAGGCCTTTGAGTGGATGGGCTCTGCTGATTGCTTTGTTGCTATAATAAAACCAAGGCGGAAGCAGGGAGTCTACCTAGTAAGGATACTGCTGCCTCAGGTGAGAGAAAATGATAGCTTAGATTCAGCAATAGCAAAGGAGATCATAATAAAATGTATTCTTTGATTGGAAGGCAGAGCCACCGAGATTTGCTGGTGGATAAGGCTAGGCGTGAGCCAACGAAGAGAGTCCAGGATGGCTGCAGCCTTCGGTCCTGACCACTGAGGAAATGGAGCTGCTATTTACTGAGAATGAGCAAAGATGAGGGAGCAGCAAGGTTTCCTATCTGTGGGGTGGGGGCCGGGCGGGAGATCCAGAGCTCAATTTAGAGCATGCTAAGTTTTTGTTATCAAGTCTCTATCTAAATGTCAATGTCAAACAGACAAGCAAGTTCAAAGTTCGGGGGAAGAGTTCAAGCAGAGAGTGTGGATTCAGGCATGACTTTCCAAAGTGTTCATCAGACTTAAAGCCATGACCCTCCAGGAGACCACCGAGAGAACTCGGTAGAGAACTCAGTAGAGAAGAGGCGTCAAGCCTGGAGCCTGGCTTGCCAGCATTGGCAGTGGGGGAGAAAGAGCACCGGTCATGGAGTCTCAGCGGCTGCAGAGTAAGGTGCAGGAAAGTCCGAAGGACCAAGAATTGAGTTGCCCTCAGCAACCAAAAGGCCATTGGCGACTTTGACACAAGCAAGCTTGGTGGGTGGTGAGGATAAAAGGCTGCCTAGAATGAGTTCACAAGAGAGCGAGAGGAAAGCAGGGGAAACAATACGAATGATCCGCATTGAGCTTTTGCCAAGAAAGAAAGGAAAATGGAAAGAAAGAAAGAAAGAAAGAAAGAAAGAAAGAAAGAAAGAAAGAAAGAAAGAAAGAAAGAAAGAAAGAAAGGAAAATGTGCGTAGCTGACGGGGGAAGGAGATCCAGATTCTTTCCGACAGGAGACATTAAAGCTACTTTCAAATTTCTGGAGAACCTCACATAACACAACAGCCACCGACTCAACATTTTCAGGTGTACAATTCCGTGACATCAATGACATTAATCATGTTGTGTAACCTTCCCCCATGATTGTGACCAAAGTTCTCATCACCATAAACCAATACTCACTGCTTCCTAAGCCATTAAACAACAACAACAACAGCAACATCTCACTGTCATTGAGACGATTAGTATAGGACAGAGTACCACTGCCGCTGTGGGCTTATGAAACTGTAACTCTACCTCTCCCGCAGGGACGCTGGTGGTTTTGAACTGCTGACCTTGCAGATCATAGCCCAATGTGCAACCACCACACCACCCTTTCCTGAGTGCTAGCCCCCCCCCCTCTTAATCCCTCCTTCCTGCCATGGTGTGGTGGTTATACATTGGGCTGCAACCCTTTGGTCAGCAGTTCCAAACCACCAAGAACTCCTCGGGAGAAAGATGGGGCTTTCCACTCCAGTAAAGAGTTAACCAGTCTCAGAAAGTCACAGAGGCAGTTCCACCTGTCTCTAGAGCAGAACTGTGAGTTGTCATCAACTTGAAGGCAGCGAGTCCCACCCCTGGTAGCCACTAATAAATGCACTTTGGGCTCTACATTTGCCTACCGTTGTTCTAGACAATATTTGTCCTTTCATGGTTAACTTACTTTGTTAATTGTAAGATTTTCAAGGTCATTCTAAGCTCTTTTTTTTCTCTTTCTTTTAAGTTGGGAGAGATTACAGCTTGTATGCTGATTGGAAAGCAGCCAAACAGAGAGGGAAGTTAATGAAGCAGAAGAAAGGGAAGAGAATTGTTGGAACAGCTTATGGAGTAGGTGAGAGGGGATGGGAGCTGCAGGGAGTTGGGTCATAGAACGAGAAAAGGCAGACTATGTGTGCACAGATGAAGGGAGGAGGAGAGAGGAGCTGCTGGGTCTTGTGGAAAGGCTGATGGTTTCTATTTTCCCAGTGGAGGAAAGGGCAGCTGAGGAGGAGGATCAAGGAGGAGGTGATGGAATATGGAAGCAGAGGCGGTACGACATAGTCAGCTAGAGTAGGGGAGGGGATGGGTGAGGGCGATATCATAGGCTGGCCTCCTGAAGATGAGTGGCCATGAGTCTTAGTGACCACCTCCAGTAGTAATAGTCTACATCACTCCTGTGGCACCTGTAGAGTCTTTAGTGACCACCTCCAGTAGTAATAGTCTACATCACT
>NW_022111307.1:7076164-7089184 GCF_000313985.2 Echinops telfairi | reverse complement strand
CCACCTCCAGTAGTAATAGTCTACATCACTCCTGTGGCACCTGTAGATACACTGCTATTGTCATCTGTTTCTAAAATCTGATTGATTTTCCTCTCAATTATATCTCATGTTTTCTGTTACTTTAAACAAATCGGAGACAACTTGCATGTGACAGATTATTTAAAACTATGTAAGCGAGGGCTTCGGAAATGGTAGGGTTAGGTGTGGGCCGGTGCGGGCTGTAGGTGTGTGGGAGACCTGTCCAATTCTCAGGTGCGGTCTTACCAAGTCCGCAGGGTTAACATCCCTAACTACATCCTCCCACCTGGCCTCCATCATGAATAAAGGTGATACTTTGACTTCCACAGTCACTTTGTTTTATTTCTCAATTTATTTCAGCAGCTGCTTGGTGAAGCCATTCATTGGAGATGTTCGTGAAGACCCCAAGGATGTAAGCCAAGAAGAGAACAGTGGCGAGTGTGCAGGAGCTTGTGCCGCGGCACATCGTGAATTCTAGATGACCCTAGAGAAGGATTTGGTGAGTTCAGGGAGACAGGACATCTCAGAATAGACGATGTCCAGGGCCAGATAGGGATGTGTGGTGTCACGTCCACCCAACACTCATAGTGGGCATTGTTCAATTTTGCCATTTCATCGGGTATCGGAGTGAACCATCTCAGAAGCAGGGAGAGGAATTCCTTTAAGGAACAAGAGCCACTAGTGGAGCATGTGCAAGATCCCTTCCCGAAGTGGCTGGGGCAGCAAAGGCAGCCGATGCTAAAGCACCGAGACCAGGAAACAGAGTGGAGGAGTCTTGCCAAGACTGTGAGGCAGAATGGTGGTTGGGCTTCCGGTCCACAGAGGCAGAGGCCAAGGGACTATGTGACTGAGAGGCTGAGGACCAGAGAGACGTGGCTGCCAGCATACCTGAGAAGCACTGCAGACAAAAGACCCGTAGTGGTAACATTTTGTAACCGATTAGGGTTCTTAATAAACTCCCATAACATTAAGTACTGTCTGGGAATGCTGTGTAGCCATTGCAGTGAGTGCTCCAACCCAGCAGATCAGTAGAGTGCTGTGGGAGGGATGGTTGGTGCCAGACTAGAATTAAAAAGGATGGAAAAAAAAAAAGAAAGAAAAAGAAAGATGGCAGGTGGAGGCAAGTCTGACCCTGCCCAGCAGAGGCCAGCTGTGGCCTCCATCACGTTTTCTCAGAGGCCAGGCCAACTCAGAGGCTCCTTGTGGCTAATGACCAAGAAAGAGGTCAAAGTATAATGCGATCAATAGTGGAGGTCTACAAAGCCAACGATGGATATTGGATGCTGTGGCGCCCTGCACAGATACAGCACTTCCCCACTGTAGGCCAAGGCACTTGTTCCGCCAGCCTCTGAGAGTGTCAGTTCCCGGGACTTCCTCAAGAAAATTGTCCTGAAGGTAGAAGCCCAGGCCAAGGCCATGCAGGTAGCCCACAAATCACGATGAGCGCACAGAGGCCCAGCCCCTATGTCTCCATTCAGAACATCTCTGAGAGTTTAGTTGAGCCCCTGAGTCAAAGAAAGCCTCTGTTGAACCCATACCATGGTTCAAGTCCTCCTTTGGCTTCATCCTGCTTTATTTGCTGCTCGAAGTAATGCTCTTCTGCTTAAAAATCTCTCTCTCAGAGACCGTTTCTTAGGAAACTGGCCTGTGACAGTAACAGAAATGGCCCTAGGAAGCAAACTCTAAAATGGGAAATGGAACTGCTGACCAGCCAGCCGGCTGGGCGGACCTCCTCCTTGGTGGTCGGGGAGTCGGGGGGTGGGGGTGGGGGGGGCGTTGAATGGCCTGGCATGCGGTCACTGTGCCACTGACCAGATGGAGCTGTTACACTTTCAGCCATGGGGACGGTGCAACGGGCCACCTGTAGAAAGCATCTCAGGCATTTGTCTATTGTTTGTTGTTGTTGTTAGGTTATATGCAATCAGTCCCAACTTGGAATTGACCGTATGTACAGTGCCTTCTGCTGGAGAAATTCTGAGCATGCTCATCCCTTTTGGCGTTCTAACTCTAGGCCTTTGCAGCGTTCTGAAAACTCACGTCATGGAATCCACGGCGGCTCAGAGCGATCCCAGGGGACAGGGTTGAACCGTCCCTGTGACTTTCCAGGACTGTCAATCTTTACAGGAGGAGAAAGCCCCATCTTTCTCCCCCCGAGGAGCAGCTGGTGGTTCTGAAAGGTTGACCTTGAGGATCGCAGCCCAACGCATAACCACCATGCCACCAGAACCCCCTGCCGCTTTCTAGGAAGTTGTAAGGGCATGGAATCAGGTGGTCATTGCTGGACGCTATTGCTGCATAGACGGTCACAACAAAAGGTGTGGGGGGTGATTTAGTAGCAAGGTGATATGAACCATGAGTGGCAGAGGGTTCCCCTGGTAACATACACAGGTAGCCTCACAGCTGAAATTCTGGTAGTCCTGCTAGTTAAATGTTGGACTGACAACACAAGATCAGTGGTTCAAATCGACCAGCTGTTTTAAGGGAGGAGGGGTGTCGGCTCCTGCTTAGCCTAGGAAACCTGATATACAGTCGCTATGAGTCGGAATCAACTTGATGGCAGCGGGTGGTTTTTGTTTGGGCTTTTTTTGGTCTCAAGATCAGGATTCATAATGAGAGGAGTCCCAGAGACGGCTCAGTCCTCTATCCCAGCAAGTCCTCTACATCAGGGTTAGGGCTTAGTCTGGGATGAAGAACTTACGAACGGGGTGGGGACATCTGAGTCAACCAATTTGATCATATCAAGTGCTCAGATGCCTCCAAACTTCGGGGCCTGAAGAAGCGGCCCATTTCCTCTCTGCTAAAGGCTTATACTCCGTGGGTGGAATTCAGCCAGTTTGCACTGGTTCAGCAGAACCGATATCTCATTTGTTTGTTGAGTTGGGCAAACCGGTTGCTAAAATAACCCTTGTCATCAGGGTGGCAGCCCAGCCGACCAATTTGGAAATGACAATTTCCCATTCTTTTCTTTTTTTAAACGTCATCTGTGAAACAGCAGTGTTCTGATACCAGGTTGAAATAATAAACTACCTTTTGGTATATCTTTTTAAAATATCCTTAAAGTGGTCATTAGATTATTTGAATGCCCCCACAACTTATATTCCCCTCTTGCTTGAAGACAATTCAGAGGCTCCTGCCTTGCCAATCCACGTGTGCCCGCCTCAGTTCTGCCTTACCTCTCTGCCACCAGAACAAAACGGGAGTCAAGTCACCAAATAACTGGTCCAGAGATGTGCTGAGAGACTGCCGAGAGAGGAAAGGGAGCTGCAGCCGCTGGTCAAGTCCACTGGGCAGAAGGCAGGACATAAGGGGCTGGCTCCTGGAAGGAGCTGGGGTAGGAGAAAGACAGCAGACAGACACCAACAGTGCGAGTTCCTCAACAGAGAAACACCCTCTAGGATACAAGAGGCCTGGTGGGCTAGTGGGCAACACACAGAGCTGCTAACCACAAGCTCGGGTTCAAATCCACTGTTAGGTAGCAGGATTGGGACAAGGGGGTGTCCTTCTCTGTGCCCAGAGGACCCTACAGGAGGTTGCTGTGGAGAACCAGGCGGGCCTCATCCAGCCAGAGAGACTACTGTGGGCATGCACCAATGCAAGCCCGCGCCAGGTGGGCGGTACACTTGGGTGGCCCAAAGTAGGCCCAGGTGGGCTTAATTCATTCAGGCAAGGGAGTCAGCCAATACCTTCGACCTCGCCTCCCCGCTGAAGGCCCCCACTACCGGTTTCGCCTTCTACTCGGCTGTGCCCAGGTCTCGGGCGACCGCGTGGGGGTGCGCCGTCCCACGAGGGTGCCCGCATTCAGTGACTAACTCCTGATGCACCTTCTGGATGAAAACCCACCTGGATCACAAGCCAGGCTTCGGCGTGATTCCTTCTTGTGCGAAGCCGAGAACCGAGGTCTTTCCCACCGGTGAGCGCTAATACCACCAGCTATCCAGGGGGTGGTGGGGGTGGGGGGGGAGCATGAGGGCTGGCTGTTCCCATAAAGAGGTAAAGTCTCAACCCCCCAAGGGGCAGTTCTGCTCTGTCCTCTAGGGTCACTGTGAGTGAGAACTAACTTGACGGCAGTGACCTTGGCGTTTTGGGTTTCCCGGGATACAGAGGAGGGAGACCCTGGAGGAGGCTATGAAGACACTGCTTGGTTGGCGGTGGGAAGCTTCCAGAAGGCGGTTACCAACATCCCTCTCACAACCTACACCCCCCCCAAAACAAAACAAAACAAAACAAAACAAAACAAAAACATTGCCCGCGAGTCCACTTTGGCTCCT
Organism: Echinops telfairi; assembly: GCF_000313985.2. Taxonomy (NCBI): domain Eukaryota; kingdom Metazoa; phylum Chordata; class Mammalia; order Afrosoricida; family Tenrecidae; genus Echinops; species Echinops telfairi. The sequence continues at coordinate 7,084,898 of NW_022111307.1, read as the reverse complement.
GGCAACCCTGCCGGAGAGAGTCGCACCCTCTGGGGAGTTTGCAGAAGCAGACTGCCGGCTTCCTCCAGCGGAGCCGCAGGTGGGTTCGAACCACTGAGCTTTGGGTTCGCCGCTGAGCGCTTAGCCAGTGTGCCACCAGGGCTCCTGGTACCCGCTCAGCGAAGCAGAAATTCCGGAGCGCGTCGACTTCGGCGGCGGAACGAAAAGGCTGCCGTGTGGTTTCCTGGTGCGGCTCATAGGTTGGTTCTGACTCGCGGCGATCCCGTGTGACGGAGCCGGACGGCTGCGGGGACTTTGCCTGACGATGATCTTCATGTAAGCAGACCTTCAGGCCTGTTGTCTGCAGTTCCGCTGCCGGGTAGGTTGGAACCAAGTGCAAACGATTTAGCCACCCAGGCCACCACCGATAAAGGAAGAGTTGGTTTCTATCTCACATAAATGACTCTTTGGAAAAACAGCTCCACTGCTTCATGATGTCCCCAAGGACCTGAGCTATCGCTGGTCCTCAACGCTACAATCCTGTGTCCTCGGGGTCCGGTCTTGGGGTGGGAACTCCACTCATGACATTGATGATGAGATTCTAGGCAACAAGAGAGTGGGACAACAGGCACCCCAGCAAAATCAAACGCACTGCCATGGGAGTGGATTCCGATGCAGTGACCCTACGCAAGCGGGTCCAACTGGCCCTGTGGGTTTCTGAGGCGGTCAATGGACTCGGGAGCACAAAGCCTCATCTTTGTCCCTTGGAGCAGCTGGTGGGTTAGCACTGGTGGCCTGGCCCTTAGCAGCCCAGCTCCTAACCCGCTACCCCACCAGGGAGCCTTAAGATGCTGGGAAGGGATCCCCAAAAATAACCAGGGGAGAGGGAAAGGAACGCACATCTGGGGTTTAAGGTCGTGTCCCAAATATTGCCGGCTGGCTTTTCCGAACACATCCTAGATCTTATCCTTTTGTCCGCAACTTGGTGCAAGTGAAGTTGACAAATCTATTGTTTTTTTCTGGGCATCCCCATCCTGGGATTACTCAGAAGCAGGGGAACATGAGGGGAGTGCCCACAGTCGCTGTCCAGATTTACAAATCAACAGCTCGCAGGGCCTTAGCCAGTTTAGGGAACGCGAGGGCACTTAGGATTGTATTGGAGAAGATTTTGTCCTGTTCCCTCCTGGGGGCCTCACATTATGGACCCAGAGCAGCAAATGCTTGGGCGTTCTCTGAGAGGTGGTGGAAGGAGCCTATGTGCAGTGAAAGGTGAGCACAAGATAGAGAGCCTCCACTCGGCTCGTGACATCCTACAAGCAGCTCCCAGGTACTCATTCTCCCAGGTTATTTTAAGCGTGAAGAGAACAAATAAATATTGCAATTGGAATGCCTTGAAATTCTTTGGACAAGAATTAAAAACACGCTCTCTCTCGTTTCTCTTCCTCAGAGTAATAGCAAGCAAGCACTAAAAGCAGTTATGGGTGGAATTATGCCCCCTGTCTCTCACCCCCACAAAAAGATATGTTCAAGTCCTAACTCGGGTACCTGCCAAGGTGACCTGGTTTGAAAGTAGTATCTTTGAAGACGTTACCAGAGTATGGATCTTAATCCGGAATGACGGGTGTCCTCACATCAGAAACAGAGACCCTGAGGGAGGGCAGCCAGATGAAGAGAGTGGACAACAGAGGATTGAATGATGCAGCTGCAAGTCAAGAAAGGACAAGGATCTCCAGGGATCATCCAAAGCTAGGAGGAGGCAAGGCGGCCTTCGCCTCCTACAGCCCGCAGAGACAGCGCATGGCCCGTGGACACCCTCGCTTTAGACCTGTGGTCTCCAAAGCTGTGAGCCTACATTTCTGTTGTCTTACGCTTCCCAGTTGGTGGCATGGTATTACAGCAGCCTTAGGAAATGACTACAAATAGACAAGATGTAGCATTTTACTGAAAAATTGGGCCTTCGGGAGACATTACGTGGTTAAGTGTCGAGTTGGTGCCAACTCGTAGTGACCATGTGAACAACAGAACGAAACACCGCCCAGTCCTCTGCCACCCTCACAATGGGCATCTTTGAGCCTTGTGTTGCAGGGCCCTCTCTTTCTTATTGCCCCTCTACTTTGCCAAGCAGGAACTGGTCTCTCCTGGTGGCGTATCCAAAATACCGTATATACTTGTATAAGTCGAGTTTTCCAGCAGATTTTCATGCAGTTTTTGTGGTAAAAGTAGGTGCCTCAGCTGATATTGGTCGGCTTATACTGAGTATATACGGGTATGTGAGGCAAAGTCTTCTATCCTTACTTCTAAGGAGCATTCCGGCTGCACTTCTTCCAAGGCAATTTGTTGGTTCCTTTGGCTGTCCATGGGACTTTCAACATTTTTCTCATCTAACTTTTGTTTGGAAGATAAAGCAGCAAATAAGAGTTTGAGAGCACTAAATAGAGTGGAACTAATACAGAACTCAAATTTGGTGGTGTGTGTGTGTGTGTGTAGGGACCTTCCCATTTTCATGTCAATGCCAACCCCTCTGAGCACAGCCTACACCTTGTCCTCTGGCATGCTGTGATGCAGTTGCCCGGCTTGGAGGCTGCGTAATTGATCGGCTAATCTAGAAATGTGTGTGAACTAGCAAGATAAGCAGATGGCACGGGCAGGCCCAAGAAGAGTTGAAGATGATTCTATTCTGGCAGAGTTGCTTTTAAAGCATGGTCCAGAAAATGTGACTTAGATGAATCTCCTCAATAGCTACCAAGAAAGTTTAGATAATCAAGTGCAACCTTTCATAGTTCTAGGTGTCTGCTCTCAAGACAAATGTAGGATCCTGGACATCCCAGGTCCTAGCAGAGCTGTGGGGTATGATTTGCATAAACAATTCTATAACATCATTAATCATGGAGTGTAGGCTCCCTCACTTTATCTCTCTGGGGCACACCTGTTCCTGCTGAAAATGAGTAAGCAGATAGCAGCAACTGCAGCTGCACGGGGGCTTTACCGAGCCAAGGAACATGATTGAACCCATCTCAAAAGCTGAAGTTTTCTGGCAAATCTTCAAGGGTGCTTCTAATATATATAGTTCTCATCAGAATCAATTACCATTAGAACACACTTTGAAAAATGTCATTCAGAAGCTCTGGATTATTTTTTTTCCCTTTGAGACAGTTTTAGAATTATTAGCAACAACTATAATTTTAGCCTTTTAAACAAGTGCGTTTTCAAGGACAAAATAGGTGCTCCTTTAGAAAGCCTTATTAGATCAACTACTGTAATAGACAACAAATTCCATCCAAGTTAGAACGCGTTTTCCCCTTGGGTATACAATAATGGCTCATATTTCCTCTTGCTATTTTCTGTGTGGAGTATTGGACCTTAAATTTTGGGGGTCACGAAACTTTTGAGAGGATGACAGAGACGGTGCCTCTTTGGGAACTACCCTGAGAACACAGCTTCAGCAGAGTGTTGTAGGGGTGATTGGCTTGGCAAGGCTATTCAAGGACCCTCGAGCTTCAAAACTCAAATCTAGAGCCGAAAATGAGTCTGAAGAAATGGGAATAAAATCCATTCAAGGTTTAAAGAAGAAAAGTTAGTGTATCTTTTTTACATCACTTTGAAAGTAAGTCACGTGGAGATAATTTCTTTTACTCTTTTAGGAATCATTCCCACTGATGCATTTAAAAACACTGACATGAAATTCAGCAGTCTGCATCTCAAATATTATTCTAAATCGAACAATTCAAGGCACACTCCAGGGTTATTTATTTATTTTTTAATAATGGAAAGTTTATCTTCTGCTATATTCTGTCAGACCTTTTGATCATTATAGTTCACAGAGGAAAATACCACAGGAATTTAGATCACGCAGAAGGACAACTGTGCCAGTTCATTTATTTATTTAATCATTTAGAGACACAAATCACAGACCACACAATTCACCCATTTAAAGTATCTCTCAATGGCTTTCAGAGGTTTGTGACAATCACAAGGATTTTAGAACATTTTCATCACCCTCCAGAGAACCCTATATCCATTAGTGATTATACCCAACTTCTGTATCAGTGGAATCATAACACGTTGCCTTTTGTGATCACCTTTTTAATCACTTAGCATAATGTTTTCATGGCTCATCCAGGCTGTAGCGTGTGTCTGTACTTCATTCTTTTTTTTATTAAATGGTACTCTGCTGTATGAATATGCCAGACTTTATTACCTATCAGCTGATGGGCATGTAGGCTGTTTCCATTTTGGCGTTATCATGAGTAATTCTGCTATGAACATTGGTGTACTAGCTTCTTGGTTGCCTAGCCCTTAATTTCTAAGCACATGAAGTGAAATGTAAAAATTAGTCTTCTTGCTCTAAAAAAATTATAAATGATATATTGGGCTCCTGTTCCAGAGGTCTCCAGAATGAGCCCGTTCAATGTTACAGGGCTGTTTGTGATCAGGAAAATGGCATCACCATTCCATCATTGGTCGTTTAGAAGTCATCGAGGATCTCTTCTGATATGAAATCAGAAACTTAATGTTTTCTGTTCCATTTCCATAACCAGAAAAATAAGGATCAGGCTGTGAAGCGTCCCTGGTCTTGAGGAAGTTACCCACAAACATCCATCCCCGGGACCCTCACGTGCACATAGCAAGCGCGGCTGGGGCTGGGCCTTGGGCAAAAGCGATGCATGCAGTGTGACTTGCCAAGCTACTTTGAGTTCCAATCCTGGCCTGACAGGACTTGATTCCCTCGCCAAGTCCCAACTCTGTGTGGATCACACTTTCAATACTGTCCTGCCTTTGACGGCTCCCCACATCCCCCGGCTACAACCTCTGCCTCTCCTTGGTCAGCTTCCCATGCCCACCCACGCCCAGAGACCCTCACCGATGCCTTTGCCAACCATCTTCACTCTACCCCTAGACGAGGACTAAACGTCATCACAGGCTTCCATGCTGGCTGCAGGTGGGCGCAGTGCTGTTAGGTAGTGCAAGAGCTGAAGAGGTGCTCGATGAATACTTGTGCAATAAGTGACCCCTGAGATTTCCCATCAGTGCTGTGTGTGCGCGCGCGCGCGTGCGCGTGCGCAGTTAGCAAGGGTCAAAAAGAATTTATGACTCAGCTGCTCTTATCAGTTATTGATGGCATATTTCTCCAGTGACCAAAGTACTTGGGAATTCAGCTTATTCATAAGACTCTCTCCTTTGAGATAATGTATATCATAGGAAGCACAGACCCACTAGAATGAGACAGAAGATCTGAAAAGAGGTTTAGCTGGCCCAACAGCGTTCCCTCCCCTTTTGATTTCCAAGCTATCTTAGTTTGTCCCTTTGGGTTGAACATTGCTGATGTTCAGTATGCATGACCTGAGGCCAGCATGGGAGGCACCACCCAGAAGGCTGGATCACAACCTACTGGTAGGGGGCCCTGCCAAGCTCTGCCATTCTTTCAGAGGAGGATTGCCCAAGGAGGCCAGTTTTGCCAGATAGTCACTGGGCTTCAGCTGGGGAATATCAGGGTTCTGCCTGCAGTATTTCTGCAACTTCTCCATCACGGTGGGCAAACCAACCGTGGAAGCGTAGAACATGGGGCCGCCCTTGTGCCTTGGCCACGCATAGCCGTGCAAATAGATAGTATCAATGTGCTCTGGGCTGGCAGCCATCCCTTCCCCCAAGATCCGGAAGGCTTCATTGATGAGCGAGTATAAGCAGCGCTCCAGCACCTCATCCTGACTGATGACACGTGATGGGATGTGATGGGTTTCTCTGTACTCTGAGAGGAACGTGGAAATCCAGGGGTCAGGTTTGCAAATCCTACCCATTGGCTTGTCATATAGATACCAGCCCTTACCTGACTTTTGGCCAACTCGCCCTCGTTCACAAAGCATATCGGGAATTGGGCAATATCTTATGTTGCCTCGTTTTCGGGCGGGAGTTCCGGGAGGCAACGTAGGTCCAGTAAGACCTAGTCCCTTCCGAGACCTCCAACCTACATCGAGCCCAGAGAGATCGGATGTTCTAAAGGGGCCCATCTTAAAGCCAAACTCTTCCAGCACCCTATCTATCTCCTCTGGCTTCCCGCCTTCTTCTAACAAGAAATAAGCCTGATTGTAATAAGGAGCCAACATTCGGTTCCCAACAAATGCAAAACAGTTCCCGACAACGACGCCTACTTTGTTCATCTTTTTGGATAAGCTCATGACAGTGGCAATGGTGGTCGGAGAGGAGTACTTGCTGGGCACCACCTCCAACAACCTCATGATATGAGCTGGTGCAAAGAAGTGGGTGCCAATGACCAGGCCAGGCCGGTCAGTGGAAGCAGCAATCTCATCAATATCTAGGGCTGACGTATTGGAACACAAAAAGGTTTCTGGCTTGCATAGGGCTGACAGTTGAGAAAAGACCTGCTTCTTCAGTTTCATTTCCTCAAATACGGCTTCAATGACTAAATCTACATCACTAAGCTCCTTCATAGACATAGTCAGCCTGGGTTTAGGTCCTGGCCAGGGGTGACCATCCTGCCGCATTTTAGATGCCTCCTTTTCCAAGAAGGAAGTTATGACCTTGTTTGCCGTTTCCAGCTGCTGCTTGTCTGGTTCCACAGCAATCACAGGGATCTTGGCCCTAGCAAGAGAAATGACGATGCCTCGGCCCATCGTCCCCAAGCCTGCAGACAGGAGTGGAGAAGGGAAACAAGAATTCAGTGGTATGTCAAAAAGAAAACATTCTCATTGGATGAGAGGCATCACTGGGCAATGTGGCATTTAAAGAGACTGAATCAAGCAATATACGAGATTATTAGATAGTGCTAGATATGGCTAGGCACCGTGTTAAATGCTTCAGAAAAACACATATATACACCCCAAAATACCCAACTACTAGAGCTAAAACATCTCATAGTAGCCCTATCGGCAGAAGTGCCTTTGTGGGTTTCCAAAACTATTAACTCTTTACAGGAGCAGCAAGCCAAGACTTGTCTCCCTCAGAGGGGGGTGGACTTAAACTGCTGACCTTCTGCTTTGCAGCCCACCATGGAACCACTCCTCCCCCTGGGTTGCTCTGGGCCTCCAGAGACTAGGTGGCAGTGCGTTTTTGTTTGTTTGTTTGTTTTTGAGGGTGAAAAGGTAAGTTCAGCAAGGTTGCAGGATACGTGCTCACCACTTTAACACTCGTGTGCGTGTCTACACACTAGCCATGGGCATAGGAGAAAGATGAGGCTTTCTGCTCCTGTGGTGGTTTACAGCCTCGGAAGCCCATCAGGGCAGCCCTAAGCTGTCCTCTGGGGCTGCGATGAGTCAGTTGACTCGCAGTGACTTTGATTTGGGGGTGGGAGCAATGACCAATCTGAACATGAAATCAAGAAAACACTTCCATTGCACTGCTTGATGTGATTGGATTACGGAATGATGTGATACCTCTATGAGCTCCCAATAAAATGGTTTAGTGGGGGGTGGGGGTGGGTAAGAAAACCAATATAAAATCTAACCCAGAAAAACAGAGAAAGAAATACTTCCATTTACAACAGCATTAAAAATAATAACATACTTTGGAAGAAATCTACGCTTTATACACTGAAAAGTACAAAACAACACGAAGGAAATTAGAGAAGGCCTAAATAAAAAGAAGGGCTGTCAAAAATTAATATTGTTAAGATGGCAAAAATAGGCAAAATGATATACAGATGCCATGCAACCCCTATCGAAACCCTCGCGGGGTTCTATCGTAGAAGTCGAAAAGCAGAGTCCAGAATCACCAAACAATCTAAGGAGAACAGAGCTGTAGCACTCACACCTCCTGGTTTCAAAACGAGGACAAAGATGTAGTGGTCAAGACGGTGTGGCAGTGGCCGAAGGACAGACACATGAGGGCTAGAACTGGGAGTCCAGAAACAAACCTATCCATCTGTGGTTCAAGTGCCAAGCCCACTCCAGAGGGAAAGAATAGCGTTTTCAAGAATCAATGATGAGACACCAAAGACAGAAGGGGCAAAAAGGAAAGCAGATATATTGAACATTATCACAATAAAAATAGATATATCGAACGTCATCGCAATAAAAAATACCATGCTTCAAAGGGCATTATCAAGAAAGTGAAATGGACGCAGAAACGGCATTTGATAAAATCCAGCACCTTTCTTGATGACCCCTGAAGAAGATCGGAATAGATGGAAAATTCCTTAATCTGATTCAGGGCAAATATGAAAAGTCAATCAAACCAACACCAAGCTCACTGCCATCGCGTCGACTGCAACTCATAGCAGCCTTATAAGACAGAAGAGATCCTGCCTCTGTGGGACCAGCGGCTGTACATTTTTAAGCAAGCAGAAAGCCTCTTTTTATTTCCTCCCGAGGAGCATCTGGTGGATTTGAAATGCTGACTTTATGATTGGCTGCCCAACCCATAACCCACTAAACCGCGAGGGCCCCTGAAACAGCAACAGCCAACATTATATTTCATTAAGAAAGACCAGGAACTTCCCCTTGAAATCAGAAACAAGACAAGGGGGCCTGCTCTCACCACTTTTATTCAATAGTGTATTTGAAGTCCTGCCCAGAGCCTCCCCCCCAAAAAAAAAAAGTTAAAAAGAAAAGTCATCCATATTAAGGTAGCAGAAGGACATTGGGCCTTCATGCAAGTACTCCCTCAAAGTAAGAATACTTTCTTCTATTAAATTGGCATTCTATAATGCTCATCTTCCCGACACAACTGCTGAAGACAAAGCGGGTGAATAAGCAAATGTGGTGAAGAAAGCTGATGGTGCCCGGCTATCAAAAGATATAGC
>NW_022111307.1:7054029-7075264 GCF_000313985.2 Echinops telfairi | reverse complement strand
TTTACACAATTGATGTATGTATGGATTGTGATAAGAGTTGTGTGAGCCCCTAATAAAATGCTTAAAAAAAAAAAAAAAGAAAGAAAAGCTATCCAGATTGGAAAATACATAAAATTATGTCAACTTGCAGATGATATGATTCCCATATATACACAATCCTAAAGAGTCCACAAGAAAAGTTGCAGTGCTAACAGAGGAATTTAGCAAAGTTGTAGAAGTCAACAAACAAAAATCAATTTGACTTCTTTATACCAGTGAGAAATCTAAAAGGGAAATTGAGGAAACAATGCTATTTACAATAGCATCTACGAGAATAAAATACCTAGGAGTAAATCTAACCATGTGAAGGACTTACACAATGGGAGCTATGAAACACTGCTGCGAGAGATCAAAGGGGACTTAAACAGGTGGGAAGATAGGGGAGCAAAGCAATGAAGGGCCCGCCGAGGAATCCAAAAGTGCACTTTGGTGGCAGGCCTAGGCACCTCATTAGACTCAATCAGACAACGTTCATAAAGGTCAACAGAAAGTCCTGAAACTTTATAGGCTTTTAAATATATATATCTATACAAGATAGGCGGGATAAGTAATACCGAGGAGTAAGCAATTGGACCACTGGTTCCGGGGGGTCATGGGAGAGGGTGAAGTGGGGAAAAGGACGGGTGGGGGGTGGGCATGGGGTGTTGGGAGCCAACAAACCCAGGGACAAGGGAGCAACAAGTGATCTAAAATCAACAGCAAGGAGGGCATAGAATGCCTGGTGGGGTTTAATCAAGTGCATTGTAACTGAGAGGAATTACTGAGAGCCAAATGAAGGTCAAACATGATAGTGGGACAAGAGGAAAGTCAAAGGAAATAAGGAATTAGGCGGCAAAGGACATTTATACAGGTCTAAATACAGGTATGTATATATGTAAATATATATATAACGATGGGGACATAGGTCTATGTACATATATTTATGTGTTAAGGATTAAGGTAGCAGATGGACATTGAGCCTCATGCTCACCTTCCCAACCCGCTTGCTGAAGACAAAATGGGTGCATAAGCTAATGTGGTGAAGAAAGCGGATGGTGCCCAGCTACCAAAAGTTACAGCGTCTGGGGTCTTAAAGGCTTGAAGGTAAACAAGCAGCCATCTAGCTGAGAAGCAACAAAGCCCACATGGAAGGAGCACACCAGCCTGTGTGATCACAAGGTGTTGACAGGATCAGGCATCAGATGACACAAACAATCAATGTGAACAAGGGGGAATGGAGTGGAGACCCAAAGCCCATCTGTAGACAATGGGATATTCCCTCATGAAAGGGTCACAAGGAAGGGAACAAGCCATCCAGGGTGCAGTATAGCACCAACGAAACATACAACATTACTCTAGTTCTTTAATGTTCCTCCCCACCCCATCATGACCCCAGGTTTACCTTACAAATCTTATTAGACCAGAGAATGTACATTGGTACAGACAAGTGCTCTCAACACATGGAATCCAGGACAGATAAACCCCTCAGGAATAATAATGGGAGTAGTGATACCATGAGGGTAGGGGAAACTGATCGCAATGACGATGTAAAACACCCCCCCACACACACACACATTCAGGGATCAAACAACAGAAACATTGGAAGGGAGACAGCAGTTGGTGTAAATTATGAAAATAATAATAATTTATCAAGGGTTCATGAAGGTGGGAGGGTGTAGGAGGAAGGGAAAAAAATGAGCCGATACCAAGAGTTCAAGTAGAAAGAAAATGGTTTGGAAACGATGATGGCATCATATGTACAAATGTGCTTCACACAATGGATGTATGAATTGTGATAAGAGCTTAAAAGCTCCCAGTAAAATGATTTTTTTTTAATGAAAAGATGTCCCATGTTCCTGGTTTGGAAGCCGTAATATAGTTACGATGTCAATACTAACAATGCGATCTGTAGATGGAACAGTCTCAGTAGAAATCCCCACCGCCTTCTTCACATAAATAGAGCTGCATATAGATTGGCAACGGGCCAGGAGCAGCTGAATAAACGTTGGGAAAGAAGAACCAGGTAGGAGGGCTCGTACTTTCTAAATTTAAAACATACTACACAGCTACAACGGGATCCTGGGGAGGAACTGGTCTGAAAACTGCAAGGTCAGCAGTTTAAAGCCACCCGCTGCTGCTCTGAAGAAAGATGAGGGTTTCTGTTCCCCTAAAGATTTACAGCTTCAGGAGCCCAAAGAGGCAGCTCTGCCCTGCCCTTTACAGACACCATGAGTCAGAATTGACTGGATGGCAGTGGGTTTGGTTTGTGGATATGGCTACATTAACCCACACAACCGGGGTTCTAGATAACAATAGACACATAGCTGCATGCGATAGAACTGAGAGTCCAGAAACAAACCCACATATCTATGTTTAACCGATTTTTTTTTTTAACAAGATTGTTAAATTTATTCTATGGGGTAAGAGGGGTCTCTTCAGTAAATGGAACTGAGAAAACTGGATTTCCACAAAAATGAATGCCTCACACTACGCTTAAAATTAAAATGGATTAGGACTGAAAGGTGCACACTAAAGTCATGAAACATTTAGAAGACAAAGTAAATGCAACACTAACAAGTCTGTCTTTCGACAATGGATTATCTAATATAATAACAAAAATACTGTAAAAAAACAAATGAGACCTCACAAATACTTAAAAATTTAACTCATCAAAAGATTTTTTTTTAAGGTAAGGGTTAAGAAATTTGATGTTCAACAACATCCCAGGTAACAGAATCCAAATGTGTATGTAGGTGTGTGTATATACATATGTGTACACATGCGGGGGTACCCCCCATAAAACAGAATTGCACTGGGTGGAGCATAGCTTTTGTAGTATGCATTTTTCCCACTAGGGGAACATCCAGCAACTCCTTCTGAGTTAGTGCACCCAGTGGTGTTGCCTGGGAAGGTTCTCTCTGGTCACAGTGAATTTTTTTCTAAAACCAGTTACACTCGAAACTCATTTTTGTGATGGCTAATTTAAGAGAACAGTGTGGGGCTGTGAAATTTTGTTTCCTGCTCAGGGAAAAATGCCGCAGAAACTGTTGTGATGTCAGCTTACAAGGAGAGCTCTATGGGAAAAACTCAAGTGTACGAGTGGTTTTCTTATTTCAAAAAAGGTGAAATGTTGATTGATGACATTTTTGGATTTCCGTCAACTTCCTGAACAGACAAAAATATCAACTCATAGTGCATTTGGACTTCATTCCACCAGGTCAGGCTGTTAATCAAGCTTTCTGTTTAGAGGTTCTGAAAAGATTGCGTAACAATGCGTGACCAAAAAAGGCCTGATTGTGGCAGACGGGGGTTGGTTTTGCCACTATAACAATACACCTGTTCAGGCAGTCATCTCAGTACACCAGTTTTTGGCAAAAAACAGCATGCCTCTCTTGCTTTACACACCTTACTCACCTGATCTTACTCTGTGCGACTTATTTTTGTTTCAGCAAATGTAGAAGGGCATGAAAGGACAGCGATTTGATAGACATAGAAGAGGTGAAGAAAAAAATGGGGGAGGTGCCACCAGCCATTCAAATAGCTGAGTTTGAAAAATGTTTCCAAGAATGGAATCTTAGATTTGACAAATGTATTGAGTGTAATGGAGAGAGAGTATTTTGAAGGTGATATGGTTGTTTTGTAAAAAAAAATTAAATCCATAGCTTTGAAAAAAAAATTCCAGTTTTTTGGGTAGCCCGCTGTGTGTGTGTGTGTGTGTATCACCACGATCAAGTGGAATCCACATCAGGCATGCAAAGATAGCTCAGTATTAGAAAAGCAATCAATGTTGTCCACCACATAAACAAACGAAAAACAAGAACCACAGAGCATATCACTCCATGCAGGAAATGCATTTGACGGTATTCCAACACGCCTTCCTGGTAAAAGAACAGTGAACAAAAAAGGAATCAAAGGGGAATTTCTCAACCTAATAAGGGCCTCTGTAAAATACTGGAGCCAATGGGGAACAACCAAACCATGTCCCTGTGAACGGGGACCAAACAAGGATGTCCCTGTCCCCACTCTTAGTCAACACTGTGCTGGAGGCCTTAGCCAGGTTAATCAGACTACAAGAAGTAAAATAAACACAGTTAGACAAAAAGACGTGCAATGCTTCCAATATGCAGATGATATGACTTTACATGTTGAAAACCCCAAAGACTCCACCACAATGAAGGGAGAAAAAGAAGAAAGTGTTCTAAAATGGGTTTGGTAATGATGATACAGCTCATCTTAGTGCGACTGAACTGCTGATTGTATGCTATGTGTTTCATGTGCCAATAAAACTATTTTAAAGAAAGAGAAAAATAAATAAATAAAAAGATAAACAATTAAAAAAAAAAAAACGCCAAAGACTCAACATACCGTATATACTCGAGTATAAGCCACGTTTTTCAGCACATTTTTAATGCAGTTTTTATGGTAAAATTAGGTGGCTTGGCTGGTATTCGGGTCAGCTTATACTCAAGTATATACGGTAATATTGGCAGAAACAATCAAAAGATTTGGCAACATGGCGGGATAACAGATTGACACAAAAAAGTCTATTGGATTCCTATATATTAATGAAGATAATTCTGAAAAAGACACCAAGGAAATAATACCATCTACAAAAGCCACACAAAAGATAAAATACTTAGGAACACACCTAACCAGAGAAACAAAAGACTCAGATAAAAAACCTACAGATCGCTACTACAAGACATCAAAGAGACCTAACATCATGAAAATGTCAATACTACCCAAAGCCATCTAGAAGTACAACCAAATTCTGATCCAGAGCCCAACTCTATTCTTTGAAGAAACAGAAAAACTAATTACTAGTTTTATGTGGAAAGATTCAGGATAAACAGTGAACTTCTTAAGAACAACATAGCAGGAGGCCTCTCACTGCAAAACCTCAAAACATAGCCACAGTTGTCAAAACAGTCTGCTTCTGACATAATGAGAGGTGCACAGACCAGTGAAATGTAATAGAAAACCCAGAAATAAACTCATCTGTCTAAGGACAACTGATCTTTGACAAAGGGCAAAAATAAATAAGAAAGAGATACTTTTTAAACAAAAAAGTAGGCAGAGGACAAGAACAGACAGTTCACCTAAATTGACCCTGAAATGGCTGGCAAGCACACGAAAAATGCTCAAGATAAGTTGCCTTCCAGGAAATGCAAATCAACAATGAGATATCACACTGACAATGAGAGCCCAATTAAAAAAAAAACACCCAGAAAACAGAAAATACTGGAACTGGTGGGTCTGTAAATATGTACCACCACTGTGGACAGTGATATAGTGCTACCTAAAATAATGCAAAAGAAGCCCTGGTGGCCTAGTGGTTACACATTGGGCTGTGAGCATCAAGGTCAGCAGTTTGAAACCACTAGCAGCTCTGCAGGAGAAAGCCCCAGCTTTCTACTCCCATTAAGAGTGAAAATCTCAGAAACCCACAGGGTAGTTCTAGTCTGTCCTATAGGGTCACTATGAGTCAGCATTGAATGAACAAACAACCTAGGATGGAAATCACACTTGATCACGTACTATTTCTGCTGGGAATTAACCCTAACGAACTAAGAGTCATAGAAGAAACAGATGTATGCACTCCCACATTCATCAGAGCACGGATCACAATAGCAAGGAGTTGGAAAGGACCCCAAAGCCCATCTACAGAAGACTGGATAAAGAACCTTTGGTGTATGTACACACATCGGAATACTATGCATCACTAAAAACAATGACAAAATCATGAAGCACCTCGTTATATGGCTGGAGACCTGAAGAACACTATGCTGAGGGGTTAGTCAATCACAAAAGGACGAATATTGAATGAGACCACAACTGTTAGGGTAAACACCACGTCAAGGACTTGCGTACCAAAGGGACAGCCTATGGAGGTTCCCACGGGAGGGAGAGCAACGATGAGAAAATGAAGGCAAGGACTAGAAGGCTGACAAGTACGGACAGTCCAAAGGAGGATGGGGCCCATCAGAAGGGAAAGAGAACTCAGGGGAGGGAGACCGGGATAGAACATGGGGTGGTGTCGATGAGAGGTTTGAACTCTTGAATACAGAGTTGAGAGAAAGATGAAAAAACTAAAAACATACATAAATACTGGTGTACTTGGTAAACTGCTCAACCTCTGGAAAATTGTACACAGACAGATGCATATACCATTTTCCTATTTCAATGAGTTTAAACTCCCACAAAGACCACCTCTGGGCCCAAACTAAGATCAAATGAAAGTTAGGCAATTGGCCCAGAAGAGACAATTGGGGTGGGGGTGGGTAGTTTCTGAGGGAAGATGTTTTTCAGGGGGAGATTTTGAGGGTAAGGAGTAGGAAAGCCACTGTTTTGGGGTTCAGATGGACTTTAAGATAGTGGTTTGGGACCAGAAGTGAAGGGGTCCAGGGACCAGAAAGACAAGAATGTTCTTTCCAAATGCCTAGAAATAAGCATCAGATAGTGCGTCAGGAAGGTGAGTATCAGAGAGTGCCAGGTTATTAGAATAATGTGTCCTTGTGTTAAGGGAGGCCTTCAGGAGACACCCAAAGTCCATCTGCTATCTTAATACTTAACATATAAATATATGTACATTGGCCTCTATACCTTTCATTATAAATTAATATATTTACATATATACATGCCTATAGCTGAAGACAAGGTGGGTGCATGAGCAAATGTGAAGAAAGCAGATGGTGCCTGGCTATCAAAAGATATAGCATATGGGGTCCTAAAGGCTTGAAGATAAACAAGCAGCCATCTAGCAAGGAAGCAAATAAGCCCACATGGGAGAAGCACACCAGCCTGTGTGATCATGAGGTGTTGATGGGAGCAGGTATCAGATATCAAAAGATCCAAAACAAACAATTATATCGATGTGAAAGAGGGGGGTTGGAGTGGAGACCCAAAGCCATCTGTAAAGGATTGGATATCCCCCCACAGAGGGATTACAAGGAAGGGATGATTCAACCAGGGTGCATGCAGTATAGCACCCACAAAACACACATCATTCTTCTAGTTCCTGAAAGCTCCCTCCCCCACAGCCCCCACCATGACCCAGTTCTTCCTTACAAATCTGGCTAGACCAGAGTACACACATTGGTACAGATAAGAGCTCTCTACACATGGAATTCAGGACAGATAAAACCCTCAGAAACAGTAGTGGGAGTACTGATATCTTGAGGATAGGGGAATGTTGGGGGTGGGGTGGGGCAGAAGGGGGAGAAAGGGGGGACCATCACAAGGTTGGATATATAACTCCCCCGGGGAGGTATGAATAACAGAAAGGTGGGTGAAGGGAGACAACGGACATGAAATAATAACAATATATAATTCATCAAGGTTTCATGGGAGGGTGGGGGAGGAGGGGAAAAAAAGAGGAGCTTATACCAAGGGCTCAAGTAGAAAGAAATTGTTGTGGAAATGTTGATGGCAATGTATGTACAAGTGTGCTTAATTTGTAAGAGTCCCCCCAATAAAATGATTAATTAAATATATATATATATATATATATATATAAATTTTTTTTTAAAGGAAAAGAATGTTTTGAAAATGATGATGGCAAAAATTATACAAATGTGCTTGACACAATGGATGGATGGATTGTGATAAGAGCTATATGAGCCCCAATAAAATGATGAAAAAGAAATAAGCGTGTGAGGCTGCACCCTGAGAGATGGTAGGGTAATGATCATTGTTGGGAAACCCAGAAGGGAGAGATACAGAGAAGAGGTAGGAGGGAGTGGACAACATGTCTGGGCTGGCATTAGACAGTCCTAGGATCAGCTTCACCACACCACTCAAGTTGTTGAGAAGGCTAATTAGTTACCGTAGATACTTGAGGATTAGCCGACCCGAATATCAGGCGGGGCACCTAATTTTACCACAAAAACTGCATTAAAAATGTGCTGGAAAACTCGGCTTATACACGAGTATATACATTAGTTGGTGGTTTGAATCCCACTGACTGCATGCACCTGGGGGACCTGTTTCCGTAACAATTCAAACTCCCTGCCATGGAGTCGATGCTGACTCAGAGTCCCCGTACAGGACAGAGCGGAACTGGCCCTGTGAGTTTCTGAGACTGTGACTCCTGATGGGAACAGAAAGCCTCATCTTTCCTCCTCGGACCGGCTGGTGGTTCTGAACTGCTGACCTGATGTGCTTAGCAGCCCACTGCATAACCACTACATCACCAGGCAGACGCAGCATGAAAACCTGCAGAACGCAGTTCTACTCTGTACCACGTGGGGTCTCCAGGAGTTGAAACTGATCTGATGGCAACGGGTTGGGTTTGGGGAGGTTGGGTGAGCGTTCACTTAGCTAACAGGGGCCCTCAGTGAGTGCTGCACTTTGCATGTGAGGATCTGGAGAACTACAACAACCGTGCTTACCGAGAACGCCAACGGAGGCGATGGGCTTTGCCGATGCACTTTTCCAGGATGCTCCAGAGGGAGTTGACCACTTGCTGACCATCCTCTCAGCCAGGAAAGCATATTGAAGGGCTCTTGCTTGCCCAGACTTCTGAAGGTACACAAACAACTCCTCCTCCTTTTTGATGCCCACCTCGTACGGGTAAGACGCGGCGACCTGGACCGCCTGGACACAGGTCTCGGGAGAAAGGCGCCCAGGGTACTGCTTGCGTACCCTCAGCAGTGCTTCCCTGAAAATGGCGTCCATGTTGGGCAAGCTCTGGACAGGCCGGCTGTAGAGCCTACGGGGGCCCAGAGATTGACCTGGAAGGAATAAGAAAGGGAATCAGGTCTTCATACAGGGGGAATATGAATCTATAAGAACAATAACCTGTTCAGATTCAAAGTAGAAAATCTGATACCGTGCATCAAGATAGTCAACGTAACGACAATCTCAAACTCTCTGACATCTTTACCATGTAGTCCTTATAAGACAGACGTGAATAGATTCAAAGTAAGTTTACGTTACCTAACTCAGCCAGAACAGTGGTATTTTTGTTTTATTTCAAGGGCAAGGGAGTTTTAAAATACATTAAACATTAATCTGTCCATGAATTTATGGAAAACGGTTCCAGGTTAACAATATTCTAGAAGGAAAGCAATCTTAACCTCATTCCCAATAGCAACAAGGAAAAGAAGCCGCAGTGTTAGTACACAGGCAGTCTCGTTTGCCAATGGACAAGAACCGCGACGACGCAGAAACAAGCCTGTACACTTAGGGTCAACTGCCTTTCCACACAGGTGGCGGGACCTGAGTGCGGGCAAGAAGGGTCTTTTCAGTAAATGGACAGCTGACTAATATGCACACACAAAAAGATGAACTTCGTTCCATACATACCCTGTTTCCCTGAAAATAAGACAGTGTCTTATATCAATTTTTGCTCCCAAAGATGTGCTCAGTCTTATTTTCAGGGGATGTCTTATTTTTCCATGAAGAAGAACAAAGTACACATTTATTGTGTATTGTTTTATTAAAAGAGACCTCACACTTCCTGTCTGCTCTGGCTGCGCTGCGGCCAACAGTGAGCTGCACAGCAGTGCCCACTGCTACAGTCCAGTCACGGTAGCTTCGGGGGGCCTAATTTTTGGGGCAGTCTTATTTTCGGGGGCGGGTGCCTTATATTTCAGTGAGAGGCAAAACTGTAAATAGGTCTTATTTTCGGAGGATGTCTTACTTTCAGGGAAACAGGGTAGCACCACACAAGGATCCCTGGTGGTGTAGTGGGCTGTTAAACGCAAGGCTGTTAACCGCAAGGTCAGTAGTTCAAAATCACCAGCTGCTCCTCAGGAGAAAGATAAAGCTTTCTATTCCCATCAAGGGCCACAGTCCCAGAAACCCACGGGGCAGTACTATCCTGCCTTGTCGGGTCATGATGAGTCAGGATTGACTGAAGTTTGGTTGATAGCAACACACACATATAATTAACTCACAATGGATCATAAATCTAAATTTTAAACTAAAAACTTCTACCTGGAGGCTTCCTCACCCCACACTATCATGACCCCAATCCTGCCTTTCACTTCAGGGTAGGCCGGAACATGTGCACAGGCACAGATAAAAGCTCAGCACACACAGAATCCAGGTCAGATGAACCCCTCAGGGACAGAATGGGAGCAGCGATCCCAGGAGGGTGTGGGGACAGTGGGGAGAGGAAAGGGGGGGTTGCATGAAGGAAGGGAGACAGTGGTTAGTGTAAGATATGAAAATTAAAAATAATTTATCATTTTTCAAGGGGTCACGAGGATGGGAGTGGGGGAGGGAGGGTAAAAAGAGAAGCTGATACCAAGGGCTCAAAAATAATGTAAATGTTTAGAAAGTAATGATGGCAACATATGTACATATATGCTTGATATAATTGATGTATGAATTGTTATAAGAGCTGTAAGAGCCCTCAATAAAATGATCTTTTAAAAAAACCAACAGAACAAAAAATCATATGAATGGGGGGAGTGCGGGATTGGGACCCAATGCCTATCTGTGGACAACTGGACATCCCTTGCAGAGGGGCAGTGGGGAGGAGATGAGTCACTCAGGGTGCAGTGTAGCAACGATGAAACACACAACTTTCCTCCAGTTCTTAAACGCTTCCTCCCTCCCCCGGACTATCATGATCCCAATTCTACCTTACAGACCTGGTTAGACCAGAGGATATACACTGGTACAGACAGGAACTGGAAACACAGGGAATCCAGGACAGATGATCCTCTCAGGACCAGTATTGAGAGTGGTGATACAGGGAGGGAGGAGGGTAGGAAGGGTAGAAAGGGGGAATCGATTACAAGGATCTACATATAACCTCTTCCCTGGGGGATGGACAACAGAAAAGTGGGTGAAGGGAGACATCAGGCAGTGTAAGATATGATAAAATAATAATTTATAAATTATCGAGGGTTTATGAAGAAGAGGGGAGTGGGGAGGGAAAAAAAAGACAAGAAAAATGAGGCACTGATTCCAAGAGCCCAAGCAGAAGGCAAATGTTTTGAGAGTGATGAGGGCAACGAATGTACAAGTGTGCTTTACACAATTGACGTATGTATGGACTGTGGTAAGAGTTGAATGAGCCCCAATAAAATGATTAAAAACAACAAAAGAACTAAAAACTTCTAGAAGAACATGAGTAAATAAAAAATTTTTTTTCATTAGGTATTCTTATATGAGTCCTAAAAAAAACAAGAAAAAAGGTCATAAATTGGATGTTATCAAAATTGAAAACTTCTGTACATCACAGGATACCACTATGAAAAAAAGCAAAAAAGCTGTCGACTGGCTGAAAATGTTTGTGTGGTAGCCAGCAGCCTCATCCACCGAGAGATGGTGGCGCCCTAACACCCAATGCCCACCTGAGAGGTGGGACAAAGCCTAAAGACCCGGGAGAGGAAGGTTTTCCGGCATTATCTGGTTGGCCTCCGCCTCACCTGTAGAAGCAGGAACCCTTTTCTGGCTTGCTGAGGCCTTCCAACGGAACAGAGCTGCAGCATGAAAACTCAACACGGAGGGCTGCGACCCGGAGCCAGGGAGTGCAGCGGGCTCTTACACGACCAGGGGGTGCTGACCCTACCTGGAAGTGCTGGTGACACGGTGGTTAAGGGTTCTGCTGTGAACAGAAAGGCAAGTCGTTCACATCACCAGCCTCTCCTTACAAGAAAAACGTGCAGTCTGCTTCCGAAAAGATCGGCAGCTTAGAAACATGGTGGGACAGTTGTACTCTGTCCTGCAGTATCACGATGAGTTGGGACCGACGTGATGGTCATGGGTTTTAAAAACGAACAAACAAGCTCACTGTCATCTAGTCGATTCTGACTCATAGCACCTCTGGTGGCGAAATGGGTACGAGTTGGGCAGCATATCACAAGGTCACCAGTTCGAAACCACCCACCGCTCCAAAGGAGAAAGATGAGGCTTATTAAGATATATTCTGCAGGCCTCACTCATGACTCTCTGACCCAACAGGTCTAGGGAGGGCCTGAGAATGTGTATCTCCATCAAGTTCCTGGGAGAAAGATGAAGCTTTCTACTCCTGTAAAGAATGATAGTCTCAAAAACCCAAAGGGACCGTTTTACTCTGTCTTCTGGGGTCACTGTGAGTCAGAATTGACTTGGTGGCAGCGAGAACAATGGGTTTTAGTTTGGTTTAATCCTACCGTAAACCTGAGATATTGAATTCTGCTGATGACCTCAATGAGAAGGAAACAGATTCTCCTTTATAGCCTCCTCCAAATAATACAGCAGCTAAAAACCCGGGATTAAGTCCGACAAAATTCACACCAGACTTCTGACCTATGACACTGTAAGATAATACATTTTTTGGTATTTAAACTGCTAAATCTATGGTAGCTTGTTAGTGTAGCAATAAAGAACTAATATGATTTGCAAATCAAATATCTTATAAAGAACTTGTATCCAGGATATATAAAGTGTATCATATACCTCTTAAGATGAATATGAAAAAGATAACCCAGTTACCTTGAGTAGGTATGTTACGTAATTTCGTGTCAACTTGAATATATATAAATGTGTAGGGGTGGTATTCAACCTGTCAATCAGGTCACAGCCTGATGGTACCTTCTTGTGGGTGTGGCTTTCTCCCAAAGAGGACCCTGGGAACCTCTGCACCCCCACCCTCCACTCTCTCTGCCTGCACCTTCCTGATGGCCGACCATGATGACTGCCATTGGATCCACAGGGCTCTGCACCCACCAATCTGTGACCTTCCTGCATTCTGCATCACTGCTGTGACTGTGGGACTCTGAAGAGGGACTTAGGGACTTGAGTTGGACTGGGCTGGGATGTTTTCTTGATAAACAACTACTCCTCGATATAAAGCTCTTTCTTTCACAAATGAGTATCTGAGTGTCTCTGGCTTTGTTTCCCCAGTCAGCCCGGCCTAACACAAGGTATTTCACCAAAGAGGATATGCAAACAGCTAAAATGATGCTCAAAACCATTAGTCAGAAGGCAAATTAAAAGTAAAGCACAACACATGGAGGAGATAACTTCTAAGTAATACGCTATGATTCCCAAGTTTACCAAAGACTCTGGGTTTGGTCCTGTTCACTGTCCTATTGTCTCAGGTGCTCACTCCGTGGAAGTCAGCTGTTAGGGTAAGAACTATCCTGAAGAGAGGCTTCTATGACAAATAAAACTGACGAAGACCTCTGGCCAACAGCCAGGGAGGGACGAAGGCTCTATGTCCAACAGCCCGTACAGAACCACATCCCACTAACACAACACTTGAGTGAGCTTGGGACCCTAGACTCCTCCCCAGTCAAGCTTTGGAAGCCACAGTCCCTGCTGACCCCTTAGTCACAGCCTAAATCAGAGCCTCTATTGAAGCCATTCCCGATTCACAGAAACTGTAAGGGAAGAAATGTTTGATTTGTAAGCTCTGAAGTTTGGGGATCGTTTGTTATGCAGCTATGGAGCATCCACACACACCCACTCCTTCTTTCTCACTGTCATCGCCCTATGGGTTTCCAAGACTGTAACTCATTCTGGAAGTAGAAAGCCCCACCTTTCTCCCATGCAGCAGCTGGTGGTTTTGAACTGCTGGCTTTGTGGTTGGCAGTCCAACTATGCCATCAGGGCACCTTTCAAAAATATTAGGCTAAATGAAAGAAGCGAGATGCAAAAGACTGCATTCTGGATGATCGTATTCATATTTAATGTCCAGAAGAAAGCAAGTCTACAGAGGCAGAACGATCAATGGTTGCCAGGGGCCGGGGTCAAGAGCTGGGGATGACGACAAATAAGCATGAGGCCGTTTGGTGGGGAACTGGACATGTGCCAACGAGGAACCGCGGAGACGGTGGCACAGCTACGTAAGGTAACTGAAACCTCGGTAAAGCTGCTGAAAAACCAACCGAATATCTGGCAATGAGTCCTTCAAAATAGTTACAAGTCTTTGAAGAGGATTACTGTAGAGTTTTATTGGCCAGCATGAAACATAAAATAAAAACGTAATAGATACCCCGTATTCCCAGATGTAATAACTCCATAGTTTAACAGTATACATACTGTGTATGCTACATGTATGTATGTATGTTGCATGTACTGAGAAAGAGAGAAGCAAGAGAGTGACCCTTGGTTGGAACCATGATTAAGTACTCGGCTGCTACCTGGGGAAGGCCAGAGGAGACAAAACCTGCTCTCTCAGCAAGGTTACCCCCCAGGAAACTGGCGGGGGGGGGGGGGGTCTCCTCTGCTTTACAGGGTCGCTGTGAATCAGAGGAGACTCCAGGGCACACAACAACATATACTTGTATATGGACACACTCGGAAATGTACCAGGATCCCTGATGGCAGCGTGGTGTAAGCACTTGCTTGCTAACCAAAGATGGGCACTTGGAACCCACCACCGCTCCTTGGAAGCAAAATCTCAGTCTGTTTCTGCAAAGACTGTCAGTCTTAGAAATCCGATGGAGCAGGTCTACTGGGCCCCCAAGAAGTCACCTGGAGTCAAAATCAACCTGCTGGCAGAGGGGTTGGGCGATGGAGAGGAGGATTCAGAGTTCATGGGGAAATTTCCTCATCTTTAAATTCCATTTCTCCATGAGCTGTTGGAAGGCTCCTCATACATGTCCTTGTAGTTGCTATCAAGTGGATTTCGACTCGTACTGACCCTGCGATGGCAGAGAACGGCTCTGCAGGGTTTCCCAGGCGGGGCCCTTTCAGGAGTGGACCCCAGGACTGTCTTCTGAGGCACCCCAAGGTGAGTTCACACCAACCACCTTTTTTGGAGACTGTCCCTCCCACATTCTCTTTTACCCCAATTCATTATTTTTCCCCCTGAGGCATAAGAATATTCAAGTTTTGACAAAAATAAATGAATCATGCTCCCGGAGGAAGAGACGTAGGTGATTATTTTTGCCTCCTTCCTCCTGCTGCATGCTGACAGGAGGAGAGTTATTCAGCCTAGAATAAAGAGAGCCTCAAGATGGGATTCACAGAAATGGTTTCCTCAGACATCAAAGATGCTCTGTTCTCTGACCCCGCCCAGCGGGAAGCGGTGTCTCTCACAGAAGGACACAGAAGGACACCCTTCCCCAGGCTGCAGGGAGGTCACCGCGGAGCTCCATGTGGACACGCGTGCTCAGGCCGCCTCCGGAAGGCGTTTGTTCCTCGGAAGCATGTTGGTACAGATGTCCACAGAGGTGAAAAGACATCACAGGGAGCAACATCTAAGACCGCGTTCTTCTTTTCTTTTTAAGGCCAGAAAATAAAAATGAATAGACATGCAAAGTGAGCCATCTTTGGGCAGAGTTAAAATCGCAAAAAATGGCTAGCACAGCCCAGAGACAGGAGCGGGGCTCATGAGAGGGACCAACAAGAGAAGTGGGTTCCCACGTGGAGGCCCCCACTTGGGTGCCCCGTGGGCCTGTTGGGTCTCCTGCAGGGGAAGGTAGGCAGAGAGCACTCGGACTCCTAGTCTCAGAATAACTTTCAGCTCCGTGCCAGAAATGTGCACACGGCGACCAAGAGCTCTTACTTAGCTCGGGAACAGGCAGGTGGCTGGTTACAGGCGAGTGCAAACCACGATCCTGACACAGGCGCCTCCCCTCCCCAATTGGGGCAAAG
The DNA here is from genome assembly GCF_000313985.2 of Echinops telfairi. NCBI lineage: Eukaryota > Metazoa > Chordata > Mammalia > Afrosoricida > Tenrecidae > Echinops > Echinops telfairi. The sequence goes on along the minus strand of NW_022111307.1, from coordinate 7,059,703 downwards.
CAGTGGGCTCAAGCTACTGCACTGCAGTCCTTGGCGAGGCTTCCTAGAACAAGAACATTAAGATGCATGAAGGTAATTACCTTCCACGGTCAGCTCTCCAGGACACATGGGAAGTTTGTACAGGAGTTTACAGCCGCTTCCCAAATCACAAGGAGCCCAGGTGGTGTAGTGGGTTAAGCATTGGGCTGCTAACCACAAGGTCAGCAGTTGGACTCCCCAGGGGCCTCTGAGGGAGAAAGACGAGGCTTCCAGCTCCCTTCAAGAGCAACAGCTTCAGAAACCCAAAGGGGCAGTTGCACGCTGTCCGCTAGGGTCACAACGAGTCAGAATTGATTTCATGAAGGCGATTTTTTGGAGGGGCCCGTCTCCCCCAAAGTAAGACATCCCCCCAAGATAAGACCCACTTACAGTTTTGCCTCTCGCTGAAAATAAGACCTCCCCCAAAGTAAGGCCCCCTGAAGCTACCGTAACTCTGGACTCTGGACCGTAGCGGTGGGCACCGCCGCTCAGCTCACTGTTGGCCGCAGCGCAGCCGGAGCAGACAGGAAGTGTGAGGTCTCCTTTAATAAAACAATAAACAATAAATGTGTACCATATTCTTCTTCATGGAAAAATAAGGCATCCCCTGAAAATAAGACCTAATTTTGGGGAGCAAAAATTAATATAAGACACTGTCTTATTTTCGGGGAAACAGGGTAGGTACATTTTAATCTCCTTCACTCCTCTCCACCTAGACCTGGTGCCCCAACAACTGATAACTAAAACGCATACCTCGTTTTATGGTGCTGTTTGACGGCTCCTCACTGTGCTTCTTAACAAATGGGGGTTTTCTGGCCACCCCGCAGGGAGTTAAGTCTACGGGCACCATTTTTTGAGCAGCAGGGGCTCACTTTGTGTCTCTATGGCCCATTTCGGTCATACTTAACCCAACTCCACACTTTTTCACAGTGCTATTTGCACACTTACTTGCAAGGCTTCCTAGAACAAGAGCATTAAGATGCATGAAGGTAATTACCTTCCACAGTCAACTCTCCAAGACACGTGTGCAGACTGCAAAGGAATTTATAGCTGCTTCCCAATTCATGAGGAGCCCCGGGGGCGGAGACATCTCTTTTAGATGCACCAGGAAGCAGAAGTTGTTTACGACTTACTTTATGGGCATATTTGCTTCCTTGTGGTGGCCTGGATCAGAACCCACAATGTCTCTGAGGGCTCTCTTCCTTCCCTGCTTTCCCGTTGGACGTGGAAACGCAATGTTGTTGGACAGGCCAACCCCACAGACAACCACACAACGTGCTGCCTGGCTGTCCACACAACCGCTGGCACGTTCAAGTCCCTTCATTGTAGCCACTCTGCCAAGCCATCTCACTCAGGGGCTCCCTCGCCCTCTATTTTGTGACCCAAAAGGTTTCTGCTGGCTGATTTTGGGGTAGTAGATCTCCAGGCCTTTCTTCCTAAGTCTTCCTTAGACCGGAAGCTCTGCTGAAACCAAGCCACGATGGATGGCCCTACTGGTAGTTTAAATATTTGTGGCTTTTCAAATAGTTCAACTTCCAGCACCACCCAAACCAAGCTAAACCTACTGCCATCGGATCAGTTCTGGCTCATGGTGACCCTACAGGACAATGTAGAACTGCCCTTGTGGGTTTCCACGACTATCACTCTTTACGGGGTAGAGAGCCTCATCTTTCCCCCAGGGAGCAGCTGGTGGTTTCGAACTGCCAACCTTGCGGCTAGCAGGCCAATGAGTAAGCCACTACACCACCAGGCCTGCCATAGCAGCATGCAAACTGCCACAGTGTGACACTGGCAGATGGATAACTGGTTCCAAACTGCTAATAAAACTAATAGTGACCACCTTCCCTTCCACCTTTCCACCGGATGTGGAACCTATGTCAGAAACTCCAACCTCAGAGCAATTGAGTTGATTCCAATTCGAAAGGACCCTAAAGAACAGAGTAGATCGGCTCCTGTGAGTTTCCAAGACTGTAACTCTCTACAGGATTAGAAAGCCCTGTCTTTCTCCCACGGAGCAGCTGGTGGTTTTGAACTGCCAACCTTGCCCAGCGTGTAATCACTAAGCCACCAGAGTTCTTTGGAAGCTACCCTGTTTCCCCGAAAGTAAGGCATCCCCCGAAAATAAGGCCTCCCAGAAAATAAGGTCCCCCGAAGCTACCGTAACTCTGGACTCTGGACCGTAGCGGCGGGCACCACCATGCAGCTCACTGTTGGCCTCAGCGCAGCCGGGGCAGACAGGAAGTGCGAGGTCTCTTTTAATAAAACAATAAATGTGTACCGTATTCTTCTTCATGGAAAAATAAGACATCCCCTGAAAATAAGACCTAGCGCATCTTTGGGAGCAAAAATTAATATAAGACACTGTCTTATTTTGGGGGAAACAGGGTATCTGAATGTTCTGAATCATCTCCTTTTGTTACTTTTTAACCAAAAAGGCATCAGTAAAAAGTGAGGGAAGTTGGGAACAGGATGGATTTCTGAAATATTTTTATAAGGACAAGGGAATCAATAAAAATTATGTCTTCTTTTCATGAGACATATTCACATACCATAAAATCCACCACTATACACTGTGCGGTTCAGTGGCTTGTAGTATATTCAGAAGGTTGCACAACCAGACATGTATGTTTTTGAGCTCTATCTTTCACAACTGGTTTCCTACGACCTGTAATGCTACAGGCAGTGTTTGTATGCCAAGGTCAAAAAGTCAAAACTAGGAGAAGTTCCACTTCTTACCCTTGTTCTCTGTCTATCAGTGGTTCTCAAACAGCGAACCCTGGAATGGCCACAGTGCCTGGGAATCAGTACTCCCCAGACTGCAAACTCACTGCCATGAGTCAAGTCCAGCTCAGAGCAACCCTCCAGGGCGGAGCAGAGGGCCTCGAGGGTTTGCAAGCCGGGGATTTTATGGATGTAGAAATGCTCATCTCCCCAGGGAGCCTGGTGTGTTGATGTTAGGTGCCATCGAGTCAGCCCCGACCCAGTCACCCTGTGCACAATGGCACAGGACACTGCCCGGCCGGGCCATCCTCATCATTGTTCTTGAGCCTCAGCCCATGGATGCCGCCACTGTGAAAAGCCATCTCCCTGAGGGCGTTCCCTCCTTGGCTGCCCCTCCACTTGACCAAACACGCTGTCCTTCTCCAGGGACTGGGCTCTCCTGACAAGATGTCCCAAGTATGGAAGACGAAGTCTTGCCATCCCAGCCTCTAAGGAGCTCTCCTGCCTTGCTTCTTCCAACAGAGACCTGTTTGTCCTTTTAGAAGTGCCTGGTACGTTCAGTATTCTTCTCCAGCACCACGACTCAAATGCATTGATTCTTCTATGGTCCTCCTTAGTCGGTGTCTAACTTTCACATGCATAGGAGGCCATGCAGAAGAACATGGCTTGGGTCAGGCATACCTTAGTCCTCAGAGTAGCATCCTTGCTTTTGGATACTCTAAAGAGGTCTTGTGCAGCAAGTAGATTTACCTAATGTAACAGTTTTTGGTCTCTTGGACTGCTGCTTCCATGAGCATTGGTCATGGATTCAAGACAAAATCCTTGACAACTTCAAACTTTTCTGTTTATCATGATGTATTGTTCTACTTGTGAAGACTATGATTTTCTGGACGCTGAGTTGTAATTCATTCTGAAAGGCTACAATCCTTGATCTCCATCAGCAAGTGCTTCAAGTCTTCCTCACTTTCAGCAAGCAAGGTGGCATATTGTACGTTGTTAATAAACCTTCCTCCAATCCTGATACCACATTCTTCTTCACATCATCCAGCTCCTGTGATAATTAATTCAACATACAGATTGAGTAAGCATGGTGAGAGGATATCACCCTGCTGCGCACCTTTCCTGATTTTAAATCATGCCGTGTGCCCTTGTTCTGTTCACACAACTGCCTCTTGATTCAGGTACAAGTTCCTCATGAGCACAGTGAAGTGTTCTGGAATCCCCATTCTTCTCAAGGTTGTCCACAGTCCATTACGGACCACACAGTCAGATGCCTGGGCATCGTCAATAAAACATCTTTCTGGTATTCTCTGCTTTTAGCCAAGATCCATCTAACCTCAGAATGATATCCCTCATTCCGCATCCTCTTCTGAATCTGTCCTGAATCTCTGGCAGTTCCCTGTCAATTACTGCTGCAACCATAGTTTGGTCATCTTAAGCAGAATTTTACTTGCATTTAATATCCATGATATTGTTGCATAGTAACAGAGCATTCTGTTGGGTCACCTCTCTCTAGAATGGGTATAAATATGAATTTCTTCCAGTTGGCCAAGTAGCTGTCTTCTAAATTTCCTGGCATAGATGAGTGAATGCTTCCAGTGCTTCTTCAGCCTATTGAAACATTTCAATAAATTCTTGTTTTGAGCTAATGCGTTCAGTGCAGTTTGCACATCTTCCCTCGGCACCAGTGGTTCTTCCTCGCATGCTTCCCCATGAATTGGTGGGTTGTCGACCAGTTCTTTTTTGGTGCAGGGACTGTGCACTTCTTCTTTGGATGTTTCCTGCATCATTCGATATTTTGCCCATAGAATCTTTCAAGATTGCAACTCGAGGCTTGAATTTTTCTTGAGTTCCTTTGGTTTCGAATATGCTGAGCATGTTCTTCCCTTTTGATTTTCAAGTTCTAGGTCTTTACACTTTTCTGTAGATTCTTTGGCTTTGTCCTCTCAAACTGTCCTTTGAGATTTTCTCTTCAGCTCTTTGACTTCATCCTTTCTTCCATTTGCTTTAACTAGTCTACTATTAAGAGCAGGTTTCAGAGACTCTTCCAACATCCCCTTGGGTCATTTCTTTGTCTTTTTAATGACCTTTTGCTTTTTTCGTGAATGATGGTCTTTATGTCCTCCCATAGCTCATCAGGTATTCTGTTGTTAGTGGTCAATGCATCAAATCTGTTTTTGAGATGTTCTCAAAATTCAGGTGGGATAGATTCAAGGCCATTTTTTAGCTCTTGTAGACTTGTTTGTAGTCTTCACCTTTATCCTGAACTTAAATGTGAGCAATTGATGGCTCCACAGTCGGCCCCTCACCTGGTTTCAGTGATACTGAGCTTCTCCATTGTGTGTTCCCACAAAAGCAGGCAGTTTGATCTCTGTGTGTTCCACCTAGGGAAGTCCACGTGTACAGTCCCGTTGTGTTGTTGAAAAGAAGTATTTTCTAGGAACAACTTGTTGGTTTTGCAAAAGTCTATCATGCAATCTCCAGCTTCATTTCTATCACCAAATCCGTATTTCCCCAACGACTGTTCCTTCCTCTTTGTTTCCAACTTTCCCATTCCAATCACCAATAATGATCAATGCCTCTTGATTGCATTTTGATCAAGTTCTCGGTGAAGTCACTGCTAAAATTCTTCAAATTTCTTCATCACTAGCTTTTGTGGTTGGTGCGTAAGTTTGAATCATAGTTGTATTGGTTGGATTTCCTTGAAGGCAGACAGATATAATCATATACAGCCTTGTACTTCATGATGGATTTACCAAGATCCTTTCAGACTCTTTAATGCTTCCTTTCCCTCCATCCCCACCCCCCACGACCATGACCCCAATTCTGCCTTACAAATTCAGCTAAACCAGACACGTACACGGGTACAATAAGAGCTGGAAACACAGGGAATCCAGGACAGATAAACCCCTCAGGACCAATAATGAGAGTAGCC
>NW_022111307.1:7051868-7053872 GCF_000313985.2 Echinops telfairi | reverse complement strand
TTATAAATTATCAAGGGTTCATGAGGGAGGGAGGGTGGGGGAAGGAGGGGAGAAATGAGGAGCTGATACCAAGGGCTCAAGTAGAAAGAGGGTGTTTTGAGAATGATGATGGCAACAAATGTACAAATGTGCTTGACACAATGGATGGATGTATGGATTGTGATAAGAGCTGTATGAGCACCTAATAAAATGATTAAAAATACATTTTTTAAAAAGATCCTTTCAGACAATGAATGCCACACCATTCCTCTTGATTGTTATTCCTCTTGACTGTTATTCCCAGCATAGTAAGCCACATATTTTGTGATTCAAAATAGCCAATACCAGTTCATTTCAGCTCACTAATAGTTAAGATACCAATTTTTATGCGTTCCCTTTTATTTTTGACCACTTCCATTTTTCCTAAGTTCATTATTTCACACATTCCAAGATCATTAAAAGATTGTTTGCAACTGTCTCTCCTTACCTTGAGTCAGGCCCCTTTAGCCAAGGAAGATCCCACACCCACTCCCGCAGACTTGACCGACTCAAGTGACCGTGGTGGGCTCCCCTCCCAGAACCCAGCTCCTCTTCAGTCCCGTCTCAAGTGCCCTCCGACCTGGGGTGGGCCTCCTCCGGCAGTATCTCTGGCCATGCTCTGCTTCCTTGCAGAGGTTTTCGGTATTGGACCATGTTTCTAAGTCATTCCTAAGGTTTTCAGCGGCTTCTTCCTCTGACTTGGGGACCTGAGCCCTTCCTTGTTGGCTGTTCTGAGTCTGGAAGCTCTGCTGAAACGTGCTCATTTGGGATGACTCTCTTGGCACTTGAAATACCAGTGACATAGCTCCCAAGCATCACGCAAGCCACCGCAGTACAACAAAATGACAGACAGCAGCTTGCCAGAGAGGCACATTCTCAGCCATCTTCCCGGATGGACTGAAGCAGGTGGTCCTGAGTGGGCCCCGCAGTAGGTCTTTCAATAGGGCCTCCACGTGACTCTGATCACAACCAAGTGCAAGAGCCTTCACTCTCTGTCAAGGGGGCTTCACTGGCTTCAGACAACCACAGACCTGCACATGTGTACGTACAGTTATATGTCTGTGTGTGTAACTACAGACGCACAGGCAATTAATATTCACGCTAGATGTCTGAGAAGCCCTGTCCTCTAAATCAATAGACATACGAAGAGTTATATTTAGAAACACACAGGGGAGGGGGGAGGCAAGGAATAATAGGGACGCGTGAAAAAGAAACACCAGACTGCAAACTAAAAGAAATCGGTCGCACAACTCCTTTTAATATAATTAAGCCATTGAATTGTATGATAGGTGAATGATATCAATAAAACTGTTTTAAAAATTAAATCGACTACTCTCAAGGGGGAAAAAAACCCATCAGGATAAATAAACCTAGCTCCCGTCCTTGTTCTGTAAGATCCGAGGCAAAGGTAGGGAAGGTTTCTCAGAGTCAGTCCTCTATCGGACCTGCCCTATTTTTCTACCATGGCTTTCTCTTACAAAGCCAGGCAGGATCTGATTCCCAAGAGTAGAACGCCTTTAAAAGATAAATAAGCAATTAAACGTCTCAGAGTATCTGAGACCCTAATTCCGAAAACTCCAAACAGACCCAGTGGTGCAGCTCTGGTTACGGCAATGACACCAACGGAAATAGCCAGATGCCGAGCTCCCCCCCACCCCCCCATCCCCCAGGTCCTTACAGCATGAAACATCATGTGAACTCGGTGAACTTTGTTGAACCTTTCTTGTTTTTCGATGAAGACCAACCAAGTCCTAAAAGGTGAGATGATTTGTTTAAGGTCCATAGCTAATGTGCTTTACCACACTGGCAAGATTTCCCTTATCAGATACTAGAAAAAGAAAACATTTTTAAAAATCAAGTCTTAATAATAATAATTAAAAATTTTAAATTAAATAAAATCAAGTCTTCATCACTTGCCACCCAACTATAATCACTGTTAAAAGTTTGGTATAGCCCAGCAGTCTGTGCTCACCTTCCTGACACGAT
>NW_022111307.1:7031080-7051090 GCF_000313985.2 Echinops telfairi | reverse complement strand
ATAAAGGATGATGGCAACATAGGTACAAATGTGCTTGACACAATGGATGGATGGCTGGCTTGTGATAAGAGCTGTAAGAGCCCCCAATAAAATGATTTTTGTTTAAAGCTTACAAAGGCTTGGGTAACCCCAAAGTAGAAACAACTCAAATGTCCATTATTCAAAAATGGATAAACTAATTGTAGTGGATCCACACAACTTGGAATACTAGTCAGTAATGAAAATAATCAGATATTAATGCCTGCAACAGCATAGGTGAACCTCACAAATGCTGTGCTACGTGAAAGAAGTCAGACACAGGCTATATGGGACAGTGTATGATCCATCTACAGGAAACCATAAAACAGGCAAAACTATATCAAGGATCCCTGATGGCATAGTGGTTATGCATTGGGCTGCTAAGTGCAACATCAGCAGTTCGGAACCAGCAGTTGCTCCAAGAGACGAGGACAGAGCTTTCTATTCCCATAAAGAGATACAGTCTCGGAAACCCACAGGGGCAGTTCTGCCCTGTCCTGGAGGGTCGCTCTGAAGCTGTGAGTCAGAATCAACTCTGGCAGTGAGCTTGGTTTTTGTTTGCACACCGCAACAGAAAGCAGACCAGCGGGGCCTGCGGCAGAGGGCAGTGCCTGGGAAGAGACACAATCATGCTTCTTTAGGGGGTAGAACTCCATCTTGATTATGGGGTGGTTACATAACTGCACATAATTACGAAAATTCATCAAACGTTCCACTTAAAACGGGTGGATTTTATTATGTGCGAATTATAGCTCGATAGAGCTGGGGGGGGGGGAAATCAAAACAAAAATCACTTAGAAATGATTAGAAATTTGTACTCACCTCACGCTGGAAACAGCAAGATCACTTGGTGGGAAATGTTTCATTCTTTTCTTCCTCCCATACATACTGCATGTGGCCGTAATAATACAGAATACAAGCAGCTATGCTTTTTAAATATTTTACATCATAACGTTCTGCATATTTCTATATGTGCCTTCATGATTGCAATGTCAAATAGTTAGGTGATTGACCGTAGAGTTGAAAGCTCAGAACAATTTCCCTACTGTCACCAGGTGAATTGACCAGGTTTTAAAGCATACGATTCTTCAATGTTAGGATGCCACCAAGTGGCCAAACTGTGTAATTGTTGTTGGATTGCACGCAAACCAACCAAACACTGCCATCTAGTGAATGGGGACCGTAGTGACCCTATAGGGCAGGGTAGAACTGCCCGTGTGGATTTCCAAGACTAACTTTACAGAAGTCGAAAGCCCTGTCTGTCTTTCTCCTAGGAGCAGCTGGTGGTTCCGAACTGCTGACCTTGCAGTTAGCAGCCCAATGCATAACCCCACTACACCACCAGGACTACTCCTGGATTGCACAGATTTAAGGTAATTTAACTCTCAAATCTGAAAGTAGAAACCTCTGTCAAGAAAAAAACTTCCTGTTGAAATTGGCGGTCTTAGAAACTATTGAAATGATACCACCCCAAACTCACTCCCCTGAGAAGATCCCAATTCTTAGTGACCCTATCCAGGGTTTCCAAGACTATCCATCTCTACAAGAGCAGGCAGTCTCATCAGGCTCTCTCAGAGGGGCTGGTGGGTTGGAACAGCCAATCTTGGAGTTAGTAGTGCAACACTGAGGCCACAGCAACATCGGGGTTATTTCTTCTGACAATCTTTAACCCGCTCCTACTTGATCATCTAAGACTGTCACCCTGCTGGATTTCAGCACGAAAGGATTAGTATCGAAAAAGAAGGAGAAAGTAACTCACTCCAAATAAGTCTTAAAGAAATGCCATCCATGGTCCCTGGAGGAGAGACCAATGAGAGAAGTAACTTGGTTTTCAGAGATAGGAATTCTAAAGGCTCTGGGCTTTACTGTGGTCCTTGTAGAGCCTGTCTTCCCTTGGTTGAAACACTGTTTCCTTGTTTTTGCTTAATTAGATTTCTCAAAGAGAAATAAATCCATGTGCTAAAAACTGAAAAGGTACAAAATAGTAGATAGTGAAAAGTCTCCTTCTGGCTGCTTCCCTTAGTTGTCCACCCCCGACCCCAGAGGCAGCCATTTCTTGTGAATCCGTCCAGCATACTTAATGCCAAGACAAACAAGTACAAAGGCACGTCCTCCTCACAGATATGTTCTACCCCACTCTCCCCTTTTTGGCTACACGAATGATTAAAACACTTTAAACAAGGATTTTTTGTTGTTGCACTTGGTACTATATTCTGGAGACCATACCATATATGTTCCTAAAGAGTTTCTCATTCGCTTTTAAGGTGTAGCCCATTCTGTCGGATGGATGCACTATAAGATACTGCCGCGATTCTTTATGAAAATGGACAGTTAACTTGTTTCCAATCGTGTGCTATTTCGATGTTCTTACCCAACACTCTCTGGGCTAATTTGATTGCTTCTTCCACAGGGTCGGACTTTACGACTTCATCCAGAATACCCAGCTTCAGTGCTTCACGGGCCAAGACATGTCTTCCTAAAACAAATCAAAATGGAACAAGCCAAAGAACTCGGTGAGATTAAAGCAGCTGCATTGCCCAGCAGGGAAGGCTATCTGCTTGGCCATCAACACTTATTTCTAAAGAACTAGGACAACAGTGGTTGCCGTGCTAGAGAAAGCAGTCGGTAACCACAAAACTTGGATTCCAGCACCTGCTCCACCTTTGTGACGGTGGAGCTTGTGTGACGGTGAAGGTCTGCAGCCTCGACCAGAACGGGTAAACGGGAATAATTACACTTACCTGAGTAATTCTGAATATTTGGTTAGAATAATATATGTGAGAGCGTTTCATAAACTATAAGGCTCTACACTGCAGCGGTTCTCAACCTGTGGGTCACGACCCCTTTGAGGATCGAACGACCCTTTCACAGGGGTCGCCCGATTCATAACCATAGCAAAATGACAGTGATGAAGTAGCAACAAAAATAATTTGATGGTTGGGGGGTCACCACAACAGGAGGAACTGTACGAAAGGGTCGCGGCATGAGGAAGGTTGAGAACCACTGCTCTACAGGAACGTAAGTCCATGTGATGAAAGATGGGAAAGGGTTAGTGTTTTTTATAACAATAGAAATAATGTTACAGAGTAGTAGCAGTGGTCGGTGCCTTAACCTGACGTGCCAGCGGTTGCTGGTTCTGACCTACCCACAGGTACCCCAAAAGGCCACAGCCAGGAGCGCCCCCAGGGCTGCTCTGAGACACCAGGGCTTTCAGGAGCTGGGCTTGACTCTCAAGAGCTGGCTGATTACCACGAAAACAGACTTGGCGCCCCACACAAACATAGTTGGCATGACAGGAAGACAATTATTAAGAGGACATGATAGCACAATTACACTCAAAATAACAAGACCGGAGAGGGTGGACTTTTGCCATTGGTGGGCTTCCCCGCATCTCAGCACATCCTTAAGTCTGTGGGATCGCTCCTGTGTGAGCGTGGCAGCCCTGCCCTCTCCTGTATGAGCCGAAAAGGAAGCAGGGAAGACCAGGGTATAGTGTTCCTGCAGACCCGTGGCTCCAGGTGCATTTCATGGATGGCGCCCCCAGTGTCTGGCAGGGCTGGTGCCACCAGCGTCTCCGGTCCAGCAGTGCTGCTGGCTCCTTGATTCTACTCACAGCTCTAGGGGTTGGGTTACAGCAGTTTGGTGAGGGTTTGCATCGTTCCAGAATTCCCCCAGGTGTTTCTTAGGTATTATTATTTTTTCCCCTTAGGTATTATTTGACCTGCATATGCGTTAGCCGAGGGTAGAGAACAGAGCATGAAGCATCCCAGCACAGGATCGGCGGGGAGATCTGACACGTGGCTTGCTTGGTCCCCAGCACCATCCTGCCTTCTGAAGGGCAATCATCAGACCAGGCTCTGATGGTAGACTGTGGTGCCAGATGTCTCTGAGACGAAGCCTCCCTCCCTGGTTCTAATTAGTGCTTCAAAGAGCCCGGTGTGGGCTTTCTTTGGCAGCTAGACAGTTTGATGACTCTGGGCAGGGGTACTCTGTAGCGGCAACATTTGGGCCGGTTTTTTTGGAATTGCCTTAGAAAGCACGCTTTGAAATCTGCTGCCACATATGACAACCACTTGGTGGGGGTGAGTATGTCCGCCTACCCAAGTTCAAGGGACCAAGTGCACAGAAAGGAGGGTGGAAACGAAAAGACTCCTTGGGACAACAAAGCAGAAGAGACCGGGACTGCCCACAGTTTCTTCAGTTGTAATGACTCCTTCTGGGCCGGATTTCCTAAAGCGGAAGAATGTACCACGAATGCTCTCCCAGAGTCCATGAGATGCCGGGCACTTTTTCTTTCTTTCTTTTTTTTTATTAATCATTTTCTTGGGAGCTCTTACAGATAATATCAAACACCATTTTACAATTGTTACCATCAGTTTCAATACATTTTCTTTCTTCTTGAACTCTTGATATTGGCTCCCCTTTATCACCTCCTTTCCCCAAACTGCAGCCCAGCAACTATTATTATTATTATTGTTTTGGCCGTGTCTTACACCATCCCATATATCCATTCACCTGCAATTCTGTTGTTCATTCCCCTCTAGTGGGGTTATAGTCATCATTGCTATTAGCTCTCCTTCACCCCCTCTTCCTGTACCCTCAGGGAATCATTACTCTCATTACTGTTTCTGATGGGTTATCTATCTTGGCTTACATGCATCGAACACTCCTAATTATACAAATGAACATACACAGATCTAACAAGATTAAAGAGGTAAAGCAAAGACCATAATAGTCAGGGGAGGAAATATTAACAATCTAGAGCAGTGGTTCTCAACCTGTGGGTCACAGCCCCTTTGGGGGTTGAACGACCCTTTCACAGGGGTCGCCTGATTCATAACAGTAGCAAAATTACAGTGATGAAGTAGCAATGAAAATAATTTTATGGTTGGGGGGGTCACCACAACATGAGGTGTATTAAAAGGTCACAGCATTAGGAAGATTGAGAGCCACTGATCTAGAAGATAGTTCCGTGTTTCATCAGTGCTATATCACTCCCTGGATTTAACATCACTTCCATCTGGCCCTTCTGTGCCACTGACTAGTTATCTTACAGGTGGGTTTTGGGTCTCCCCTTTGTCCACGCTCCTTCATGTCAATGTGATTGCTTGTTTCTGAACTTCTGATCCTCTTCCTGTCAACACGTCATGGTCACACAGGCTGGTGCGCTTCTTCCATGTGGGCTTTGTTGCTTCCCTGCTAGATGGTCGCTTATTTGGCTTCAAGCCTTTAAGACCCCAGACGCTACATCTTTTAATAGCTGGGCACCATCAGCTTTCTTCACCACATTTGCTTATGCACCCGTTTTGTCTTCAGCGATTGTGCCACGAAGGTGAGTATCATACAGTGCCACATAATTAGAACAAACCGTTCTTGTACTGAGCTAAGATTTAAGTCGAGGCCCAAAGTCCGAGACGCTGGGTTCTTTTGCACTGTTTCAGACACCCCAGTCCCTAAAGACACGGGGCTGTACAACCAGCCCACATCTTCAGGCTCAAGCTTAAACTGGTTTTTCTTGAGTCACCCTCAGTGTAGAGAACAACCATCCTCTAATGGCCTCCAGCAAGAGACGGCACCATGGCAAGTGACGGTGAGACACCTCTTCTCTTACCTGAGCAAGCTCAATTTTTTCCAGGTTTCTTCTGATATTTTCTACACAGACTCCTCCCCACGTGTCATTCTAAAATTGGACCCCCCAGAGGTCAAACTCACTGTCACTGAATCAATTCTGATGCACAGAGTAGAACCGCCTCACGGGGGTCCAAGGCGGTCATCATGGCAGTCATCTGCCTCAGCTTTCTCCTGCAGAGCGGCTGGCGGGTTTGTACCGCAGACCTCCAGGTTAGTACCTGAGCGCTTTAACCACGTACCTCCAGCAACCCTTAAAGTTGTACGGCTACCTAAAAAGATATGGTTCAAATGCTACCTTTCTTCTGAATCAAAACACAATCCATCAAATTCTTCTTTCTGATCTCTAGCATGTTACTAATGGTGCTCGTTCTATATGCAGAGGTTTAGAAAAAGGCCTATCTAAATTCATTTTACTTCTCTTTGTAAAAGAAGTCAATTTTCTTCTTGATTTCCCTCAAGATACCCTTGGATTTCAGATTCACTACTGAAAACAGGTCCAAAACATTCCTCAGTATTCTGCCACATGCTTTAATTCTGAAAGCCTTAGAGCGCAGACTCATTTCACACTATTCTGGTTTCCTCGCTATCTGCTTGCTTTCCATTCGTCCTTTTGCAGAGTGAACTGTCTCCGGTGCTCCGAGTGTCTTGTCATCATCTCATTGTGAATCCCACTTCAGGTCCTCAAAAGAGTGCACATTCTTAAAAGTGAATGTACCACAGCCGTAAAGTCAAACGACTTTACTGAAGAAATAAATTTAGTGTGATTAGTTTTTCCAACTCCTCTTTCGTATTCTATAGGAGGTCAAATGTCTAAGATGAGTCTGGAAGCTTAGGGGAAAATGCATTTCCTTGTCCTTTCTGGCTTCTGTCTTTGGTGTGTGGCCCCTTCCTCCACCTACAAGGGCCAGTAGCGGCTCGTCTTCTCAGCTTTGAACCCTTGTCTTCCTCTTCTAAGAATCACTTTATTGGGCCCACCCAATACAATCTAAGACAATCCCCCAACTCAAGATCCTTAACTAATCAAATCTACCACGTATCTTTGAACTACAGCGGCAGGCTCAGAGGTTCAGGGGATTTGGGTGTGGATGTCTTTGAAGGGAGAGGAGGGCACTATTCTAACCACCACAGCTGAGATCTACCAAATGTCTTTTTTTTTTTAACACCATTTTATTGGGGGCTTGTACAACTCTTATCACAATCCATACGTACATCCATGGTGTCAAGTCTATTCTACCAAATGCCTTCTTTGTACCAAGTAATCTACCTGAAGTAATGAGTAAGCAGAGGCTAAGAGGCGCTCAGCCCTCGCCCCTGAATGCTAGGCCAGTGTACATGGCTGTTTATTTGACACCTCCACTTGGGTGTCTCATGCTGGTATTGTTGCTAGGTGTCAGGTCGGTGCTGACCCACAGCGACCTTATGTCCAACCGAAGGACACACTGGCAGGTCCTGTGCCACCTTCACAATTGTCCTTTGTGCTCGAACTGATTATGCAGCCACTGTGTCAATCCATCTGGTCGAAGGGCTGCTCTTTCTCAGCGGCCCTCTCCTGCACCAAGCAGGAGGTCCTTCTCCAGGGACTGGTCTCCCCTGACAACACGTCCAGAGTACGTGAGAGGAATTCTGCCCATCGTTGCATCTGAGCAGCATCCCGGCTGGACCTCTTCCAAGGTCGATCTGTGTGTTCGTTTGCCAGTGCACAGTCCCTGCGGTATTTGCTAGCACCGTAACTCAAATGCAGCGATCCCGCTTTGGTCTTCCTTAGTCATGCACACGAGGCCAGTGAAAATACCATGACTTGGGTCAGGTGCACCTTAGTCCTCAAAGGAACCTCTTTGCTTTTCGATACTTTAAAGAGCTCTTGTGCCGCCAAGTTACCCACTGCAATGCCTACTCTGACTGCTGCTTCCACGAGCATGGATGGTGGATCCAAGCAAGGTGAAATCCTTGACAACTTCAATCTTGGCTCCATTTATCGTGATGTTTCTACTCGTGCAGGACTTGGGTTTTCTTTGCATTGTGCTGCAACCCATATGCAAACGAATCCCTTCCGTGTACTCTACATGCAGACTCCCCTGCCTCAGCAATGGACACAGCCTCTGGCTGCTCAGGCCATTTGATGCCACTGGGACTTCTCTCACTCTCTCACATTGCAGCTACGAGGCCTCACAACACCCTGATGGCCCACCTTGAAAATATGTCCAGGTCATCAATTTTGCATTCAACAATGTAACCTACTTATCAAACCTCCAATGGCTTCACCTGCCTTCCCCCTTTTCTCTCATCTCCCTCCGTAGGATAACCCCTTCCCTCCAGCCAGGTTAGCACCTGCCAGCCCTCTCGTCTATCACTTCATCCTCCCTCCTTCCCCTCCCACCCTGGCAACCATCAAAGCCTGTTGTGCAGGGTCTGAAAACCTTTGTCTCCACTGTTGCTATATAACAGTGGCCTCATACAATACATACCCTTTTGTGCTTGACTAATTTCACTCAGCATGATGTTCTCTAAGTACATCCATGCCATGAGGTGCACAGTGCACGTATTATTTAATCTTCACATGCCAGGTGGTAGCTGTCGTTAGATGCGTCGCGCCAGTTCCTAGGGACCCCAAGTACAACAGCCCTAACGGTGCCCAGTCACGCACGAGACTCACCCACAGCCAAGTTCGAGCCCACCGTTGCCCGCTTGGTGCCACTCCATCTCAAGGAAGGTCTTCTTCTCTCTCACTGACCCTCTCGTCTACTGAGCATGAGCTCCTTCTCTAAGGGCTGGTCCCCCTTCGCCACACACCCAAAGTCTAGAGCTGAAGGTCCACGGTCCTCTCTCTAAAGAACATTCTGGCTGCAGAGATACGTTCTTCTGCAGATACTCTTCTGAGGCACAGAAGAGTAAAGGGGCCGGCCCCAAGGGCTGGTCATTTGTTTTACTTGTTTAGAATATATATATATATATTTTTTTTTTTTCTTCCTTTCTTCTAATTTTACCCCAACAGAAAATCTTTTTATATATTTGTGTGATGATATTTGATAATAAGGTCGGGGTCTCTAATGTTTTCAATATTGAAAAAGAAAAGCTTCCACTTACAGTTAATATCTTAATACTTGAGAAATAAGAAAATGAAGTCAATTCTACAGAAAAATAAAAATCTTCCTAAAAGAATCCCATTTCAGTTATTTATATTGGACCTGAGTATAATGCACTCTCTTTTTCTGAAGAGATGTTTGGAACATAAAAAAGCTTTACCTTTGGTGACGGCGTTGTATACACTTTCATTCCGAAAGCTATCACGTTTGAGCTTCGTGATACTATTTCAGAGAGAAGGTAATTCTTTGCACTTCACAGATGAGAAGATTGAAATTCAGAAAAGTTAATGTATCTAATTAATGATTAAACCAAGATTTCTCTAAATCTCAGCCCGGTTCTTTACATAGGAGTATTCGGCTAAGGGCAAGATTTGTTCTGTGATGGCTGTTGGTTGGCATTGAGTACTGACCTGAGGTGATTAGATCAAGTGCAACAGGAACCCCGGTGAGTCTGGGAAGAAGCTGGGTTCCTCTGGCACCAGGAAGAATGCCAAGTGTGACTTCCGGGAGGCCGACTTTCACCTACCAAAGATTGAAGACACACAGGCAATTAGAATGAGGAATGTTCACAATCAAAGCAAGCATTCCCCTGGATTTCCCATCCCTCAAGAACTCTGCTCCCTGGAACCCAACAAGGGTTAATACAGGGAAAATCTGTGCGGCCCAATCCCTGCTTGGTAAACAGCTGTGCTGTCCTCCAGCGGATGAGCTGAAACACATCTCTAGCATTCGGGCACCCTTTTCTCTGACTCTGCTACGACTCACCAGTCCACAAAAAAGGGCACAGTTCCCCGGGGCCCGGGCAGAATCAGGCGGCACAGGAAAGTAAAGAGCCAACCCCCAGGATGGGAAAACATATTTCAAACTGTTTGTCTGACAATGAAGTTGGACCACGCACAGAAGTTCTCAATCAAAAGGAATCATGCATCTAAATGTATTTCTGTTTGGGAATAGGGTTCTTTCTTTGGTAGGTTAAGGAAGCCATCGGTGTTACTTTTGAGATATAAAGGAGCAGATTGGGCAGAGAAATAGCAAGCGCAGAGAGGGGAAGACAGAGGCCACAGGACTCGATGGCCGGGAGGGAGCGAAAGAACCGAGGAAAGCAGGCGGAGAGAGACTGGGACCTTCCTCCCAAGCCCAGAGGCCGGGAGAGCCCTCTGGGAGCGGGTGTCCTAGATTTGGCAGTCTAGCCTGCACTGGGAGAAATTAATTTCTCTGTCAGTTAAGCTGTTACAGCAGCACTGGGAAACTACTATCTATGGTTATTAATTTCTTAGAAGTCTGCATAAGAGTAATCCGCCTTCGTGAGAATGAATCCGCACCGTCAAGTACATTCTGACTCCTGGTAATTCTATAGGCCAGAGCAGAACTGCCCCTGTGGCTTCCAAATCTGCAATTTTCTTTTTTAAGTTGCAAATCTTCATAGAAGCAGAAAACCTCATCTTTCTGAAGTGGATGGTAGGTTTGAGCAGCTGACCTTGTGGTTAACAGTCCAATATATTACAAGGGCGGGTTTAGGCAACAGTATTTTAGATATGACATCAGAAACACGTGCAAAAAGGAGAAATAGAATTAAATTGGTTTTCATGAAAATTAAAAACTTTTATACAGCCCAGAAAATAACACAGTTCAAAAAAGAAAAAAAATATTTTTTTTCTTGATGTTTAGGCCTAGTCCTAGGGTTGTTTGCGGCATTGATTCATAAAATTGTATTGGATAGATGGCAACAGCTCTCGTTTCTTAGGTAGGTATTCAAATCTATTTTCATAAAAGTATAACTTTTAAGTTATACTAATTTATTTATTTACCATCCTAGTTTTAAATATGAGAAGAGTTCAGACTCACAAATTACAGGATAAGACTAGAAAGGTAAGAAACATTTGAAAAAGAATTCGGTATTAAAGGACTTCCCAGAGAAACTGCATATGGACCCATGTGGCTAGGTAGTTGGTTAGGGATAGAGCTTCCAATCATGTCGGTGGTTCAAACCTGCTAGTCACTCTGCAGCCTTTAAAAGATGTAAAGATTCTTCTCTGTCCTGTGGGGTGACTGAGTTAGCGGGTTTTCTTTTTGGTCCGGGAGTCTGTGCACCATTTACAGAGCCTGCAGGTGAGATGCTGCAAAGCTGGAGCGCCGCTCGAGAAGAACGCAAAATAAAAAAGAAAGCTGAAAAGGCACATACAATGAGGGGGAGGGGGGGGTGCGGCAGTTCAGAGTGTCAAAAATATAAGACTCCATAGGAATTTTCATAAATATTTTAAAGATCTAAATTTTTCTTATTCAAATTTTGCAGCAAACATTTTTTAACACATTTTAATACACAAAAGTCAATGGACAATTTGTGTGAAATGTTTCAGAGGTGAGGATGACTCCAAGCTTCTTCTTAAGAAAAAGTCTAACTTCTCTTTTAAGAGTTCTTGTGCAGAGGTGGACAAATTAGGCCATTTTAGAGCAAGAGTGGAACATTTTAATTTTAATAGAGGAGTTTGAACTCTGACAGCCCCATCTTGGGTTTCGGACCATTTGCATCTCTACTTATTGTACCAAACTCACTGCCAGCCAGTCATCACGTCTCATAGCAGCCCTAAAACGGAGCAGAAGTTCTCTGGTGGGTTCCTGGGGCTGTAAATCTTTAGGGGAGCAGAAAGCCTCATCTTTCTTTTGCCGAGCAGCTGGTGGGCTCGAACAGCTGACCTTGTGTTTAGCAGTCAAACACATAACCCACCATCCCCCAAGGCTCCTTATTTATTGTACAGGAACTCTTACTTCTGGCCCCTTTTCAAGCTAACCATTTGGAACTGCCTGCTATCCAGTTTCTAATCAAAGTGAACCAATGCTTTGGAAGCATTTCAGGCTAGCTAACACTACATAAAAATATCCTGTACCCTCCCTTAATACAAGAACGCTTTGTACTAACAAACTGGCATTCTGTGATGCTCACCCTCCATACACAAAATGGGTGCATAAGCAAATGTGGTGAACAAAGCTGATGGTGCCTGGCTAATAAAAGATATAGCATCTGGGGTCTTAAAGGCTTGAAGTTAAATAAGAGGCCATCTAGCAGAGAAGCAACAAGCCCACGTGGAAGAAGCACACCAGCCAGTACAATCATGAGGCATCATCGGGACTGATAACAGGCATCAGAAGACCCATAACGAACAAACAAAAACATTTTGTTGAGAACAAGCAGAGACTCAAAGCCCATCTGTAGACAATGGGACATCCCCCCATGGAGGGGGTCACAGGGAAGGGATGAGTTAACCAGGGTGCAGTATAGCACGATGAAACACACACTATTCCTCTGGTTCCTTGAGGCTTCCTCACCCCCCACTATCATGACCCCAGTGCTGCCTCTCACTGCGGGTTAGACCAGAACATGTACACAGATTTAGGTGAGAGATAAGGGCTCATGACACGCAGAATCCAGGAATGGGAAAGCGATAACAGAAGGGTAGGGGGAAGGGGGTGAAGAGAAGGGGAGGAATGGGGAACTGCTCACGATGATCGACATATAACCACACACACCCCTCCAGTGGAAAGAACAACAGAAGTCATCGGGGAAGGGAGACAGAGTTATAAGAACCCCCAATAAAATGGTATTTTAATAAAAAATAAAATAAAAATATCCTTACATTTTATAGGTGAGTAAAGTGAAGAGTGGTACATGGCATGTGTTCTGTATCTCAACAACTACAGCCGATTGGTGCTATTTTTGGAATCAGCAAGTCACATATAGCCAGAAACAGGTCTAGCATTTGAGGCACCAAAATGTGTGTTGGCTAATGATAATTGCTCTAGTTTGCCCTCTAGGGTCACTACAATTCAGAAAGGACTTGATGGCGGTGGGTTGGGTTGGGTTTGGACCACTGTACATACCATCCAAACACCACTACTGGAGGGACCCAGGAGTTATCAACTAATAAACAAACCATTCACGGACGATCATCTCTGATGCTATGGCAGCATTTAGAGCTGGCCTTAAAGAGAAGTCCACACCACCAGTCCCACGTGATGTGCAGTATTACCTCTTCATGGGCAATCCTATAATGACAGCCAAGGGCCAGCTCTAGGCCCCCTCCCAACGCTGTGCCTTGAATCGCCGCCACCATCGGTTTCTCACTTCTTTGAATATCATCTACTATATTTCCCAATGAGATGCCAAAGGACCTTTCAGCACTGAAGCCATAGATGTCGGCACCTAAGGACAAAGACAAAATCCAAAGGTGGGGTAAGTTGAGAAAGACGTGGGCTTTGTTACATAGCAACAAGGAAGGTTGCTTTTTGTTGCAGCTTTTGTAAAAATACAGATAACACAACACTTGGTGATGCAACATTTCTGTCACGTGCACAATCCAATGATACCAATTATGTGAATTATGTGGTACAATTATCACTAACATCCATGACTAAATTTTCATCACCTGTGTTTGACAAAATGGGTATATGTATGGATTATGAAAAGAGATGTAAGAGCCCCCAATAAAATGATTTAAATAAACAAATGAGGAAATACATGATGCTTGAACACCCCACTAATCAAGGAAATGCAAATTAAATGGCATTAAAACATAGTTGACCAAATCATTAAAGTGTGAAATTATATAAGATGTGTAAAAATGCATTTTCACATAAATTACAGAAAATACGAGTTATTACTACCTCTATCAAAAGTAATTTGGAAATATCTAGCAAAATTAAAAATTAAAAGGCTCTTTGACCTAACAAGCTTACTCTTGGGAATGTGTTTCATACTAGCAAATTTTTAGAAATAAAGGGAAATATCTACAATGAAAAAAAAATTTTTTTTCCAACACCACAGAGACTTAAAGCTTCCTAAACAATGATAATGCATAAGGAATCTCAGGCCTCTCAAGACCCGTGAAATGTTCCATTTCTTGATTGGAGAAACAGTGATGAAACAAGTACTCTGGAAATGTAGAAAGATAGGAGAGAAAATCCTTAAATCTCTATCAGGAATGCTGTAATCTTGGAATGTCTGTCTTTGCCAAGTGACGGGCCGTGCTCCATCTTTGGGCGGGGGTGAGTTGTTTGTGCTTTTACTTTTCATTAGGATTCGAATAAAGGTTGAGAGAGCAAACTGGTTTTCTCTTCAACCATGCACACACATTTAGGTTCATGACCTCGACCGCAGTGGACTCTCTCCACATGCTCCCTGTGCTTACCATGTCCGTTCATGTTTCTTTCACCCTTGACCTGGTCTTCAGACCTTGATCGGAGGGCAAATGGTGCCCTCTGCGTCTGTGTGGTTGGTTGTTCTCAGGGATGCACTCCTCCCCCGCTTTTCAAGTTCAGAGTAGGGGAACAGGGGTCCTCCTCCAAAGATCACAATTCTGAGATGGGCTCATGTGTCTTTATCCAGACTGTCATTCACTCTTACTCAAGACTCCCTTATCGATCACCCACCTAGGAGTCAGAATTGACTGGTGGCAATGAATTGGAGTAACAAGGTAGAGGCACCCTGGTGACCCCAAAAATTAAACACTTGGCTGCTAACCCGAAAGCTGGCAGTTCACCCCACCAGCTTGCTCTAAGGAGAAAGACTTGGTAATTTGGTCCTCTAAAGATTCTAGCCAAGATCAACTCAGCATCGCCCAACAATAACACAACAGGCAGGTAGCACCTACAGGGACAGCTGATCCACTGCCAATCTCAGGGCGAAGCTGGAATCCAAAGACAAGGGTGGAGAAGGAGACACTCCATTACCTGCACAGAAGTGGCCGTCTGCCCCGCATATCACAATGGCTTTGACAGTTTGGTCTTCTCTAGCTTTCTGCAGGCACTCTTTGATTTTATAGATTACAGTCTCACTAAAAAGGAGAAAAATAATAATGACATGAAGCAAATTCATGAGAATTAAACTTCTACCATGGCTCAGAGCCCCCCACCTTTGGTTAACCGGTGAAAAATTAAGCACACACAATGAATAGAACGCTGAGTTAATAAAAAGCTTTCATTAATTTGTTGAACAAATATTATGTGTCTACTATGAGTTAAGCACTAAGCTGTTAAAATGAGTTCACACTGAAACAAACAAACCTATCTCCCTGCCCTCTGCTTTAACCCTGCCGTCTAAGAGTCGACAGTAATCAATTTAAAAATATCATTACATATCTGTACATATCATGTGATCAATCTTCAGCTTTGCTTCTATCTCTAAACCATATTTTCCAACTATTGTTCCTTCCCTTTTGTTTCCAACTTTTGCATTCAAATCACCAATCAGTGCATCCTGATTGCATGTTTGTTTGATCAATTTCAAACTGAACATGTTGGTTGAAAAGACAAAAATGCTCGCTCATGCGCCAATGGATAACAGCACGATAAATGGAGAACAGACTACAGTTGTCAAGGATTTCATCTTGCTTGGCTCCTTGATCAAAGGACGCATTGTATTGGGTGAATCTGCTGCACAAGACCTCTTTAAAGTGTTGAAATGCAAGGGTATTACCTGAGGACTAAGGTGTGCCTGACCCAAGCCTTGGTATTTTCCCTGGTTTATAGGCACGTGAAAGCTGGACAACGAATAAGCAAGACTAAAGAAGCACAGGTGTGTTTGAATTGGCAGTGATGGGGAAGGGCCCAGGTTTGTCATGGATCTTCTACACAATGCTGTCTTAGGAGGAGTACAGCCAACCCAACAGCAGCAAGGATGGCGAGACTTCATCTCACAGACTCTGGACGTGTTGTCGGGAGAGGCCAGTGCCTGGAGAAGGACGGCATGCTCGGTAACGCAGAGGGTGCGTGAAAAAGAGACCGACTCAACAAGATCTATTGACACAATGGCTGCAACAAGAGGCTCAAGTAGAGCAACGACTGTGAAGAGGTGCAGGCGGCGTTTTGTTGTGTTGTACTAACGCTGAGTCAGCATCGACTCGCTGGCACCTGGCAACAAGGTAGAGTGAAGAAGCTGCCATCCTGAAGCGACCCACACTGTGTCGTGTTCCAGTTATCGTCTGGATCACCCCCTTTTCCCTTTTCTTTTCACATTTCATTGTGCTTTGGCTGAAAGCTTACAGAGGAAATCAGTTTTGCAGTCAACGAACACCCGCTGCGTTTGTTTCATGGCATTCAGCACCATCCCCCCAGTGCAACAGCCTTCCTCCCAATGCTACCCAGCTTCCCCCAGGTGGCTTCGCCTTCTTTCCTGCCCCTCCCTGCCTTCTGAACTTTGCTTTGGGGCAAAGGTTGCCCTTTGGGTCTCATTCGGTGGGAGCTCAGAGGAGAACATTCCTCCAGGGTGCTACTGTTCACTTCATAGACCTGTCTATGGTTGGCTGAAAGGGGATCTCCAGGAGCCGGCTCAGTTCCAGGTTGAAGGATGTTTAAGGGCCATAGTCTCAGAGGTTCCACACTCTCTATCAGGCCAGTAAGTCTGGCCTTTTGTATGGTTTTGAATCTCGCTCTACTTTTCCCCCCCTTCTTCTGTCCAAGACCATCTGTTGTGATCCCTTTCAGAGCCATCAAGTAGCAATTGATGGGCACCATCTAGTTCTTCTGGTCTCAGGCTAGCAGAAACTGTGGTTAGAATGCTACATTCTGCCTCTGGAGTCTTTGCTCTGACAAGGAGAAACTAATAGTGGCATCTTAGAGGGCTGGTTGCTCACAAACTTTTAAGACCCCGGCTGCTACTCATCCAAGTTGACGATAGAACATTGTCTTTGTGGACTAGGTTATACCAACTGACCTAGATGTCTCCTGACGACATTCTCCCACATTTTACAAATTCAGGTCAGCTCAGGTTTCCATTTGGGGGCTATGGCTGAACCAGGGAGAACTGGTTGGAAACCCTGGTTACAACTTCAAGGAATAAAGATGATACAAGTCCTTGCATAAGCTCATTTCCGTTCACCTAGTTCCTTCTGAATATTTATTCTTACAGGAACCCAAACAAGACCTCGTCTTCAACTAGTTAATTAGTTCCCATGTGAGAAACAGACTCTGAACCATTGCCGAGTACTGAGAAGTCCAAAAGGCAAGTTAGACCAATCAGGGCAGGCAGTGCCACCGCAAAGACAGACTTTGCCCATTTTAACCAACCAACAACCTTTACTCTTTGAGTTTATATTTTCTGGTTCATTTTGCCAAAAATCAAAAAGAGGCAGTAGGGAAAAAAAATGACAGCGCTTTATTAGATCCAGGCCAACTGAAAGTGACGCCACCTTGCAGCAGTGTGAACGTCACAAGGGTGAAGGCCTTATTTTCCTCCCTCAGTCCCGCCAGGAATGGCCAGCACAGGGTTTGGAGTACTGTAAAGGCAACATTTCACATGTGCTGAGGCCAAAGTGCCTCTTGGACAAGAGGTCTTTGGGGGATAGTTTTCTTATCATTGTTGTTTAGCATGAAGGCCACCACATCAAATCTGTGGTCTGTGGCCAATAGTTAAAACTAAGGAGAGCGAGAAAAAAAAATACACTATATCCAATTGTATCATTGGTGAGGGTAAGTTGTTTCCACACAACTTTGGTTTGGGTTATGCATTTATATGTCTGTCTACCCTGGGTTGTTATGTGGGCAAGGCATTTGTCTGTGAGGGAACCCTGAAAACCAGAGGTCTCTCCACTGCTTGTGAAGAGGGTCAGGGTTGATATAGGAGAAAGGAGACAGGGCTGGCCAACTCAGCAAAGATTGAAAACTTACTGGGTTTAAAAAATAATAATAAGTAAATAAAATGTTCTTGGTGAGTTAGGAAATGAAGATAAAACTGCTCGGTAGGTTTTCAGAAAATGCTACTTCATAGGCTTATTCTGACATGGGTCTTTGTCACGGATGGAGGTGGGAGAGGCGGGGGCTGAGGTTTGGAACACATCAGGAGAAAACGCTGGCCTTTCTGGACACTTCTCTGCTCCGGGTCAGGCATTAACGGCGGGGGATGAGCCTGTTTGCTTGTTGCTGGCTGCCTGCCGAGTCCCTTCGGACTCAAGGGGACCTGTTAGACCATTTTAGTTCTAAAGCCCTTAGTTACACGTGTGCGGAGTGAGGGACCAGGCCAGGCAGGGCTGCACTGAATCAGGAACTTTGGGAAAGAAACGAGTCCTGAAACGCTGCTTGCTTACAACTTTTGGCTTTTCAGGAATAGTTTCTATTTTCATGATCTCGAAGCACGATCCAGGTGGCAGCGACAGACCCAGATCCCCTACTGATTATATGCCTCAACCTGTTTCTTACCAATCAAAGGGAGCCGAGAGTTATCGGAGAGGATGAATCCAACCAACCGCGTTAAAATAAAATAAAATTAAATGCCCGGACGTGGCTGGGGCTCCATCCGGGGGAGGTTCCCGCCACTCTGGGCTGGGAGCTAAGGGAGGCTGTTACCTGATGGCGTTGACCGGCGGGTTTCGGAGGCGGATCAGAGCCAGAAAGTTGGGCAGCCGTACGTACTCGGCCATGATTCCCCTGTCGCCGCGGTCGTGACCCAAAGCCGCTCTGCGCTGCCCACTCGCTAGGACCTCGAGGCCGCGGGGGGCGGGGCGCTCGCGGGACCAATGGGAGCCCGGCACACCCACCAACGCGCGCCCCGCCCCGGGCACCGCCCCCAAAGCACCGTCCCCGGCACCGCCCACCAGCACGCGCACCGGCTCGGGTCCCCGGCCCCCGGTCCTCCCAACCCACCCTCCTCTGTGCCGAGACCCCCTTCTCTCCCAAGAGCAGGACTGTGTAAACGCTTGACCTTCTCTTCTCATTATCGGTGCCCACCTGGTTCCCATCACAAAGCTGACCCAGGAAGAGCCTGGAAAACGTGGGGGCGGGGCGGGTGACCAAGGCGGGGTTTGCAAACTCCGGAGGCGGAGGGGCTGACCTCGCAGGACAACGTCTGGGTTTGCGGAGTCGGCCCAACGATTGTCGTCCACTTTTTCACGACCCTTCTGAACAGGGACCGATATTTGGGGTCCTGACGATGATGTGCAATGTTACACACCTGGAACACGAAAAAGACATCACACATTGGACCCAAGTGAGTGGATGGACTAAGATCAGCCCACATTTGTATAAGAATCCTGCGGATCACAAGGCCCATCTGCTGAGATCTGTGAGCTTCTTGTCTTTGCAGTCTGGTGTCTTGCAGGGTTGAGATTTCGAATCCTTCGTCTATTAATTCATAAGGCGCGCATGTACTGCGTGCTTAATGTGGGACAGACAGAGACTATGAAAATAAACAAGGCTTTATTTTTGTGCCCCTCCAAAAGTTAGGACAAGGTTTCATCCGCCGCTGCTAATTCCCACAGCTCCACAGACCACAAGGCGGTCGAAAGTTGCAGAGGAAACGTAATGGAATCGTTTCGTTCACTGATGATTCACAAATTTTAACCAACAATGATTTTCCAAGAGATTCTTTGAAAATAAAACCAGGCTCCTGGTCACAGGGAAATACTTTTGCTTTGAAACCTGGCAACAAGCAGCAAAAAAACGGGTCAAAGGAATCTGCCTGAATGAGCCCCACAGAACCACCCCCACTTCCAAAAAAAGTGGTTTAGGTGTAAATTTACAGAGCAAATTAGCATTTCCCCCCAAAAAGTTTTATTGGCATAGAATTCACATACCATACAATTCAAGTGCTCAATCACATCAAGAAATGTACACTCATCATCACAAATCAGTTTTAGTCCATTTTCTTCATTCTTATACTTATTGTTACAGAGCAAATCAGCTTTTGTTTTATATTCAATGCAATTTATATTTAAAATAATGAGTTCTCATCAATAGTTGCTAGTTTTCACATTTTGTCAAAATGGGAGCTTTAGAAAAAAGTTTTCTACGATAAAATACTGATTATAGGTTTTTTTTTTATTCTTTTTTTGGAAAACACTTTATTGGGGGCTCATGTAACTCATCACAATCCATCCATCCATCCATTGTGTCAAGCACATTTGTACATTTGTTGCCATCATCGTTCTCCAAACATTTGCTTTCTACTTGAGCTTTTGGTATCAGTTCCTCATTTTTCCCTTCCCTCCCCGCTCCCCCTCCATCATGAACCCTTGATAATTTATAAATTATTATTATTTTGTCATATCTTACACTGTCCAACATCTCCCTTCACCTGCTTTTCTGTAACCCCCCACCACCACCACCAGGGAAGAGGTTATATGTAGATCCTTATAATCAGTTCCTCCTTTCCACCCAACCCTCCCTCTACCCTCCTAGTATCGCCACTCTCACTACTGGTCCTGAAGGGATCATCTGTCCTGGATTCCCTGTGTTTCCAGTTCCTATCTGTACCAGTGTACATCCTCTGGTCTAGCCAGATTTGTAAGGTAAA
>NW_022111307.1:7012874-7030503 GCF_000313985.2 Echinops telfairi | reverse complement strand
TCTTTATTTAGACCTCTATAAATGCCCTTTGCCTCCTAGTTCTTTCCTCTATTTCCTTTTACTTTCCTCTTGTCCCATTATCATACTCAGCCTTCATTTGGGTTTCAGTAATTCCTCTCGGTTATATTACCCTTGATCACGTCCTACCAGGCCTCCTACACCCTCCTCACCACCGATTTGGATCACCTGTTTTTCCCTTATCCCTGGGTTTGTTAACACCACATCCTTTCCCCCACCTCCCCCTCTCCCATGTCCCCCTGAACCACTGGTCCAGTTGTTTTCTCCTCCAGATTGTGCATCCAGCCTATCTTATTTAGACAGACCTGTGGAGATAATTACATGCACCAAAACAAGACAGAGTAAAACAAAGCAACAAAAGAAAACAAAACAACAACAGCAACAAAAAACCAATGACAAAACAAACAAACAAAAACCACCCCAACAACGGACAACAACAAAAAAGAAAAGCCTGTAGTTAGTTCAAGGACTGTTTGTTGGCCTTTAGGAGTGTTTTCTGATCGAGTCTGATGGGGTGCTACGCCCTGGCCCCAAAGTCTATTTTTGGTATTCCCTGGGGACTTCGTTGCTCTGTTCCCCTTGTGGTTCTGTTGCACGCCCTTAGTGTTTTTCCTAGGTGTGGAGGGATCAGATCGGGTGCAGTTCCCACACTGTCTCCAGTGTTGTTCCTGCAAGTCAGCTTTTCATTCAACACTACCTACACCGTTGGCTTCAGAATATTATTTGCAAGTTCTTCAGTGCAGCAGCCCCTTTCCCTCAGGGTTCCTTGTTACCCCTCATCCTTCTTTCCTGCCCTTCCTAGTCATCTGAGCTTTGTTCCTGGGCAAATGCTAACTGCTTGTTCTGCAGAAAATGTTCTGCTGATTGTTCTGCAGAAAATGTTCCCCATGAGTCCTGTTCACTTGATAGGCCCTTGTTTGTCTGAGGAGGGCTCCAGCTAGCCTTAACCTGTAGACTTGAATTGGAATGGACTGGAATGCTTTCTTGAAATAAAATTCTTTCTTCTTTTAATTTATTATTTTTCCATCTTATTGGCAGATAATTCACAAATCATACAATTCAATTGTTCAGTCGTATTCAGAAGAGTTGTACAGTTATCACCACAATTAATTTTAGAACATGTTCTTCATTCGGGTACTCATCATTATTAGCTCCCTATTTCCCCCCAACTCCTTGTCTTATAAATTTTCCTATCCTGGACTTCATATGCAGAGAGAGAGAGAAAATAACAACAATAACAAAGTATAATAGAGGAAATCTCAATGGAAAATATTAAAAAATAGAACATATTTTAAATGGGTCAAAAGGACAATCAAATGCTAAGGTGTTAAATTTAAACCTAACTATATCTACAATAGTCCACTTTTCAATGCATCCTGCATGATAGCAATGCTATTCACATTCCTGGTCTATGGACCGAGGGGAATCACTAGAGGCCTGCCTAGCACCCATGAAGCATATCTGCCCATATGAAAAGCCTCTGACTAAGAATGAAGTCTAAGAATGAAGAAAGTGTTCTTAAATTGATTGTGGTGATGACGGTGCACCTCTTCTTCATATGATTAGACTATTCAATTGTGTGATTTGTGAATTATCTGCCAATAAAACTGTTAAAGTAGAAAAACAAATGCTTACTCACAAGTATAATATATGACACAATACTACAAATGTATTCATTATATGAAACTACTTTTGTTAAAAAAATACACAAAGAAAAATTTCTGGAAAAATACAAAACCATGTGGTAAATAAAGAGGAGATTATGAATGCATTAAAGAAACAAACACTGACAGAGGAAAACTACCTCAGCTGCGGTCAAGTTCTCAAAATTACTTCTTGATATAAAGTTCGTGTGTGTGTGTGTGTGTGTGTGTGTGTGTGTGTGTGTGTGTCACTGGTTTTATTTCTCATATATCATTGTCTTAGATATATCCCTAGACTTAAGTCCCAGCAAGCCTCAAAGGTGAAGTACAAATGGTGTCCCATGAAGAAGTTTGCTGCTGTCAGATGGATCTTGGTAATGGCAGAGAATATCACAAAGATGTTTGCTTTAGTTTTATTGGTGATGCAAAGGCATTCGACTATGGGGACCATAATAAACTATGGAGCGCCTTGAGAAGAACAGAAATTTCTGAACATTTGATTGGGCTCATGAGGAACTTGTACATGGATCAAAAGATAGTTGTGCAAAAAGAACAAGGGCTTATGCACGTTTAAAATTAGGAAAGGTGTGTCAGGGTTGTATCCTCTGATCACACTTGTTCAACCTGCATGCTGAGCAAATAATCGGAGAGGCTAGATTATATGAAGAAGAATGTGGTATCAGGATTAGAGGAAGGCTTGTTCACCAATAGATTAAAATTCTTCAATCTGCTCTTAACTCACCTAAATCCTGAAACGCATGTTCTTCTCTTATTGACTCATGGCAGAAAACAGGCGGTGGGTCCTCTCTGAACTTCCATTTCCTTCTAGTGTTTATAAATATGAGTTCCTCCTCCTAGACCAGGGATTCAGGAAAACCCCAAAGAAAAATGCATTGCCTTTGTTCCCTGGCCCTATGCTTGTTTGTGGATCACTGCTAAAGATTTCCCTGCTGTCTGAAAGGACCATTACAATGTTTAGAGTGAGTTTAAAATATTAGATGCTTTCCAGCCAGAATTGTTTGATTGTGTTGTGCAGTTACTTCCTTATTAGGTGTGTTGTTGCTGTTGTTGTTTTTAGGTGCCATCAAGTTGGTTCTGCCGCCTAGTGACCCTCCGTACAACAGAAACATTGCCTGGTCCTGCGCCACCCTCACCATTGTTCTTGTATCTGAGCCTCTTAGCAATTAGACTTTATGCTAGGAGCCCTGGTGGTGTGGTGGTTTCACACATTGGGCTGCTAATACCAGGCAAGGTCAGCAGTTCAGAAACCACCCGCCACTCTGTAGGAGAAAGAGGAGGCTTTCTACTCCAGTGAAGAGTTAAAAGTCTTGGAAACCCACAGTGACAGTTCTACCCTGTGTTACAGGGTTGGTATGGGTCAGAATCAACTTGATGACATTGAGCGAGAGGGGGGTCCAGACAATGTTCACATGTGTAGAGTCGCTCAAACATTCTAAGTGGCATAACCCCCAGGTGATTTGGTGGTGCAGAGGAAACTACTGGTGCATACATTATGAAAGAGGCTAAAGATGCCTTATATGAGGCCATAATGATGGCTTTTCCAACTCCAGTATATTGAGCAAAGGTTTATAGATGTGTGCAAGGAAGGGAGGAGTCTATTTTTAACATAAGGAAAGACTATGGGAAATTCGTGTGGAATATTCAGGTGTACAGCCTGACCAGGGTGGTGCTTGGGGAGCCTTTAGCTCAGCACCTGTTGTGCAGTTACTTCCTTATTACCTGTGTTGTTGTAGTTCTTAGGTGCCATCAAGTTGGCTCCACCTCCTAGTGACCCTACGTATAATAGGACAAAACACTGCCTGGTCCTGCACCATCCTCTCGATCGATCGTTCTTATGTCCGAGCCTATTGTTGCAGCCACTGTGACAATCCATCTTGTCAAGGGTCTTTCTCTCTTTTATTACCCCTCTACTTGACCGACCAGGATGTCCTTCTCCAGGGACTGGTCTCAAAAGCACATAAATGAAGCCACACCATCCTTGCTTCTAAAGAGCATTCTGACTGTACTTCTTCCAGAACAGCTGTTTGTCCTTTTGTCCGTCCATGGTACTTGCAATATGCTGCACCAGCACCACAATTCACAAGTGTAGATTATTCTTCGGCCTTCCTTTTCAATGTCCAATTTCACATGAAGCAGTTGAAAATACTACTGCTTGGGTCAGGCACACTTTAGTCCTCAAAGTAACATCCTTGCTTTTCAACACTTTAAAGAGGTCTTGTGTATCAGATTCACCCAATGCAACGCATGCTCTGATCTCTTGTCTGCGGCTCCCATTTGCATTCATTGTGGATTCAAGCAAGGTGTAATCCTTGACTCCAGTCTCTTCTTCATTGAGCATGTTGTTACCTGCTAGTCCTGTTGTGAGGATTTGGGTCTTCTTCACATCGAGTCTTAATCCATACTGAAGGCTGCAGTCTTTGACCTCCATCAGCAAGTGCTTTAAGTCCTCTTTACTGTCAGCAAACAAGGCTGTGTAATTTGCATATCTCAGGTTATTAATAAGCCTTCCTCCAATCCTGATGCTGCATCCTTCTTCATATAAACCAGCTTCTCGGGTGATTTACTCAGCATCCAGATTGACTAGGTTACGGTGAAAGTATACAACCCTGATGCACACCTTTCTGGGCTTTAAACAAGAGCCCTGCTGGTGTTGTGGGTTACGAGCTGGGCTGCTAACTGCAAGGTCAGCATTTCAAACCCACCAGCTTATCCATGATAGGAAGATGAGGCTTTCTACATTCATACATATTTACAGTCTTAGAAACCTGCTGGGGCAGTTCTACCCTGACTTAAAGGGTCACTTTTTGAGTCCGAAGAATCTCAATGGCAGTGTAACTGTGCTGCGACCCTGTTTTAACTTAAACAGAACTTGTCTTGAATATATTTGCATCACTCAGATACTTAAGCATTTTCCTAAGCTTCCCTATGTGGATGAAGACATCTTTATAGCAGAAACAGAGGGAACCCTCCACTACTATTCTCACTGGTAAACTGACTGCTCAGCACGGTGACAGAAGAGCATGATGGGTAGCGATCTCCAGGAGATCAGTGTTGGCACACTTAGATCCTGTAAGAATGAAAGTTTGGGCAGTTACATATATGTAACAGTTCAGTTTTTTAATTATGGTTGTCAGATGGAGACTTTTCTATTTTGCCCTATCACACACATCAAGTACCCTTTATGGTTTTATGTTTATACCTATTAATCAACTACTTAGGCTATACCTATCCTGTGCATTCTTGGAAAATTGGAGGTGCACAGCTGAGATACCAGCATCCAGTGCATTAGTGGTATTAAATATCTGGATGGTAATAAATCTGACGTGGCCAAAAATCCTATAGTTCTGCCTGAGATTGGGATTGATCCTGTTTAAGGACTTCAACACCATCACAAGGGCTAAGCATGGGGCTGCTAACTGAAAGGTTCGAGGTTCCAACCTGCCAGCTGCTCTGTGGGGAAAAGATGAAGCAGTCCCTTTGTGTAAAAATTTACAGCCCTTATCAACAGCGATTCTGGCACAACAGTGATTCTGTGTTTTGGGAAAAGACGGATGGCTTTGAGCCTAAATTGGAAAGTATTTACTCTGCTTCCCATGAACCGCTGCAGTCTTCTGAGGGCTGCGAGAAGCCGGGATCTTCTTGTTTCCCTGGGACCACTGCCCCTGGAGAGGAATGAGACACTTTTGAACCCTGCGATGAAAGCTTTTCTGGAGAACACTGAACTCACCAGTTGTGGCGGCCTCACCCCTGAAATCCAGTTGTAGCTTTTGACTTTCAGGCAAGTTCTGGTGGGAACAAGCTGACCTGTGGCCCTACAGTGATCCTGACTGGGCTGTCTACTGACCAGGCGGCCAAGCCCTGGCCAGGGATCTTCTGTATTACCCTGACATTGTCAGAGGAAAATCTGGATTAGATCTTGGAAGTGGATGTGGAGCAACAGCTATTGCTGCCAAATTGAGTGGGGCAGGCGTCCTCAAACTACGGCCCGCGGGCCACATCCGGCCCACCGGGTGTTTTTGCCCCGTTTGTTTTTTTACTTCAAAATAAGATATGTGCAGTGTGCATAGGAATTTGTTCGTAGTTTTTTTTTAAAAAAAAACTACAGTCCGGCCCTCCAACGGGTCTGAGGGACAGTGAACTGGCCCCGTTTAAAAAGTTTGAGGACCCCTGGAGTGGGGCATCAAAGCTATTGGGCAATGACACAGATCCTATGGCAGGAATGGCCATGACACTGACCTGTGAATTGAACCAGCTAAATCCTTTTCCCATTTTAACCAAAAACATTTTGGATTTGAAACAAGACACATGGGACCTTGTTGTTCTTAGTGATATGTTTTATGATGAGGACCTTGCAGACAGTCTTCATCAATGGTTGAAGAAATGTTTTTGGACTCACAGAACTCAGGCTGATTGATGATCCTGGGTGACCCTACTTCAGTGGACACAGCATTCAGCAGCAGAATCAACTGCACAAAGTGATGGAATGTTCACTTCCAGAGCCTACAAGAAGGACAACAATGGATGGACAAGTGCAGTGTGGGATTTTCAGCCTTGAGTTCACCAAGTGATCCCAAGTTTGGATCTAGCCGTGTCTGGTTTTAAGTCTAAACATTGCCACTATAAATAATGGATCATCTCCAGTTAAAAGTGTTTATTTATGTTAAATGGCAAGCCTTGTCTTCAAACTATGTAGGCTGAAGGTTTTGCCAGCCTTTGTCATGGCAATGCTTCTACATCTCCATTTAGGCCAATTACACAAATCTGTTGTTTGTTTGTTTGTTTTTTTGCAATCCGTTTCTTTCTCTTCTAGTTCTGGACCACGATGGTATATCACCTAATGGTGTTGACATGCAACTTTAAGTAGAAGAGAAAAGTTGGCTAATTGTAGCAGAACCCGTTTCTGAAGTTGAGGACAACTATGATTATCTTGGAGTAACAAAAGTAAAAAAAAGAAAGGTTTACAGCCTTTAAAACAATTTTACTTTTGTGGTTATGCGTGGGGCTGCAATCCCAAAGGGCAGCAGTTCAAAACCACCAGCTGCTCCAACGGTGAAGGGAAGGGCTTTCTACTCCCATAAAAGGTTTTGGAAACTCAGAGGGGCAGTTCTATCCTGTCCTATAGCGTGGCTTTGAGTTGGCCTCGACTCAATGGCAGTGAGTTGGATAGGGTTGCTATAAGTGAAAATGGACTCGATGACCCTGAGTTTGGGGGTTTGAGGGCATTTTCGAAGTAGAACAATCTCTCCAGTCTCTTTCCAGTACTGTGATCCAGATTTCAAATGAAGGAGCTGATGGAATGCTTGCCCAACCGAGTCCTTTCTTCACTTAGCAAGATCATCCTGTGCAATCCTGTCTTCAGATTTCCTATTGGCTCAGCAAGGAGCTTGTGCAATTTTCAATATTCCCTTTTGCTGTGGATCAACCTTACCGGGGAAGTAATCTGTGAATTTATGGCCTCCCCTTGAGGGCCCAAAGGGTAAATGATGTGTTTTTTCCTCAAAACTAATGAAATGGAGAACCAGAACACTGAATATTAGACAGCAACCTACTTGATTAGATTCTACTATCTCTTTCCCAATCTGTTTGAATGACATCCTCCAGGAACAGGCTCATTTGTTGTGCTAGCCTTAGTTATATTTGGCCTTATCAAATGCACAAGTGGGTCATTGAAAAGTTAAAAGTAAAATAGATAATGTATGTTGACTTTGTTAATTTTGCAATACCCAAGGAGGAGCTGTTCAGCTGGAAGACAGCCAGTGACAAACCAGGTGGTTTCCAGTGGCAATTAGCACCGGTGATATCTCAGTTGCTGAACTCAGTTCATGCCAAATTTGTGTTCAGACACAAAAAGGTTCCAGAGATGAACTTATATTTCCATAAAAAATCATGGAAAACCAAATAGTTAGTTCTGGGGCCCCAAAATTACATTTATAATTTCATTTTGCCAGACCTTTAACACAAAGTTACTGTCTATACTTGTGTATAAGCCAAGTTTTTCCAGCACATTTTTAATGCAGTTTTTGTGGTAAAATTAGGTTCCTCAGGTGATATTGAGGTCAGTTTATATATGGTAACAGCCCTAAGCTGTGGAAATACCCCCTCAAACATCTAAGCTCAATAAATACAGTACATGACAGAAAATTAACTCATTACGTTTTGTTGTTTAAACTCCTGTGGGTTTTTGGAATGGTATGCTAACATGGGCTTCCCTTTAAGATCCCCACTAGCAATGCCGCACAATCACAGGCTTGTGGCCTGGCGATGCCTTTTCCTCTTTAGTCATGAAGGTCCTATTGGGCATTTTCCTCCCCCCAAAAGCCTGGTTTCATTGCAGTGAAACACTTGCCGGGGGACAGAACCCCGCATCTCCACATATTCAGCCACAACTGGTCAGCTTTGTCTTTGCACTAGCCCCATCCCCATGCCTCCCACACTGGGGATGCTGTTCTCTTTTTGAGTTCTGCACACCAGCCTTTCAATACCTGGGGCTGCTCAGCCCTCACTCCACGCCGATCTTCTGTAAATCCCTATGGAAGCTTTCATCTTGGCTACCCTATCTCCATCGAGTTGTCACATATCAATTGTGTAAAGCGCATTTGTACATTCACTGCCCTCATCATTCTCAAAACATTTCTTCTCCAGTTAAGCCCCTGGCATTAGGTCCTCATTTTCCCCCTCCCTCGCCGCTCCCACCTCCCTCATGAGCCCTTGATAATTTATAAATTATTATTGTTTGTCTTTACTGATGTTGATATTGTCAACTTAGCCATGTTGCACTCAGCTGCCAGATCGGACAAACAGTGACCTGATTCAAATTTTGCAGTATTTCTTGAACTCTCTCATGGGTCTCATAGTTTTCCTCTTAGTGTTACTAGTTGCATCACTAACTTTCTTTGGGGACACGGTTATGATATTTTATGTAAAAAAGGGCAAAAAAAAAACCCCACCCAAAACCAATACATCCCAATGATGGATGTTTCAGTGCGCTAACACAAGCACTATACCAAGGGGTACTGAAAAAATCCTGGATTTTTTTTCTTTTCAAAGCTATTTATTTAACATTTTAAAACAAACAACCTTATCACCTTCAAAGTACTCTCCATTATACTCAAAACATTTGTCAAGTATGAGATTACACACTTGGAAAGAGCTTTCAAACTCACCTGGTTGGGTGGCTGACAGCACCTCCATTTTTTTCTTCACCTCTTCTTTCTTTTATTGGGGGCTCATGCAACTCTTATCACAATCCATAATACATTCACTGTGTCAAGCACATTTGTATATTTGCTGCCTTCATCCTTTTCAAAACATTGTCTTTCTACTTGAGCCCTTGGTATCAGCTCCTCATTTTCCCCCTCCCTTCCCGCACCCCCTCCCTCATGAGCCCATGATAATTTATAAATTATGATTA
Organism: Echinops telfairi; assembly: GCF_000313985.2. NCBI lineage: Eukaryota > Metazoa > Chordata > Mammalia > Afrosoricida > Tenrecidae > Echinops > Echinops telfairi. The sequence goes on along the minus strand of NW_022111307.1, from coordinate 7,021,410 downwards.
TTTTTGCATATCTTACAGTGTCCGAGGTCTCCTTTCACCCACTTTTCTGTTGTCCATCCCCCAGGGACGGTTTCCCCTTTCTACTCTTACTTTCCCTCCACCCTCCTGTCGCCACTCTCACCAAGGGTCCTGAGCGGTTCATCTGTCTGGGATTCCCTGTGTTTCCAGTTCCTGTCTGTACCAGTGTACATCCTCTGGTCCAGCCAGATTTGTAAGGTAGAATTGGGATTATGATAGTGGTGGGGAGGAAGCATTTAAGAACTAGAGGAAAGTTTTATGTTTCATCGTTGCTACATTGCACCCTGACTGGCTCCTCTCCTCCCTGCAACCCTTCCGTAAGGGGATGTCCAGTGGCCTACAGATGGGCTTTGGGGCTCCACTGTGCACTCACCCTCATTTACAATTATATGATTTTTTGTTATTTGATGCTTGATAACTGATCCCTTCAGCACCTCGTGATCGCGCAGGCTGGTGTGCTTCTTCCATGTGGGCTTTGTTGCTTCTCAGCTAGATGGCCGCTTATTTATCTTCAAGTCTTTAAGACCCCAGATGCTATATCTTTTGATAGCTGGGCACCATCAGCTTTCGTCACCACATTTGCTTATGCACCCATTTTGTCTTCAGCGATCGTGTCGGGAAGGTGAGCATCATAGAATGCCAGTTTAATAAACGAAGTGTTCTTGCATTGAGGGAGTGGAAGCCCAATGTCCATCTGCTACCTTAATACTAAACTTAATACTAAACTAAATGTATGCACAGAGCTATTTCCCCATCATCATATATACCGTTTCCCTGAAAGTAAGACATCCCCCCAAAATAAGACCTACTTACAGTTTTGCCTCTCGCTGAAATATAAAGCATCCCCCCGAAAATAAGACCCCCCTAAAATAAGCCCCCCCTGAAGCTACCGTAACTCTGTACTCTGGACTGTAGCGGTGGGCGCCGCCAAGCAGCTCACTGTGGGCCACAGCGCAGCCGTAGCAACAGGAAGTGTGAGGTCTCTTTTAATAAAACAATAAACAATAAATTGTACCGTATTCTTCTTCATTGAAAAATAAGACATCCCCTGAAAATAAGACCTGTGCATATTTGGGAGCAAAAATTAATATAAGACACTGTCTTATTTTCGGGGAAACAGGGTATTTACATATGTACATGCCTGTATTTGGACCTCTATAAATGCCCTTTGCCTCCTAGTTCTTTCCTCTATTTCCTTTTACTTTCCTCTTTTGCCACTATCATGCTCAGTTTTCATTTGGGTTTCAGTAATTCCTCTGGTTACATTACCCTTGATCACGCCCTACCAGGCCTCCTACACCCTTCTCACTATCAATTTCGATCACTTGTTCCTTTGTCCCTGGGTTGGTTAACACCACTTCCTTTCCCCCATCTCCCCTCTCCCATTTCCCAACCATTGGTCCCATTGTTTTCTCCTACAGATGTTTATCTGGCCTATCTTATCTAGATAAACCTGCAGAGATAATAATATGCACAAAAACAAGACAGATCAAAGCAACAAAACAAAAACAAACCAATGGCACAAAAAAGAAAAGCCTGTAAAAAGTTCAAGGTCTGTTTGTTGACCTTTAGGAGTATTTTCTGGTCGAGTCTGATGGGGTGCCATGCGTTGGCCCTAAAGTCTATTTTTGGTATTTGCTTGGGACTTCCTTGCTCTGCTCCCCTTGCTGCTCTGTTCCACGACCTTAGTGTTTTGCCTCAGTGTGGTGGAGTCAGATCAGGCTCAATCCCCACACTGTGTCTCCAGTGTTGTCCCCCGTAGGGTTATGGGTCAGTGAGGGATATCATGTCTTGTAGTGGGGTCGACTATATGGTCCTCTCTGTGCATTGGCTGCTCTGGGCAGGGATATAGTCCTCAAGACTTGGTGGGCCAGGATGTGCTCCACTCTCTCTTTCTCCCCTTCATTTGCTCCTGTGTGCTCTGATCAGACATGTCCCTCTCCCTGAGCTGTAGCTTCAGTGCTCACCTCTGAAGTAAATTCTTCTAGGGGGAGAGGAGGCTGTCCATGTAGTTGGGATTGGGGCCGGCCCCTCAGACCTCTCTATTGGTTCCCTGCTTCGTGCCAGTATGTTGCATTCACATCTTGGAGCACCGGGTTGAAGTCTGGTCCCTCTTTCCCTGTCTTCACCTCTTCTATGTCATCAAATCGCTGTCCTTTCATGTCTCTCTTCATTTGCAGAAACAAAAAGAAGTCACACAGAGCAAGGTGAGGTGAGTCAGGGGGCAAGAGAGGCATGCTGTTTTGTGCCCCAAACCTGCGTACTGAGATAGCTGTGTGTGAGGAGGTACATTGTCGTGGTGGCAAAACCAGTCCCCCATCTGCCACAAACCAGGCCTTTTTTGTCACACACTTTTATGCAATCTTTTCAGAACCTCAAAATAGTTTAACAGTCTGACCTCATGGAACAAACTTCAAATGCACTGTCCCCCTCACATCAAAAAAACAAAGTGAGCAGCATTTTGGCAGGGTATCCCCTCATATGTTGTCTGACCAAGAGCAGTGCTTAGACTGAAGTGTCACCCCTTTGTAACCGAGGCGAGATGTGATCCATGGCTCACTCTTGGCCTGTGCAGGTTTTTTCAAGCTTAATTTTTGATTAGATTATCGAGCAAAGTCATGAACACTGGGCAGATTGTTTTGAACTTGGTGGTTATAGTGGAAAATTTGCACTTGGAGCCGTTTGGCACCCAGGGTACAACTGTACTTGCCATGGCTGCCATCTAAATGCCAACAAGTTCCTAAAAGCCTTTGCTCCTACTTTCCTAATTTTCCCCCATATGGACCTTATAGTAGGGGAATCACCTTGATGTAGGGTGACAGGACACCAACTCTCCCTGAAGAAGGCATGTCCAAACCTAGCAGGGTGAAAAGCTATTGGAGGATTATTCAAAGGATGATGAAAAGAGGGTTGAACTGGATAACTGAAGGAGGTGTGGAGTCGGCAAACACAGACGAGACAGACACGAGAGATGTTCTGGTGAAAGCAATTTCTGCTGAGTTCTTCCAATCAGCTTTATTTATACCATAAAGTTTTCTGCAGACCACTACATAAAACAATGCCTTATGATTAACTCCAAAGTCACCCTTATTATTTCCACTAAAACCTGATAAAAGATCATTATAAGATCTGTACTTTTTTCTATCACTTTCTGTCCTCCTCCTGGTTCTTTCTTTCTGTACTGCTTGTCTTATAAGTTACATGCTATTCTGGATTGAGGGTGTTCAGAAAATTTGGTTAGACTCATATCCTACTCACTGCCCTATTTTTTGCTCACAATGTTCCTTTTCTCGTTGACTAACTTAACACAATGAAACTACCTCATGTGCTATTTCAAAGCCTAATATCTACAAGCAGAGTTAAATGCTTCTTAGAGTTAAATATTTTCCTTTACAAACTCTCCCATGTAACTGTTCCATTGTCTACCTATGTCTCTTTTATTTTTGTACTCCTGAGGCACCATGGGGAGCCAAACCGTTTTATTCTTTGCCAAAGACTTAATGTTTCCCCTTTTACATGTTTTCTATTAATGTTAACCATTCTCTCTCCTTCTATGTAAGCCCCTTTCCAAGGTAAAGGGGTGTCAGTTGGGGGAGGCAGTCTATAAAGTCCTCTATATCGGGGAGGCCAAAAGAGTCTCCCACTACCTAATCTGAATGGAATCCAGGGTTTTTGGTGGATTTCATTTTCTCCTCTGACCTCAACTTTGGGGTTTCTTCCTCACTCAATTACCACAGCTCCTTCTTAAAATTCCCAAAGATGTCTTGCTGTCTAAGCCTCTCTAATGCCTCAGTGAAGAAAAGCCCCGTCATACAGAAGCAAGTTTTAGATCTAGTTTCATTCATACTTCTCAAGACTGCCCTTGCATCCGCTCCAGGTACGGTAAACATGACAATGCACAAAATTCTCAAGAATGGAATTAACAAAAGCAAACATTTGAAGGATGTTGGAAACTCTCCCTGGGAAGCTCTGTTCTGCAGAAGCTCCTTCCATCAGGCTGTAGCTTTGCTAGACAGCATGGTTGGGATGGCTCCCAACAGGGAACTGTGAAAGCAAAACTTCAAGTGGGATCAGGAGCAAAGGCATTCTGTCAAATTGACTTTCCATGATACAACACTACTTTCTGTTAGTCTCATGCTCTCCCTAGAAGGCCCAAAACATCATCAGCCTAACGTGTTCTTCCTTGAATGTAATGAGATGGAAAACTAAAGTAAGAGCTCGGTGTTCCATTCTACTTGCCCAAACCCTTATCTGTTCAGATCACTCTGAACCCTTTCCATTGGGAAACAAAGAGCCAGAGAGATCTAAGATGTATGAACGGTCTCTTCTGATTTATCCTACATGATCCATTCCTCTGATCATGTGTGGGCGACTCATCACCCAATCCATTGCACCCATATCGAGGACAATTCGAGATTTGGATGACCCATCCCAAATTGTGTCACATTATCCATTTCAGTGGTCTCAATCAGATAATCTGTGGACTAACACTGCCCCATGCTACCTTGCAGGGCCCCCTCCATATGATAAGGTGCACTGTTCAGACCTTATAGATCATCCAGGTGCCAAGCTGACCTGGACACCAATGATAGGGATCATAATTCAGCGATGACCCTTTTATCCCCAATACAGAATCAGTCTTTCCATGTCATTCTCTAGATTGACTGGAATCTGTACAAGTATCGTTAGCATTTAGAACATCAGAAATGGGGATCAATATAGGATAGTTTGGACTCAACACAAGTATCAATACCTAGAATGTCAAAGGAGGGGGTAGGTGGAGGAGTGTTCTGTTCTCTGTGCATTAGAAGACTAACCGTTGGAATAAGGACCAACTAGGATGGGCGAATAAGGGTCAGTAGGTAAGCAGAATGGAGCTAGGGCAAACCAACAGAACCCATAAGACCTGTTTTAACTCCCCTAGACAGGCTTCTCCCTCAAAGAACAAGGGGTCCCACTTCTTGATGAACTGTGCCTATTAAATCTTTACTCTGTTTATTGTCCTGCTGCACCATCTAGTCTTTCTGTCTTGCATGGCTCTCTCTGTTGGGGTGACAAACAGCTCCAGGACAAGTGACAGTGTCTCTGAGGGAGAAAGCCCGGCGGCATTGATTATCAGCAGCTAGCAATTCGAATGGCTTGTTGTCTTGTTGATTCAATAAAACTTACTTTCTATTGAAGTCACAGCTGCCCTTCCCACCACGATATCCAAGTACACTTAGCACAATACCTAAGCGAGAGATGAAATATTTCAGTAGGGTTGAGGTTGGTTTTTATGATTCCATCTTTGTCTGGGGTAGCTCACAATGCTGAGGCACAACTGTCTCCACTATAACGAAAGTACAACTATCTTTAAGAATGGCCTTACTTTGAGCCCGAGGATACTGAGGTAACAGGAAAATCGAATACAGCCTTTCTTACCATCTAAATAGAGAACACGGAAGCTCATCACTGAATGCTTTCGATGTGCCAGTTTTTCTATGTACTGCACTGCCTCAAATAATACATAGAAGTAGCTTACGGTCTGGGTACGATTATCCCTTCTAATTCAAACTCGAGAGAACCGGGGTGGAGAGGTTAATTTGCCTCCCATAACACCAGCACTCGAGCGCTGGTAGTGGGACCCGTGCCCGGATTCAAAAGCACTAGACGGGGCAGAAGAATCAGGTACATCCTGCCGCTGTCCAGCCGCAGCGGGGTGAGGGGTCCCCTGTTCGGTGGGTAAGGCGTCAACGCGAGAGGGATAAGCAGAGTCAGGAGTCAGTGATCATCTGCTACTTTATTACAATTTTAAGGTTCTATTTAAACAATATTTTCTGACAATCATACAATCAAAGTGGAAAGAAAAATTCTAATAATAAAAGGTGCAAAGTATAAAGTTTTCCAGGAGGTTCTGTTTAAATCTTCTTGGAATGTTCTTTCTGGGTGACTGGTTCATTTAAGTTTTCAATCTTGACCAACATACATTGTGACTAACCGTAGACATGAATGGTTCTTGAAATAGGTCTGTGGTAATGGTGCCAAACAGTGTTCAAGTTCAAGGAAGTAGATAGGAGAAAATTGGTATGAACTTAAAATACAAAGTTCAGTCTACAAAGGTCTAAGTTAGCTAAATATTCTTTCTATGCTTCATCAATTTTACGTTCTTTAAGCCTTCGTTCCATTTCTTTTACCTGCCTTTTCAATCGGGCTTCCACTGTTCTCTTGTTTCCATTATGCACCATCTATACAATCCACTCTGTAATAACATTTTTGTACACCTTATTTTGTCTTCAATAGATTTAACGCACCAAACTGGGTCTCCCCTTTTTATTCTTTCCCATAAAAGTAAGGTTGAAAATTTTACACGCTTCCCATTTACCTCAATAATATGTTCTCCATTGTCGTCATAAATGCCAGTGTAATCCAAAGGAGGGAGAGCAGTCTTAGGGGTTTTTTCATTACTGTCCCCTTTACTATAAGCAAATTTAATAAGGGGTTTTATTGAGTGAATTAAGGGTTGTTTCTTATCTTTGGCACTCTTTCCCAGAAAGGCAGTCATAGGGAACTTCTCGGGAGTTACTGTAGTCAGTTGGGGTTGTTCCAATTCTAACTTTTCCATTTTTCCATAAATATACCAAAACCCTCATTCCCTTGTATGGCTTTGATAATTAACTCATTCATTCTATCATTTGCCTCCCTTCTCTTAATGGGTACTGTGATTTCCCCTGAATTATTATTCATCGTGGTCTCATTATAGCTCGTAGTGGCAATAATGGTTTCATTTTTACATGGTCCGGGATAAAACATAAACATACTCCAGAATATCATAGCGGCAACAACAAAACAATTTGTGAGCGGATTCCGGCAACCAATTCCTACAGTCCGACTTCTTTGAAGTCGGGCCATCTGTCGCTGGACTGTCCTCAACGTCAGCCGGCAGGAGTGGTCCCATCAACATCCCAAGAACAATTTGATTTCTCCGAGGGCAGACGGCAGGCTGTAGACGCCGGGGAATAGGGCCTGCACGTGTCCGGCTGCATTACCCAGGTAGAGTTTCGCAAAACCTGCGGGAAAACATCCAACCAACAAGTTCCGTAGTGCAGCCGGCTCCTAGAAGCACAGGTCGGAAGTGACGTCAAAGAATGAGCTTGCAGGTCGGAAGTGACGTCAACGAATGGGCTTGGGCCTTTAGCGGGCCTGCAGACCGGGTAGCAGTCCTACAGGAAGTGATGCGCAGGAAGTTACGTTTGGGGGCGGCACCTGGTTGCAGAGGGCGTCGCGATGGGCGGGGCTTCGGAGGTCCGCTTGGAGGAACCTTGGACCCGGGGCAGGTAGGTGACCTGCGGGCCCTGACCCGGATTGGGGCGGGATTTGGAGCTATTGACCTGCTTGCTCAGAACCCCAAGCTCTCAGGGAGAGGCCGCTCTGTCTTTATGTAATGACTGTAGGGAAGGCTTCTTGGCATGGGACTTTCTGTGGGCATAGGGATGCAAGCATCTCTTGGGAATGGGATTGTGGAAACCGAGGTCATGGAAGAAATAGAGACAGGCCGTTTTCAAGAGGTCGCACCTGGGGGGGTCATAGACTCTCAAGCGTTGGCGCTCAGGGATGAAAAAAGGGGAGACTGGAGTTGGGCTGACCTGAGTTCATCTCCCACCTACCCCACTTCCCACCCCCGCTATGCTAAGTATGGCTCTGGGATCATGTCTTTTCGTCACGATCCACTTGTTAGGCGTTCTGTCATTAGATACTGCCGAATGAATTATCACTACTTCTCAGTGGGGAGATGACTCCAGTTTATGAGAATACCACTGCTGTGGAGATCCAGGACATTGTTCTTCTGTGATGATTGAAGTTTAGAAATGTGCCTTAATACTTCTCTCCGATGTGCTCGGAGAGGATCTCACTGCCATCGAGTCAGTGCTGCTTCATAGCGACCCTAAAGGACAAAGCAGAACTGCTCCCTTGGGTTTCCAAGACTGTTACTCTTTACAGGAGTAGAAAGCCTCATCTTTCTCCCGCAGAGCTGCTTGTGGTTTTGAACCTCTGCCCTTGTAGTTAAAGCCCAATGCATAATCACTGACGCCATCTGTGCTCCTTTGGAGAGGGTGAAGGGAGTTAATTTGCCATTTTTCAGGTTCCTTATCTTCTCCAGTTACATGATACTGGGAACCAGTTGGCCATCACGTGATAAGTTGTAGCTGTATCATTTATAATAAGTGTTCTAAGTGCTTGCTTTTCAGCAATATAAACCCATTACATTTTTTCTTACTATTTTTGTGCCTATATTGGGAAACTACTTACATCTAAGTATGCGGCTTGTTTCATAACACAATGAAATAGTAACTTATAAAATTTCCATCAGGTTTTCACTTGGTGTATATTGGTCACTCTGAGTTCGCATCCACTCAATCAGTGGTGACTTTGGTGTATACCAAAGCGCAACTCCTGTCATACAGTTATAGAGGGTCCCCAAAAGAATAAACTCTGAAAATTAAGCTGTTTTTGCTGTAGAGGGTTCATCTTTTTTTTTTTT
>NW_022111307.1:7008866-7011338 GCF_000313985.2 Echinops telfairi | reverse complement strand
TCCTCATTTTTCCCCTCCCTCCCCGCTCCCCCCTCCCACATGAGCCCTTGATAGTTTATAAATGGGTATTTTGTCATATCTTGCCCTGTCCGACGGCTCCCTTCATCCACTTTTCGGTTGTCTGGCCCCCAGGGAGGAGGTCACACACAGTTCCATGTAATCGGTTCCCTCAAAGAAGTTGTTTTGACGTCCTCAAAGTTTATGTTCCGAGCCCTGGTGCTGTCATGGTTACGCAAGGTCAGTACTTGGAAACAACCAGCTGCCTATGAGGAAAAAGGGTTTACAAGCCCGGCAGCCCCCAGGGACAGGTCTGCTCTGCCCTCTTGGGGTCCCTGTGACAGAATGTACGTGATGGCAGGCAATGGGAGAGACATCATGCTAATGTCTGAAACATAAACTAGTCTTGCTGCCTTTGCTGTTCCATGTTATATATTGTTGCATATGTCAAGGCACTTACGCGGTAGGCTGCTAACTGCAAGATCAGTCGTTTGGAACCAGCAGCCACTAGGCAGGAGAAGGCGTTGCCTTCTGCTCCCGTGAAGTATTCTGGTCTTGGAAACTCACAGGGACAGTTACCTCTGCTGTGTCCGATAACATAGGGTCGCTATGAGTTGGCATCGACTCAAAGGCAGTGAGTTTTGTGTTTTTATATGTAGTTATACATGTACATATATTTCATAATGAATTAGTATCCCAGTGATAACAGGCATGCGCATTGACATTCTTGAGGTTTTTAGGTTTGCAGAACACTGGTCTCTATGAACTCTAACATGGACCTCATTTAAAGAAACTCACGGACCATCCAAGGACAAAAATATGAATCAGTTTGTGTTGTGGCATTCAAATCACAACACTCCGGGAGAGGTAAGTCCTTGGCTGTTTTATGTTTGGTGAGAAGTATAGCTGCTCTGGGCTGGCCTAGGAAGTTCTAGGCTTGTCACTGGAGAACCTAGGACTGCTTATCTTTACATGCTGTTTTAATTAGGACCTCCCAAAGAGAGGCTTGTGTGGTATATATGAGGCAGTTAATATTCTCCTGTCAAATCGATCAGAAATGAAAGAGATTGACAAGGTTTATGGTCCCTGGAAGGTTATTTTTCTGTTTGTTTGTTTGTTTGCAGGGCTGTGGGGGGTGGGTGATAGTTGGGGATCTTTCCATGCTGCTGATGCCAGTTGAAGGAAAACAAGGTGAGGTGCCTTGCAGGGAGAAGGCCTCAGATAGCCTTTTAACTCCCCTGGCATTCAGCTTTGGTTCTGTCATATGAGATGTCCCAACTTTTTAGATCAGTTTCATTTTATCCATAGGTTAAGCAAGATAAGAGGACAACAAATGTCTTTTCTATGGACTTAAATTCTTAAAAATTTTTTTGCATGTCTTTGATGATTTATTCTCCAAGCCTTTTATCCTTCTGTCGCAGGATGTAAGCTTCCTCTTTTTCCTATTTTAACTTTCCTAACTTGAGTGTCTTACCAGCCCATTAATTTTCAAATCCTCAACTTTTAACTTTGTGTTCATGTTTGATGCCTTCTAATCACTAAACATTCGACTTGCTGTGTTTCCTGGTTTCCTTTGTAAATACATTTCGAATCTGTTCCCCACACTACAAGCACGGAGTGACTCTAGGATTCATATTTCTGATCTGCTGGTGCAGCACAGAAACGTTTGTATTCAAAGATATCTATCACCATAGTGTTTGTAAGAAACTGGAAAGACCCTAGACATCCTATACGGGGAGTCTGACTCAGTGACGTGTGGTGTCTTCCTGCAAAGTGTTTGCAGTTTGTTAGACAGAATGAAGTAGTTCCATTGTTGCAAATGTGGAAAAACCTTTAAGATACATTGCGACAAAAACAATATAGAACTGAATGAGTCTGTGGAACATGTGTTGGCAATTGTGTTTTTAAAAGCATACATTTAAGTACGTGGGTACGTGCAAAGTATCTTCAAAGCTGTATCAGGAACTATTCACTGAGGCATCTCTAGGGACTAAGGCTGGAAGTTTAGAATAGGAAGGAGACTGACATTTTTTCCCATGCTTTCTGTGGTGGATTGCCTTTTTTACAGTGAACATGTTTTTATTTTTATACTGCTAAGAACTGAAAAAGGGCAATACTCTAGGATAATTTACTAGTTGTGTGAGCCTAGTACTGGGTGGTGCAAAAAGTACATAAGCATGTCTGCTAACCGAAAGGTTGGAGGTTTGCGTCCACTCCGCGGCTTCTGGGAAGACAGGCCTGGCGATCTACTTTTGAAAAATCAACCATTGAAAGTGGCACGGAGCACCGTTTGCTGACATCTATGGAATCACCACAAATCAGAACAAAGTCAATGGCAACTCCTTAAGGCTTTTTGTCGTAAATAATTATTGAAATTATTGAAGAGTGAGTGGGGTTGTACAAGCAGTTACCACCCCCCACGCCCCCATTTTGTGTTCCATGGGAGAAAGATGTGGCAGTGGCTTCTGTAAAGAG
>NW_022111307.1:6985604-7008766 GCF_000313985.2 Echinops telfairi | reverse complement strand
CCCCCCCGTGTGAGTAAACTGTTTAGTCTTGCTGAAGCCAGTATTCATGTTGCGGCCATGACCACACGGTAGAGATGTTTCTACCGTCGTCTCCACTCTGGGTTTGGGTTTATATTACACCGGTTTGGCGCTTCTCAGTTTCTCAGTGTTACTGCGTGAGATGGGCTTTGTTCTGTTGGAATTGCTGTTTTAGGAGGTCTGTAGTCTTTAAACAAAACTAAAATGGTCATCTCATTTTGTTCTTGATCTTTAGAACTAGCTTAGGGCATTGCAAAGAGTGCGTCATTCTCTCTGTTAGAGACAAATCAATAAACCAGAAAGATCACTTGGTGAGCTTTACCCGCATTGTCTCATTCGGTACTGTGAATTGGCTGGTGGGTGCCCTTAGGCACCATGAACATTTCTGGAAACTTTTTCTTCTAGCTTTGACGTTTGCTCTTGTGTTCCTGGAAACTGAATAACAGTAGTAGGTGACTAAAATAGAGTATGAAATATGTAGTGCTCTTCATTATAGCTGTGGAGGGATTTTATTTGAAACTTGCTGAATCATGATTAATGGACTAGAATGTGTTATGGTATACTCAGTGTTTATGGTTTGTTGGGGTACTTTGTATGTAATCATTTCTCTTAAGTGATGCCTTGGTTCTTGTGATTCTGGGGATTAAACACTAATAACCAGAGTGGTACAATCATTAGGCTGGATACCTAGAATATACTTCATTACTCCTGCTAAGAGAATGAATCACTTTGAATTGAGTCTAAGGGTAGATTGCTGAGTCAAAATGCTGAAGCATGGTAAAGATGACCTATAGAAAGGAGATGAACATAAAAGTTACATGTAGCAAAAAGGAAATTGTGCAAGATATGTGTATGTGCATATAAAATCTGCGGTTAGCAGCCTAACATGTAATCCACTACACCACCAGAGCTTCTATTGCAGGTAATTAAGGTTATACTTAAGTAGATCCTGGTGGCACTGTGGGTTAGGCATTGGATTCCTAACCACAAAGCCGGCAGTTCAAACCCACCAGCCACTCCTTGGGCAAAAGATGAGGCCCTAGTAAAGATTTATAGTCTCAGACACCCTACACAGGGTCGTTGTGAGATGGAATCAACTTGATGGCAGGGGGAAACAGGTTAAACAGAATTAAGGAGCCCTGGTGGCACAGTGGTTAAGCACTGGGTTGCCAACCCAGAAGTCTGAGCTTTAAAACTACCCACTACTCATGGGCGAAAGCTGTGGCAGTTGAGTTCTGTAAAGATTACAGTCTTGGAAACCCCACTGGGCAATTCTACCCTGTCCTGTAGGATCCCGGTGAATCAGAATTGCCTCCATGGCTGTCATTTTGGCTTCAACATTTTGAACATCAGTGTGTTTAGTCTCGGTAGACTATTGAAACGAATTCATAGACATTCGTATGTGTATGAGAAAGAGGTTTATATATAAAAGCAATTGAATATTGAGAAAACGCCCCAGCTCTGTCCAGATCAAGTCCATAAGTCCAATATTAGCCCATATGTCTGATACCAATCTATATAAAGTCCTCTTCAGACTCATGAAATACACGCACTGATGCCAAATACAGGATGATCACAGGCCAGAGGGTAGAAAGTCTTTGGATCCCGTGGTGTTGTAAGCATCTCAGCGCTGGCAGGGGCCTCTATGTGGCTTCTCTGGCTTCAGAGGTCTGGTTGCATCAGGGTAGGTCCATGTGGCTTCTCCTCGGGGATGTCTTGCAGGGAGTCAGCCTTGTCAGTAGAGAGTCTCCAAAGGAGTGAGGGGAGAGCGAGCGAGAGCGAGAGCGAGAGAGAGAGAGAGCGCGAGCGAGAGAGAGAGAAGTGTCTCCCACTTCCAAGGAGGAAAACAGGAATTCCCAGAATCCTTAGGGGAAGGCCATGCTCACACAGAGGCCTCATTGACTATATCCTGCTTGAGAGCCTAGAGTCCACCCCTACACTCTTAATCCTCAAATTGGCACCAGACTGTGTAACTACCACAATCAGGAATGCCAGAAAGCAGAGGAGCTTTCTCATTGCATGTAAATTGTACTAGATCATTTGGAAGGTCCTTTTCAGATCCTAAGATTTTTTTAATACTGCTACCAAGAGTTTTGTGCCGCAGGTAAATCTGGGGCACAGACCCATCTTTCAAGTGTTGGAAAGCAAGGCTGTCACTTTGAGGACAAAGGTGCGCCCATCCCAAGCCATGGTATTTTCAATTGCTGAAGACTGAAGAAAAATCAGTGTATGTAATAAGAGTTTGTCTCACGCACTTCGGACATGTTGTCTGGAGAGACCAGTCCCTGGTGAAAGACATCATGCTTGGAAAAGTAGAAGGGCAGCAAAACAGAGGAAGCCCCTGGGCAAGACAGATTGACACAATGGTTGTCACACTGGGCTCAACCCTAAGATCAGTTGTCAGGTTGGAGCAGGATGGGGGAATGTTTGGGCGCATAGGGTCTCCATGAGTCAGAACCGCCTGATGGCACCTAACAACGCCAAGTGTTTCAGTCTGTTCTAGGATGGGTGTACATTCTGTGATCCCTATCTTTAAATACTAGGAGTTAGCTTATCCAGTGGTCACTATCTACCAACTTCAGTTTACCCAGAACCAGGAAATGCATTTAAAATGATCTGAGCACTGAAATTCTAAAATCCATGTGCTTTTCCCAGATCCTCGCTCAGTTTGCTTGCCTTTCTTTTGGACATGATTCAAAGGGTTTAATTGGGATTGAACTGCACAGCCCGTTTGAAGCAGCACACTGTGAATGGGCTGCATGCTCCCATTGTAGGAAACCACTTTGACAAGGAGGAAAGTCATAAAGCAAACCTATTTAAATTTTTTTAGCAAGCTGGACTTGTTTGGTTAGAAGAAAACAGCAAAAAGATCCCCTTGACTAAATTCAAATAATTTGTACTCATTATTTATTTAAAAAAGAGGACAGGGACAAACACCTGGGTTATAGAAAGATCTCTTTTCAGTGTGTTTAATCATGAAGGAATTTCTTGGCATTTGGAAAGGCTGCATCGTGCCATGGACAGGGCATGGACTCGAGAGCGCGTGGACGTAGGTTTTCATCTGGGATCGAATAGTTAGTAGCTCTTCTGCTGATGAAGTTTGTGATTGACTTCAAGAAGCTTCAAGCATTTTACAGGCATCTACTGAGAATGAAAGCGGATGAAAGTCCAATGCTTGCCAGCATTGTTAGGTGCCATCGATTTGGTTCTGACTCAGTGACCTCCCGTCCAACAAACCCAAGCGCTGGACCATCTTCACAGCCCGCTCTCCCCCTGAGCCCAGGACTGTAGCCACTGCGCCAAACCATCTCATTGAGGGCTTTCCTCTTTCTCCCGCACCTTCTACCTCATCAAGCATGGTGTCCTTTCTTCGGGACGGTCTCTCCCAGGGGAGTCCTGGTGGCATAGTGGCTATGCATTGGGCTGCTCCTTATTTTGAATCATGTCCTATTAGCAAATGAGGGCCTGGCCACTTTCCTGCATCCACATCCTTACGGACCTGAAATATTAGCTCCATGCACTCTCGTCTGAGAGATGGTGTTCAAATACCCCCGTGGCCTTCGAGTGCCTGTGAACCCGAGGCGCTCGTCTCCTAGCACTCGATATTAGAAAAATGCCGCTACTACCACTGCCAGTTTTTTCACAAGGCTTTCATCAGCCATTTCTTCCTTCCCCAAAGTAGGTCACAAAGCCCTCCTTCCTAGTCTGTCTGAGCCTGGAACCTCCACTGAAACCCGCCCACTCCAGAGGACGCTACTGGACTTTGAAAGAGCAGTGGCATGGTTTCTAGCATCACAGCAACACGCGAGACAACACAATACAACGAACTGCGCATGGTGGTTGTTCCTATTCGGTTCTAAGGATTGTTATCATCATTCTATTTACCCCAATGCTTAGGCCATCATATTTTCTTTTTTGCTCTCCAGATAGAGCAGATGAAACTTAGCTAATAATTTTAGTTTAGGTTTAATATATATTAATGCTAATTCTGGCGAGGAAGAACGTTTTAAAAAACCTTTTTCAGCAAGTGGCTCTGAGCATTGGAATACTAACTGCAACACTGGTAGTTCAAACCCATCAGCCTCTCCTTGGGAAGATGAAGAGGTTCGTTGCTTCTGTAAAGATAGATGTACAGCCGTGGAAATCCTTTCTAGGAATGGACTTGCAGTGGGTGTGGGTTTTTTAAACTGTACCAGTAATCCATTCCACGTTACAAAGATCTCACGAGGCCAGCGGCTGTCGAGTGTGTTCTTACTCATGGTGACTCTGTGTGCATCGGATTACAGATGTGCTCCATAGGGGTCCCAGTGGCTGATCATTTGGAAGTTGCTGCCCACTCCTTTTTTCCTGGGGATTTCTGGGTGGATTCAAGCCCCCAACCTTTTGGTTAGACGCCAAACTCATTAACTCTTTGTACCTGGGTGGTACAAAGGCATTCCATACCCGACAATAGGATACGGAAAAATACCCATTCAAGTCAAAGAGGATTGGCTTCTAGACTAAGACAGACTAGAGGAAATGCTTGGCAGCCTTCTTCGAAATCATCCAGTCAATCCCAGTGGGTGGCCAGAGTCGGGTCGGCAACAGATCAGAGCATGACAGAACCCGGCCGTGTTTGAGTCAGCCAAACATGGACTCACCACGAGTAGGGAGAGGCTAGCAACAACAAAATAGCCCTCTACTGCTTTCAACATCGTAGTGGTATGTGTTATTTTTTAAATGCTGTGCAATCCCTGTAGTGGTCGCTGAAATGGATTCTGCATGACTTCTGTTGGGGAATTCACTTTCTAATCATCATATACAGTGAAAGGCATACAGCACCATGCTGAGGTAGGTATCTAAAGCGCTAGTCCTGGCAAATCTCGTTGTATTGAAAGCAGTCTTGTAGAGCGGCGAGTGTGGTTCCGTGTGTGATGGCCTGAGTGTGAATCCTGCCTTCACTGTGTGCTAGCTAGGTAGCCCCTGAGTTTCTTAATTTTTTCATGCCTCAGTGTCTTCATCTGTAAACTGGGGTTAGTAATATCTAATTCATGAAGCTGTGGTAAGAATTCAATGAATTACTGAATTATAAAATCATATGTATATGAAATGCTTAGAACAGTTCCTTACACAAACTATAGTGGAGTAAATATCAGCAAACTATTAGTATTATCATTACAAATTTGTCAAAGCTTAGAAATTGTCTTTAAAAAAAGACAAATGGATAAATTAACTAGCATAATCATAAAAAGTAGTGAGTGTGCTTCAAAACAAAGAGGGCGAGAAAGAGAGAGGAGGGTGGAACGGCAGGATGTTAGCTAGTACCTACTGAGAGACACAGGGCTGCTGGCAGTGACTGAGCGGGCATCTCGGAGAGCTATAGCCTTGCTTCACTAGGTTTTATACAGTATTTTTGCTGTATGTTTCCCACTTCCATTTGAATTTGAAAAAGTGAATCTGAGTTTTATTTGAAGGCTCTTTACTTTTTTCTCATTTAAATATTTTTATACCATAATGTTTCTAGTTAAAATTTTCTCTCTACCCCATGAGATCAGCTCCATTTTATGCTGCATCTCCCCATCAACATTTTGCCCATACTTTCAGAGATCAAAAGCCCTTTAGGACAAATCATTTTATTAGACTATAACCAAGGTATTTTCATCAGAACTTGAAATTCCCTTTGCAATTTCCAGTGAAAAGTATTAGCCCCAAAGATAAGCCGATGGACTCAGTTAGCCATTCTGTGCACTTGATCGTTTACATCTGCGCTTTCCTTCCTGCTTCCTTCCCTTTCATTCTTTCAGCATGCTCCCTAATGCTCTAACTACTGACCAAAGAGTTACAGCATTTCAAAACCTTATGTCTTAAAGTTACTTGCCTTGCGAGTAGACATTTTTTGTGTGTTTTGTTTTAAAGCATCAAGTATCAAGTTTTTGAGGACCACGGCATCCCATCATTACGCATTCAAGATTTGAGTTTGAATAACCTCATCAAGACTCAGGTCCTCTTCAGAAGCCTCCAGTTTCATCTGCATTAAAGCTCTCCACTGAGCCTGCCGCAAAAGCGAAAGCTTAAAGGGACCAACCCACGAGTGCATGTCATCACATAGCCTCGCATCTGCCTTCAGTTTCCTCGGCCTCTGGGAGCATGTTGCTTTCGTTCTTTTAGACTAGAGTCAAAGAAACAGTGCTTTCCCCAAAATGCGTGTTTTGTGGCCCAAGTTTGTATTGGTAGAAAAGTATAAGCCAGGGCCTCAAACTGGTTTCTTCGCTTGGCTCCCTGCTGACAATTTGCCTTTCCACCCCAGCCGAACCCACCTTTAAGAAGATCCGATGAGCTTAAGAATCAGTCACCTGAAGATCCTGAATGTCATGGGAGGAAAATGCAGATTCCCGGGGGCGGGTGTCAAACCAGAACGAGCCAGTTTGAATCTCTGGTATAAATTTCTCATAATCAGGGTTTTGTTTGATATCTCGAGTCAACAATGCCCGAGTGTACTATGAGGGCTTGGGGGTCTGGTGGAAAGAGCCCGCCCCCTAAGTCAAAGCTGCACAGTTCTCAGCTGCCCCTGCTCTGACTAGGGACAAGCTGACGGGGAAATCACTGAACCGCGCTTCAACTTGACATTCCGCGTCTGGAAAGTGAGTCTGATCGTACTTCCCCGCCTACCTCACAGGGTTGTTGTAGGAGAAAATGAAATCATGTGTACAGCACAGACACATGGTCATTTCTCTCAGCTGTCGGGCCGGGGAAGGAGAGCGGGGGCTACCCACGCCCACGCGGAACACAGTGAGAGGCTGTCCCCTGGCCTTCCTCGGAGTGCAGAGAGTACTGGTGTGGCCAATCCCGAGGAGGAGGAAGACTCTATATATCCCTTAAGTGATAAATTAGCCAATATTAGTGTTCTAGAGTCATTACATAGTATAACATTAATAGCTTATAAAATTAACTAGCTTTTAGTGAAAGAACATGGATTTAAAAATGCATCCCATGTGGAAAGAGCAAATATTGATTTAGTAGTTCTGTCTGTGTCCTTGGTCATTAAATAAAATGCATTTTTTTCCTACCAGTTGCAGTTGCTGTTCTAGAAGTATCATTTTAGCACAAACACCTTCCGACCTGTACGTTTGGAAACACTGAGGCAAGTCGGGGTTTCCCCTCATTGTATACTACTGCTTGTGATCAAGGAGTCATTAGCAGTTTGATGATGAGATTTTAACCGATGAGATTTTATTTGGTATTTCATAGCACAGAGAAGTCCTGTGTGTCTTATGGGTGATTTTATTTAATATTCTCATATGATTTACTCTCATACCATCTTTTTTTAAAAATCATTTTATTAGGGGCTCATACAGCTCTTATCACAATCCATACATGCATCAATTGTGTAAAGCGCATTCGTACATTCATTGCCATCATCATTCTCAAAACATTTCCTCTCCACTTAAGACCATCTTAATAATGGAATCGACCTCATCGAGTATAAAGATATTAATTATTTTTCTTGAAAACTTAAAATTTTTTGTTTTCCTGTTCTAGTGGAATATGCAAAATCCCTACTTACCAGTGTCTGAAGATTCAGTATGGTGAAGCTACAGAGAATATCATTAGTATTCTGGGGGGTTTTGATGGTCTCTAGAAAGGTGTGTTAGTCCGGGCAGACTAGAGAAACAAATTCATAGAGATACTCATATGTGTGTAAGAAAGAGCTTTATATACAAGTGCAATTGAATATTGTGAAAACATCTCAGCCCAATCCAGATCAAGTCCATAAGTCCGATATTAGCCCATATGTCCAATATCAATCTATAAATTCCTCATCAGACTCACACAACACATGCAGTGACATCGAATGCAGGGAGATCACAGGCTGTGGGTGGAAAGTCTTGGGGATCCAGTGGCAGTGGAAGCATCTCAGCACTGGCAGGGTCTACACATGGCTCCCTCAGCTTCAGGGCACTTGCTGCATCAGCGTGGCCCCATCAGGCTCATTGTCAGT
Organism: Echinops telfairi; assembly: GCF_000313985.2. Lineage (NCBI taxonomy): Eukaryota > Metazoa > Chordata > Mammalia > Afrosoricida > Tenrecidae > Echinops > Echinops telfairi. The sequence goes on along the minus strand of NW_022111307.1, from coordinate 7,000,770 downwards.
AATGTCTTGGAGAGAGTGAGCATGTATCCTGCCTCCAGCCTTTATCTCTGTAGTGCTTCCAAATGAGGTCATCAAGCTGCAACCAGATTGACAGGCTAAACTCTACCCCTTCACTCTTAAAGTCTCAAATTGACAACAGATTATGTAACTCCCACAGAGAAAATGCCAATTTTCTTTTTTCCTCTAAACCACTCAATTTTTCTTCAGATGAGTGCTTTAAGACAAATAAACTGCTGTCATTAACTTGTTCAACTGGCATTGAATAGATTTATTCAGTGTAGGGAAAATGATCGCCGTCTCTTTGGTGATATCATGGTAAGAAATAGAAGACTTTCATACTGTCCATGAAGGATACGGGATTACTTATTCCTCCAAGGATTACATGTTCTGATTCACTGATGAACAACTAATTATGTAGTGCTTTGTTGTTCTGAAGTACTACATGTTAGAGTCCTGGGATTATTTATTTGGCTTTGATAGAAGATTGTACAAGATACTGGTTATCCTTGTTTACAAGTTATATTCATGTAAATGACTGCACTCCTAATGACATCAGGAAATTAAAAAATGTCGACTCCACTTTTTCATTTCCCCTGAGCATTAATCACCAAATATCGTGCATTAGTGGAGCCAGATTGAGTAACGTACATGTTACCAATTGAAGCTCCTCTTTGGCAATTAGTAGTAATGGCATAAAGACAACACCATATAGGGTTAACTTTATGATTGTCCCTCTTTCACCCCGACATGACATTTGACATTTCACTACCTCTTCATGTAGAGAGTCAGGAGCCCTGGCGGTGTAGTTGGTTACAGGTTGAGCTGTGGACCATACAGCACAATTGGAATCCAGCAGGCCCCCCACGAGAGAGTCTCGGAACCCACAAGGGCAGCTTTGATCTGTCCCAGAGAGCCTCAGTGGCAGGGAGTTTGTTTTGCTCTGGCTTGGTCATGTAGAAAGTAGGAGCTACCGAAGAAAAGGCCCAGAAAATTAGACAACCCCTGCCATCCTTGACCATGCTTTCCTCAGCCTTCCTATCTAGCCTCTCGGGAAATCCTGCCTTTTCTACCTCCCTCCTAACTATCTTCCAAACTGCCCACCTTTGCCTGTTCTCCTTCCCATCATCCTAGCTTGCACTCACATCCCTGTGCCTGTGTTTCAGTAGTTCTTGGCCAGCCTCCTATCTCCGCTCTTCCCTCTAACTGCATTGGTTTTTGAAGCAATCTTTAAATAACACACACACACACACACACACACACACACACACACACACACGCCTTGATCGCTGTAGCCAGTTTTCTTTGCCTACTAGTGGCCTTCTAGCTGCCTGAACACGTTGCTGTTCCTTTGTTCCGGGTTCTTGCAGGTACTTTCTGCCTGGAATGCTCTCCTCCCCTTTCGTCCTCTTCACTTAACTCACTCCTACTTACGATGCAGGTCTCATTTTATGTATTTCTTTTTAAAAGCTGCCCCTCATGTCCCAGAATAGATTAGACTCCCTCGCCCAGTCATTTTTCAAAATTGCCTTTTTCTCCCATCTCGCCGACCGATGATTAGTTGTTTCATCATTTTCTAATAATGTTCAGTACAGACTAAAGCTTACTGTGGGCTGGAGCTGGCGTGTGCTCAACTCACCACTGCCTCCCCCGTGTTTAGGAAAAGGCTTAGAAAGTAGTAGGGATTCAGTAAATATTTGTGGGACGATATGTACTTAGTAGTTATTTCAGGTGCCATATTCTTCCCCAGAGAAAGATGAGGCTCTCTCTTCCTGTAAAGGGTCCCAGTCTGGGAAACCCACAGGGGCAGTTCTATCTGTCCCCGAGTGCACGGGTTATAATGGACTCCATGGCAGAGTTTGGTTTGCTAGTTCACACACACTTCTAGCTTGTTTAACCCTCTTCAGAACCCCCAAAGGCTTCCTCCCTCGCGCCAAGTATAAGCCAATGACACAATTATGCTGTCCAGGGACTGATATTGTGAGGTGTCTCCAGTGGGTAATACCTGGGTTCTTGGCTTTGCATGGGAAAGAATTCAGCCAAAGTCTATTTTGTAATCTGAATGGGTTTTTATGAAGGACGGGAGAAGTTTCAGGTTTTATAGTCTCAAAAGAGTACACACTATTTCAGGGAAGTGTGCCAAGCCGCGTGGAAGCCCCGCTGGGGCTCACAACTGGTCACAACTACGTGGGCCAGCGCACCCACCAGTGCGCAACTGGGGAAGGGATCCCAGGAGTCGAGGGAGCAAAGGCAAGAGACTGCGCAGAGACCTGAGCGCGGGGCAGGAGAGAGTCTGTGGTCCCCGAGTACATCCAGAGTGGGAGCATGTGCGCCTCCAAACGATCTCTGTCCTGGAGCAGGGTACAAGAGCCTCAGAGGAAGTCCCAGAGCATGCTCCCTGCCTTTATCCTGGCCCACCCCCTGGCAGAAACTGTTGTGATGTTGAACACAGCTTACAAGGACAGTGCTATGGGAAAAACCTCATTGATGATAAACCTCATTCTGGACATCCATCAACTTCCTGAACAGACAGAAATGTCTACTGGTAATGTCGACTCGAGTTCATTCCACCAGGTCAGACTGTGGATCAAGCTTTCTATTTCGAGGTTCTAAAAAGACGGCTTAACAGTGTGTAACAAAAAAAGGCATGATTTGTGGCAGATGGGGGACTGGTTTTGCCACCACCACAGTGCACCTGCTCACAAAGCCATCTCAGTACGCAGGTTTTGGGCAAAAAACAGCATGCCTCTCTTGCCCCATGCACCTTACCTGACCTCACTCTGCAACTTCTTTTGGTCTCCTTGAATGAAGAGGGACACGAAAGGACAGTGATTTGACAGTGCAGAAGCGGTGAAGAAAAAAACGAGGGAGGTGCTATCAGCCATTGAAATGAGTTTGAAAATGTTTCCAAGAATGGAATCTCAGATTTGACAAATGTATTAAGTATAATGGAGAGTACTTCAAAAGTAATAAGGTTGCTTTGCAAAATAATTTAAATACATAGTTTTGGAAAACATTTCCATTTTGGGGGGGATACCCCCTTGTATATAGTAAGTGGGACATAGATTTTTTTAAAAAATCATTTTATTGGGGGCTCATACAACCCTTATCACAACCCATACATATATCAGTTGTGTAAAGCACATTTGTACATTCATTGTCCTCATCATTCTCAAACATTTGCTCTCCACTTAAGCCCCTGGCATCAGCTCCTCATTTTTCCCCCTCCCTCCTGTTCCCCCCTTCCTCATGAACCCTTGATAATTTATGAATTATTGTTATTTTGTCATATCTTGCACTGTCTGACGTCTCCCTTCACCCACTTTTCTGTTTCAGTCCCCCAGGGAGGAGGTTATATATGGAGATCCTTATAATCGTTTCCACCTTTCCACCCCACCCTCTCTCCACCCTCCTGGTATCACCACTCTCACCACTAGTCCTGAAGGGATCATCCGCCCTGGATTCCTTGTGTTTCCAGTTCCTATCTGTACCAGTGTACATCCTCTGGTCTAGCCAGATTTGTAAAGTAGAATTGAGATCATGATCGTGGGGCAGGGAGGAAGCATTTAGGAACTAGAAGAAAGTTGTATGTTTCATCGTTGCTACACTGCACCCTGACTGGCTCGTCTCCTCCCCGTGAGGGACATAGATTTATGAAAAGAATGTAATGATAATATGCACATAGGGTCAATGCAGAGAAGGACCTGCCAGCAGTCAAGGGCAGGTCGGAAGTCTGATTCTTAAAGGGAAAAACTGGTGCTTCTTTTGGCAGCACACACACTAGTACCAGCTTCCTCAGAAATGGCGATTGGACTGGAATCGTGAACTTTGTTCTGTTCCACAAGTTACAAACAACCGAGTCTTGGCTACCCATTGAATTTAACTTTTAAGAAATCATGTCTGAATATGTCAAAGCAGCCAGACTTGCTTTCGGATAGAAAATACTTTACCTGTATTTCCTGTGACGCACACAGTTCGACCAGTAGGGAGAGTAGGGAGAATCTGTAATGTCTGAGAGGGAATAGTCATGCCTGCCCACCTCTGCTTATGCATATTCCACGGTTGACCCCAAATTTAGTATATGGAACATTTCTGAATGCCTACTGTTAAAGATACCAACTAGCACATCTGCTATCTCCTGTGTTAGGCTGGATTGACTAGAGAAATAAATCCACTGACACTCATATATGTAAGGAAGAGTTTTATATCAAGAAGTACTTAGATATTAGGAAAACATCCCAGCCCAGTCCAACTCAAGTCCATAATTCAGATACTAGTCCATAAGTCCCTATTCGGACTGATGCAGCCACATGCAATGATGCAGAATACAGGAAGATCCCAGGCTGGTGTGTGCAAAGTCGTGTGGATCCGAGGTTGGAAGCATGGCTGGGGCCTGGCAGCTCTCTGGGTTAGCAAGCAGGAAGGTGGAGGCAGAGAGAAAAGGAGTTCCCATGGCCCTGCTGATGAGAAGGCCACACACAAGAAGCTACCATAAGGCTGTGCCCTGATTGACAGGTTGAATACCACCGCCACACTTTCTGTATCTCTTTAAGTTAACATGAAATTATGTAAATACTATATCTTTCTTTGTTAATCATGAAAAAGCCCGAGATTCCAGTACTTGAGGTTCTTTCTCTTTGAGGTAGATAGTTGATGATTGAGAAATTTTTATCTTAGCATCTGAATTGGGTGGAAGATGGTGAATTAATGAGGTGAATTAAACTTCCAAAAAAGTCCTGTTCCAATGTGGTAACCAGTATTAGGAAGTCTGTGTGTGGAGTTAAAGGAGAATGTTTGCAATATAGATCTTTCTGTTCACAGCACATCTATTTTCTTAATTCTACTTGGTCTTTTTTATCCCTGTATCATTTAAAACAGAATCTGAACATGGCGGGGCTGCCTGAGGCCAGAGAGAACAGGGACTTGGGGATGAACTGCAGATCTCTCAGGAAATCCTGTACTGTTTGACCAAAACCCACCTGGAGTTTTGAGGCCGAGGATGAGAATATAATAGTGAAGTGGTGCTACACTGGCAAAATGTTATAACTCAGACTTATTAGGGGTCAACATTACTTCTGAAGTCAAATCTTAAGGCTTACCCCTTTTTTCCGAACTGAAAGAAGTAAACTAAACCAACAATGAACTTCTGTTTTTAGGGACATGATGGAAACGTGTTTAAAAAAATAGTGGATACTACCTATTTTCAGGAAAAGATATAAAGAAACGTTCAGAACCCAATGAACCCATCCTCTATCACTGAGTCAGTTCCGACTCATGGTGACCCTATATGGCGTTTCCAGGACTGTACATTTACAGGAGTACATAGCCTCATCTTTCTCCCACAGAGCAGCTGGTAGGTTTGAACCGCTGACATTGTAGATAGTGCCCTAGTGCTTAACCTACTGCAAATTCAGGGCTCCTTAAGAATACAGTAGCACTCACACACTGCCATCGAGTTGATACTGAGTCATGGTGATCCTACTGGACAGGGTAGAACTGCCCCTGTGGGTTTCCAAGACTGTAACTTTACAGTAGAATGCCTTGTCTTTCTCTGGAGGAGTGGCTGGTGGTTTCGAAGCTGACTTTAGCCCAGGGAGTAACCACCAGGGCTCTTTAAGAACACATTTGAACTATTAAAATGGACATTAAAGAACAAATCATGCATAGGACAAGTAGTTTTTGTTTTTGTCATTTTATTGGGGGTTCATACAACTTTTATCACAATCCATACATCAATTGTGTAAAGCACATTTGTACATTCGTTACCCTCATCATTCTCAAAGCATTTGCTCTCCACCAAGCCTCTGGCACCAGCTCCTCATTTTTCCCCCTCCCTCCCTGCTCCCTCATGAACCGTTGATAATTTATAAATTATGATTTCGTCATATCTTACACTGCCTGACGTCTCCCTTCACCCACTTTCTGTTGTCCACCCCCCAGGGAGGAGGTTATATGTAGATCCCTGTAATGAGTTCCCACTTTCCACCCAAACCTCCCTCCATGCTCCCGGTATCGCCACTCTCAGCACTGGTCCTGAAGGGATCATCCGTCCTGGATTCCCTGTGTTTCCAGTTCCTATCTGTACCAGTGTACATCCTCTGGTCTAGCCAGATTTGTAAGGTAGAATTGGGATCATGATAGTGGGTGTAGGGAGGAAGCATTTAGAAACTAAAGGAAAGTTGTATGTTTCATCGTTGCTACACTGCACCCTGACTGGCTCGTCTCCTCCCCGCGACCCTTCTGTAAGGTGATATCCAGTTGCCTACAGATGCGTTTTGGGTCCCCACTCTGTACTCCCCCTCATTCACAATGATATGATTTTTTGTTCTTCGATGCCTGATACCTCATCCCTTTGACACCTCGTGATTACACAGACTGGTGTGCTTCTTCCATGTGGGCTCTGTTGCTTCTCAGCTAGATGGCCTCTTGTTTACCTTCAAGCCTTTAAGACTCCAGACACTATATCCTTTGATAGCTGGGCACCATCAGTTTTCTTCACCACATTTGCTTATGCACCTGCTTTGTCTTCAGTGATTGCGTTGGGAAGGTAAGCATCATGGAATGCCAGGTTAATGGAACAAAGTGTTCTTGCATTGGGGGAATACTTGAGTGGAGGCCCAATGTCCACCTGCTACCTTCATACTAAACCTGTACATATATGCACATAGATCTATTTCCTCATCCTCATATATAAATATATTTACATATATTTATATAAATACATGCCTGTATTTAGACCTCTATAAATGCCCTTTGCCTCCTAGCTCTTTCCTCTATTTCCTTTTACTTTCCTCTAGGACAAGTAGTTTTACTAAAAGATTTTTGTACAAGTTATTTCTGATTCCATGATCATAAGGAGTTATATTCACCTGTAACTATACCTGACTCTAATTTTAAGTGTATTAATTGAATTAGCTTTATTTAATTTATCTATGTGATGTAACTTTACTTATGTTTTAAGGAGTCGACTAAGCCTCTCTTGACTTTGACCTTGCGTGAGAAGCGGGGCATCCCTGGAGGACAGAACAGTCTGGGTGGAAATATTGCCCCAGCCATCCTGTCATCTGCACGGTGTGACCTAGAAGCAGAAAGATCGTGTTTTCTCTAAAGTGTGGAAGTGGCAGAAAGAAAATATCCCTCAATATCTTTGCTGGCACAAATTCTGCCCTATTGTGAGGACAGAAAAATATGTCCCAGCTTTTAAATCAATTCGTTCCTAAGCAGTGCACTTTAGAAAACCCACCACAGCTTAAAGAGATCCTGTACACCAGGAGGGTCTATAGTGGCTTCGGTTTGGAGAATGTTGCCTTCCCTTTTAGAAACGTATAATGTATATCACAGTTTCCCACACTTAGGCACAGGCAGAACCCCTTTTGCTATTAACAACCCTTGGAATACTGTTTTAGATTGTAATATACAATAATGTATGTGGACATGACCGTTGCTGTTAGGTGCCATCCAGTCGGTTCTGATCCACAGCAGGTGCACAACAGAATGAAACGGCCCAGCTCTGGGCCAGCCTCACCGCTGTTCCTATGCCGGACTCTGTTGTTGGAGCCTCTGGGCCCAGCGATCTCCTTGAGGGCCTGCCTCTTTTGTGCTGCCCCTCTGCTTTACCAAACAGGATGTCCTTCTCCAAAGACTGGCCTCTCCTGACCTCTTGTTCAAAGTGTGTAAGTTTGTCTCTCCATCCTTGCCTTTAAGGAACATTTCGGCTGTTCCTTCTCCAGCACCATAATTCCAATGTATTGATTCTTCTTTGGTCTTCCTTATTCAGTGTCCAACTTTCTCTTGCCTTAGGTGTATGTAGTATATGCTACAGCAGTATTAGTATGTTCGAATATTGAGTATGTCTTAATTGCCGGTGAAATGATTGTCCAATGCCCCCCCCCTCCGAAATAAAAACTATTTCCAAGTTGTTACATTGTAGCGACCCTTCTGGCTTCCCTTCTACTGCTCTCCCTGTGACACGAGTTGTCTTTGTTGGTGACATCTCACTTTCTTTTGCTTCTTGGAATTCTAACAAATGTCTGTTTCCTCATGGAGTTTGCCCAATTTTGAGATTCACATAAGCATAATGGAAATGTCAACACATCCTATTAGCTACAGGTCAAGCTGTGTGCAAACTATTGAGTACACTCCTGTGCAAGTACTTCATCGCAGTTCGTACTATATACCTCTTTCACGTGAAAGACTATCTGGATAACAGCAGCAAGATAAATTACACTTTAAGAACAAATCGATACAAGACTAGCTGGGCTCCAGAATCCAGATGGCTAGCTTATATGTTCCAGTTCCCCTAGTTAGTAAGTAGTGGACTCATACTCCAAGCCAAGCTGTTTACATCAGCGGTTCTCAACCTGTGGGTCGCAACCCCTTTGGGGATTCATAACAGTAGCAAACTTACAGTTATGCAAAATTACAGTTAGAGCAACGAAAATAATTTTACGGTTGGGGCATCACCACAACATGAGGAACTGTATTAAGGGCCACGACATTAGGAAGTTGAGAACCACTGGTTTAGATAACTGCCTGATACAAAAAATGAGCGTCCCCTGTCCGATTTGTTTGGAACATAATGTCATCAGCTGTTGTTATCGGTCACCGTTTAGTTGATTCTGACTCATGGCGTTGTCTCACTTACTTGACCTCCAAACACTAGACTTTACCTCTTGGATTTTTTTGTCTTTTCTAGCTACACTCACTTACCTTGATGCTCAGATCTAGTCTCTTGGTTTTAATTCTATTTATATTTACAGCCTTGGAAATGCGAGGCAGCTGTTCTCTGCTGCCCACCAGGGTCTCTGTCAGTCAGAATCAGCTCACTGGCAGTGAAGCAGTGTTTCATGCTGGCTCCATGACAAATGGATTGGTTATGATGTTGATCCCCACATTGTTTTTGTTTAAAAATTTAAAAAAAAATCATTTTATTGGGGGCTCATACAGCTCTTATCACAATCCATCCACCCATTGTGTCGAGCATATTTGTACATTTGTTGCCATTATCATTTTCAAAACATTTTCTTTCTACTTGAGCCCTTGGTATCAGTTCCTCATATTTTACCTGCTGCCCCACACCCTACCTCATGAACCCTTGATAATTTGTAAATTATGATTATTTTTTCATGTTTTGCACTGACTGATGTCTCCCTTCACCCACTTTTCTGTCGTCTGTCTCCCTGGGAGGGGATTACATGTGGATCATTGTGATCTGTTCCGTTTTTCACTCCCCACCTCCCCTTCCCCTCTTGGTATTGCTACTCTCAATATTGGTCTCAAAGGGTCTATCTGTCCTGGATTCCCTGTGTTTCCGGTTCTTATCTGTACCCATGTACGTGCTCTGGTCTAGCTGGATGTGTAAGGTAGAATTGGGGTCATGATAGTGGAGGGGAGGAAGCACTGAGGAACAGAGGAAAGTTGTGTGCTTCATCGGTGCTGTACTGCACCCTGCCTGGCTCGTCTCTTCCTTGTGACCCTTCTGTAAGGGGATGTCCAATTGTGTACAGATGGGCTTTGGGTCTCTACTCTGCACTCCCCCTTATTTACATTGATATGATTTTATTCTAGGTCTTTGATGCCTGATACCTGATCCCATTGATACCTCATGATCACACAGGCTGCTGTGCTTCTTCCATGTGGGCTTTGCTGCTTTTCAGTCAGATGGCCACTTGTTTAATGCCTACTTTTTTATCTTCAGTCTGGACCTTTCCCCCAAACTCCAGACTTTTATATACAATGACCAAATTATCTACATTTGGATGGTTACATGCATCCCAAATGTAAAACGTCCAAATTGAACTTCTAATCTTCCCTCTCATCAAACCTGGTTCTCTTTAATTTCCCCATGATTTGTTGTTGTGGTTGTGAGGTGCCATTAAGCTGGTTCTGACTCATCGGGACCCTGTGTACAGCTGAACCAAACTACCCAGACCTGTGCCGATTTCAATATTGTTATGTTTCCCTTTTCCATTTCCATGTAGAACGTTAACGAGAGACGGTTACTCCCACCTTGACCTGTAATCTACAAAATCATAACATTTCTGTGATCCCGTCAGAAAGTGGAGGTCTTGAGCCAACCCAGGGAAGTGAAATTCCTAAGAAAGGCAACCCCCTCATGAGAGCTCAGACTCAGGGTGTGCTGTACCTGTGGCCGAGCGTGGGAGGAAGTGGCAGCCAACATAGACGTGGCTAAGAAGAAAGGAACCGCCGTCTGGTTGAGTTCTTAAAGGCTGTGTGAGCAAGAGGTTAGACTAGCAGGGGGTCCTCAAACTTTTTAAACGGGGCCAGTTCACTGTCCCTGAGACCCGTTGGAGGGCTGAACTATAGTTTAAAAAAAAAAACTATGAACAAATTCCTATGCACACTGCACATATCTTATTTTGAAGTGAAAAACAAAATGGGATGGGGGGAATGCGGAGTGGAGACCCAAAGCCCATTAGTAGGCCACTGGAGATCCCCTTGCAGAGGGGTCTCGGGCAGGAGACGAGCCAGACAGAGTGCGATGTAGCAACGATGAAAAATACAACTTTCCTCTAGTTCCTAAATGCTTCCTCCCTGCTTCCCGCCCCCCACCCCCACCCCCACTATCATGATCCGAATTCGACCTTGCAAGTCTGGCTAGACCAGCGGAGGTACACTGGTACAGATAGGAACTGGAAATACAGGGAATCCAGGACAGATGATCCCTTCAGGACCAGTGGTGTGAGTGGCGATACTGGGAGGGTAGAGGGAGAATGGGTAGGAAAGAGGGAACCGATTACAAGGAACTATATGTGACCTCCTCCCTGGGGGACGGACAACAGAAAAGTGGGTGAACGGAGACGTCGGACAGGGCAAGATATAACAAAATAATAATTTATAAATTATCTAGGGCTCATGAGGGTGGGGGGAGCGTAGAGGGAGGGGAAAAATGAGGACCTGATGCTGGGGGCTTAAGTGGAGAGGAAATGTTTTGAGAATGATGAGGGCAATGAATGTACAAATGTGCTTTATACAATTGATGTATGTATGGATTGTGATAAGAGTCGTATGAGCCCCTAGTAAAACGATTAAAAAAAAAAAACAAGAAAAAAAATAACGGGGCAAAAACACCCGGCAGCCTGCATAAATATCCTCAGCGGGCCGCATGTGGCCCTGGGGCCGTAGTTTGAGGACCCCTGGCTAGAGCAAGTGAGAGATCCAGACTCACAGGAAATCTGTTCTCACAAGGTCCAGCTATGTGCTGGACCTGTGGCTGTGGGCTAGGGGTTGGGCTGTGGTTCAAACCCACCAGCAGCTCCTCAGGAGAAAGACGAGGCTGTCTGCTCCCATAAAGATTTATAGTCTCAAACACCCTAAGGAGCAGTTCTACTCTGTCCTATAGGCTCATTATGAGTTGGAACAGGCGAGATGGTATTGAATAGTTTTACCAAGACCCTTCAACAAAAGATTGTAGAAGACAGAAAATTAGACTCACCCCTCAGTGATCCACAGTCACAAATTTCCTGCTTACTTTGACAAACTTTCACTCATGTGAAGTCAAAGTCTTAGGCCACTGGAACAGGACTCTGCTAATGCCTCTCCTCTGGCCCAGGATCCATTGCTTCTACGGGCAGGGTAGAAGCTAAAGCAGCCTGCCCTAAGGGGGCGCTAAAACTCTTCATCCGCGGCTGTTGCCACCTAGTATTTAGCATGGGGCCGGATGTTAGAAGATTTAGAAGATTTTTCTCAATGTTCCCCAACGCGTCGTATAGCAGTTCCGTTTTCGCAGTGTTCTCTGAGGGCCCAGAAGCCCCACATAGGTACCCCAGGCATAGGTACCCAGGCCCTGGAATGGAGATTCCTTAGGAGAACTGGGGATAGTAGCACTGAATAACAGCAGCAGCCTGCTGGGAGGGGAGGGAGAGAACATTGAGCTGTGACAGCATGCTACAATTACCGAAAGCTGAAGGTGGAGCAGGAATCCAGCACGCCAGGCTTCACATGAATAGCTGCTGCCAGAAGGTACACGGAAGGTAACTATAGCAACAAGAAAACAACAAACCCAACTCAACAGACTGTCTGTTTTTGGAAGTTCAGTTCACCTGGTTGGCTCGGTTTCTACTGTGATTCTATACATCACGCTTGGAGTTCAAGAAAAGAGTTCAAGAAAATAGAAAAAGCAACTGAACCTTCAACAACAAAATCCCAACAACACATTTTCAAGCGATAACGAATCAATAGAAAAAATCTATATCAATAGACCCAGACCAAGAGGTGACTCAGCTAATGGAACTATGTTATTGTTCGGTGCTGTAGAGTGGGTTTCCACCCATAGGGACTCCACGCACAACAGAATGAGACACTGCTGGCCCATGCCAGCCTCACCAATGTTATGTTGCAGGAACTGTCCACTCCTCTTAGTGAGGGTCTTCCTCTTTCTCGACGACCAGGTATGATAGCCTTCTCCAGGGGCTGGTCTCGCTTGTAACAAAGTATGTGTGATGAAGTCTTAGCATCCTTGTTTCTAAGGAGCATTCTGGCTGTACTTCTTCCAAGATAGGTTTGTTTGTTCTTGTGGTAGTCCCAATATTCTCCACCAGCACCACAATTCAAACGCATCAACCCTCCTGCTATCTTATTCATTGTCTAACTTTCACATGCACACAAAATGATTGAAAATGCCATGACCAGGGGTGACAGTGGCGATACCAGGAGGGAAAGGGGATGTAGTAAGGGGGAATGGATCACAGGGAGCTACATATAACCTCCTCTCTGGGGGACGGGCAGCAGAAGGGTGGGTGAAGGGAGACGCCGGACAGTGTAATATAAGATACAATAATAATTTATAAATTATTAAGGGTGCATGAGGGAGAGGGGAGGAGGGAGGGAAGGGGAGGGGGGAAAAAAGGAAAATGAGTGGATTCCGGGAACCCAAGAGGCAAGCGAATTTTGGGAATAATGAGGGCAACAAATGTATAGATGTGCTTTACACAATTGATCTATGTATTGTGATGAATTGTATGAGCCCCAATAAATTGATTTTAAAAAAAAAGAAAATATGAGAGTTAAAGCAAAAAAAAAAAAAGAAAAGAAAATGCCATGACCTGGGTCAGGGACACCTTGGTCCTCAAAGTGACATCCTTGCTTCTTGTGCAACAGATTGGCCCAGTACAATGTATCACTTGATAATGGAGCTATAGCGACCTTAATTATGACTGATATGTTCAAGGACCTAGCGGAAAAGGTGGACCATGAACAGATGGGACAGTTCAGCAGAAAAATATAAATTATAACCCAAACCACACCCCACTGCGGTCAGCAGCTTGACTCTCCCAGCAGAACGGTGGTGAAAGATGGGGCTCCCTGCTCTCGTGGAGAGTTCCAGCCTTGGGAACCCAGAAGGGTGTCATGTCACTGAGTTAGACTCTACTGGATGGCAGTGGGTTTGGTTTTGGGAACCTTCTCAGAGTGTGGGATACAGTGGGTGCAGATCAGGGCACAGTCACCAACTTACTATGCATGTCTCTGTCCCAGCATGTACCATGAGGAAGCGTAAAGAGTCAGCTGCTCCCTCTCTTACCAGACTGTTCTTCAAGCACTTGGGTGGTGGTGCGATCAGTCCTCGGGTTGCCAACGAGATGGTTCCTGAGTGTGTCTTTAAGAAGGTGTGGTAAGTCGGAAGAGGTGCATACTGTTCTTATTTAGTTTTACTTGTGTGCAAGAAAAAGAGCTAAAGCCTTCCAGTGATCTAAAAGCAGCACATGCAGCAGGTGAAGGTGACTGTGAGTAGCGGTTGGTTCAGTGGGAGAGCCTGTCTCGGTGCTGTTAGGTGCTGTCGAGCAGCCTCTGCGACACTGCCAGGCCCTGTGCCATCTTCACAGTGTTAGACCCGTCGTTGCAACTGCTGTCAATCCATATCATCACAGGCCTGCCAATAAACTCTTATGGCATGTGTGGTAGTTATGTCATCTGTTGTCAATTTGAGAGGATTAAGAGTGAAGGGGTAGAGTTGAGCCTGTCAATAAGGTCACAGCTTGATGACCTCATTTGGAGGCGCTAAGGAGATAACCCTAGGGCAGAACCCAAAAATCTGGGGTTTTGTTTAAAATAAACACACGCCCACACTGCATTTTTATACTGATTCTGATGCATGTTAAAGTTTGGGAAACACTGTTCTACTGTTTGTCTTTGTTATTAAAAAGCTACTATGTGGGCACAGAAAGAGCCCTGGTGACACTGTGGGCCAAGCATGGGGCTACTAAGTTGAAGGTCAGTGGTTGGAACCCGCCAGCCACTCCGAGGTTCTCGAGGAAGATGAGACCACCTGCTTCCACAGGGACCTGCAATCTCGGAACCCCGTCTAGGGTCATGATGGGCCGCAGTCAAGCGGCTGCCCACTTCAGAGGAAGTAGCTGTTGAAAGCTTTACGCGTAGCTTCAAAACCTGGTCAGATGTGGAAGGCCTGATGAACGGACACTGAACATTATTGGAGATAGTGCCAGAGCATGGGCCCCTTTGGTAGGCAGGCACTACAAGCGTGACTGAGGAGGAGCTGTTTTCTCAAGGTAGAGTCAATCCTGGTGAATGAAGTCAAACCTGCGAGAGTGGAGCCTTCCGGCTCATCACTTGCCGATGTAGTATGACTCCATGTAAGGAGAAACAGCTGCAAAAATCTGAAAGTCAGAACGTGGACTATGTGAACCGTGAATCTCGGAAAATTGGAAGTAGTCAAAGGTGAAATGGAATGGATAAAGAGTGATAGCCTAATCATTAGTGAGCTGGAATGGACTGATATTGGCCATTTTGAGTCAGAAAATCTTGGATTTTACTATGCTAGGAATAACACCACCAAGAGGAATGGTGTTGCATTCATCATCAAAAAGGACGATTCAAAATCAATCTTGAAATACAGTGCTAATTGTGATATATTTACATCTACAACCTTTCAAGGAAATCCAATCAATACAACTATTATTCAAATATATGCACAACCACAAAAGCTAATGATGATGAAATTGAAGAATTCTATCAACGTCTTTTTTTAAAAATCATTTTATTAGGGGCTCATACAACTCTTATCACAATCCATACATACATCAATTGTGTAAAGCACATTTGTACATTCATTGCTCTCATCATTCTCAAAACATTTCCTCTCCACTTAAGCCCCCGGCATTAGGTCCTCAATTTTCCCCTCCCTCATGAGCCC
>NW_022111307.1:6963293-6984476 GCF_000313985.2 Echinops telfairi | reverse complement strand
CAGCTCTTTCCTCTATTTCCCTTGACTTTCCTCCTGTCCCACTATCATGCTCAGTCCCCACCAGGGTTTCAGCGATTCCTCTTTGTTACATTCCCCTTGATCATGCCCTACCAGGCCTCCCACACCCACCTCACCACCAATTTGGATCACTTGTTGTTCCCTTGTCCCTGGGTTTGTTAAAACACCACTTCCTTTCCCCCCACCTCCCCTTATCCCATGTCCCCCCGAAACTGTCGGTCCTGTTGTTTCCTCCTCCGGATTTTTCATCCAGTCTATCTTATTTAGACAGACCTGCAGAGATAATCACATGCACAAAAACAAGACAGAGCAAAACCAAGCATCAATGTACAACAAAACCAACAACACCAGACCACTGACAAAGAGCAAATCAAAACACAACAAGAAAGGGAAGTTTGTAGTTAGTTCAAGGATCGTTTGTTGGCCTCTTCAACGTCTTGAGTCTGAAATTGATCACACATGCAATCAACATGCATTGATAATTATTAGCTATTGGAATGCAAAAGTTGGAAACAAGAAGGAACAGTAGTTGAAAAACATGGTCTTGGTGATAGAAGCTGGCAATCACATGATAGAATTTTGCAAGACCAATGACTTGTTCACAGCAAATGCTTTTCTTCAGCAGCACAAAAGGTGACTATACACATGGACTTCTCCAGATGAAATACACAGAAATCAAATTGACTACATCTGTGGGTAGAGATAATGGAGAAGCTCAATATCAGCAGCTAAAACCAGGCCATGGGCTGACTGTAGAACAGATCATCAATTGCTCCCATGTAAGTTCAGGTTAAAGCTGAAGAAAGTGAAAATAAGTCCCTGAAGCCAAAAGATGACCTTTAGTCTATCCCACCAGAATTTTGAGAACATCTCAAAAACAGATTTGCTTCATTTAAGATGAATGACATAAGATAAGACCTGATGAACTGTGGGAAGGACATCAAGACCATCCATTCATGAAGAAATCAAAAGGTCACTAAAGTCAAGAATGACAAAAAAGAAAGAAAAGATCCAGTGGATATCAGAAGAGCCTCTGAGATTTTCTCTTAATTGTAGAGTAGCTGGAGAAAATGGAAGAAATGATGAAGTCAAAGAGCAAAACAGAAAATTTCAAAGGGCAGCTCAAGAAGACAAAGTAAAATATCGTAATGAATGTGCAAAGACCTAGAGTTAGAAAAACCAAAAAGGAAGGACTGAAACTACTCAAGGAAAAAATTCAAGCCTTGTGTTGCTATACTGAAAGATTCAATGGGCAAAATATTGAATGATGCACAAGGTATCAAAGGAAAAGAGAAAGAATACATGGAGTCACTGTACCAAAGAACTAGTCAACATTCCACCGTTTCGGTAGGTAGCATATGAGCAAGAACCAATGGTGCTGAAGGAAAAAGTTTAAGCTGCACCAAATGCCTTTGCCCAAAGCAAGCCTCCCGGATTTGATGGAAGACTAATTGAAGCGTTTCAGCAAGCTAATGAAGCACTGGATGCACTTACTTGTGTGTGCCAGGAAATCTGGAAGATAGCTACTTGGTCAACTGACTGGAAGAGATCCTTATTTGTACCCATCCCAAAGAAAGGTGACCCCATAGAATACTCAAATTATAGAATAATCATTGATATCACACACAAGTAAAACTTTGCCGAACATCATCCCACAACAGTTGCTGCAATCCATTTCAGGAAACTGCCAAGAGATTCGGGCCTGATTCAGAAGATGACGTGGAGCAAAGGATATCATTACTGATGCCAGATGAATCTTGACTGAAAGCGGAGGATACCAGAAGATGTTGACTTGTGTTTTATTGACTAGGCCAAGGCATTTGACTGTGTGGATAACGAAAAAAATCTATGATTAGCATTGAGAAGACTAGAAGTTCCAGAACATTCATTGTGCTCATGGAGAACTTGTGGATCAAGAGACAGCTGTGCAAACAGAACAAGGTAATGTTGCATGACTGAAAAATCACGAAAAGTGTGTGTAAGAGTTGCATCCTCTCCTTACTTATTCAAACTCTGTGCTGCACAAATCACCTGAGAAGCTGGAGTATATGAAGATGAGTGTGGCATCCGGATTGGGGGGAGGTTCATTAACAGCCTGCAATAGGCAGATGACACAACCCTGCTTGCGTAAAGGGAGAAGGACTTGAAGCACTTGCTAGTGAAGATCAAAGATTTCAGCCTTCAGAATGGATTATACCTCCATTGTCATAATCCATGGTAAAGAAAACCAATCCATACATAATCCATAATGTAAAGAAAGCCAACATCCAGCCTGCAGTATTCCTCCCTCACCCCCCCCCCTTTTTTTTCCACTGCTGACTGCCACCATCATGGGTCACATGCATGCTCCTGGGAAGGACCTGTCCCAGTCAGCTCTGCCCTATTGTCCCAGTGCCCTCACCTGGCAGAAGTTGATGGACGACGACGTTGGGAAGGAGCAGAGCTACATACTGGTCAAGAAGGGTTTGACTCTTTCCCAAATGGGTATGATCCTAAGAGATGCACATGACCGCACAAGTGCATCTTGTGACAGGCAATAAAATCCTGAGGATCCTGAAGTCCACAGGACTTGCTCTGATCTTCTTGAGGACCTCGACCATTTGATTTCGAAGGTGGTTATTATTTGGAAGCATCTAGAGAGGAACAGAAAGGATAAGCTAGATTCCAGCTGATTTTGATCGAGGGTCAAATTAATCGAATCGCTCAATGCTACGAAACAAAGAGAATTCTCCCTCCTCATTGGAAGTGTGAACCATCCACAGCCTCTGCCTGGTTGCATACATTTGTGTATGAACTTGAGCAATAAAATCACTGCTTAACTAGAAAAAGAGAAAAAGAAAATCAACTCCTTAGAACGGGACTAATAGGTAACATCATGATACACGGAGAAAAGGTTGAGGTTGTGAAGAATTTTGTCTTGTTTGGATCCACAGTCAATGCTCACAGAAGCAGCAGTCAAGCGATCAAAGGAAGAGTTGCATTGGGTAAATCTGCTGCACAAGGCCTCTTCAGAGTATTGTAAAGGAAGGACATTTCTTTGAGGACTAAGGTATGCCTAGCCCAAGGCATGGTATTTTCCATTGCCTCGTGCATGTGAAAGTTGGACACGAATAAGGAAGAGTGAAGGAGAACTGATGTTTGAATTGTGGCGCTGGAGAAGAATATTGAAAGAACTATGGACTGCTCAAGGGGAGACAAATCTGTTTTTCTCCCAGAGTGCTCCTTAAAGATAAGGATGGTAAGACTTCATCTGACATACTTTGGCCATGCCAGGAGAGACCAGTCCCTGGAGAAGGACATCATGATTGTAAAATAGAGGGGCAACTAAAAAGAGGAAGGCGCTAAGGAGCTGGATGGACAAAGTGGCCGCAACAATGGGCTCACATAGAGAAACAGTTGTGGGGACGGCACCGGACCAAAGGGTTTCCTTCCGCTGTACACAGGGTTGCTCCAGGTCAGAGCCAACTTGATGGCCCCCAACAGCCAGAGAGCACATTGGCCCGATGCATAGCATCGTTTGGCTTTTTTCACTGGTGTTTCCATGAGCATTAATTGTGGGTCCAAAATCTGACGATTTCAATCTCTTCTCCATTGACCGTGATAGTATTTATTTGTCCAATTGTGAGGATTTTTTGTTTTTTTTTACATTGAGATGCAATCCATATTATAGGTTGTGTTCTGTGAACTTCAGCAGTATTTCAATCCTCTTTGCTTTTCGCAAGCAAAGTCTTATCAGCCACATAGTGTAGGTTTTTAATGAGCATTCCTCCACTTATGATACAGTCAGTCTAAATGTTGATAAAAAATATAGGTAGAAATATGAGAATAGTGAGAATGAACCAATGTGACATATGTAACTAATATCATTGAATGGTACATGTAGAAATTGTGAGTTGATATAGGTTTGGTATATTTCTACTAAACATAAGAAAAGTTAAAATATCTTCATTGAATAGTTTATATTTTTATTTTTTAAGGTGAAAACAAAACTTTATTGTTTTTCTTCCTTCTTATATCTGAGCTAAACATTTGTAAAGGATAAAAGAAGAGAAATTCCCCAGAGAATAGCAACTACCAAGATTTTAATTTTTGTTCCTTAAGTCATCGCTCTCTATAGCAAAACTTCAAAAGAAAATTTTGGGGAAGTAAAAGTCAGGGAATAATGATGAATTATTTATGCTAAATATTTTATTAATATTTCCAAAATAATATCAAAGTTTTAATTTTTTTTCATCTCTCATGTTTTGCTGACTGGATATGAATAGGGAGGTACAGAGACAAAAGGAAAAGTCTTGTAGAAAAACAATTATCTCATTTTTTTCTCTCTCTCCCCACCTCCACCCATCACATTTTTATCCCAGCTTCATCTGAAAACTTCAGGGTTGCAGTGGACCTGGTATTAAAAAACAAAACAAAAAAATCACTACCATGGAATCAATTCTGATTCATAGTGGCCCTATGGAACAGGTGGGGGAGCAGCCCCTGTAGGTTGCTATGATTATACTTCTTTACTGAAGCAGACAGCCTCCTCTTTCTCCCACCAACCTTGTGGTTAGCAGCCCCACACTAATCCGCCAAACCAGCAGGGCTCCCAATGTTTTAGTATCTCATTTATTGCTCTCTTTTTTTCTTCTCATTTATTACTCTTTAAGGTGTGGCTTTCTGCTCCCGGAAGGAGTTATAAGTCTCAGGAACTTACAGAGGCGGTTCTAGTCTGTCTTATAGGTCACTATGTCTCAGAATCAACTTGATGGCAGTGAGGTTGGTTTTTGATTTTTTTTTTTTAATAGGTGCCCTAGTAGTGCCAGAAGCCCTGGTGGCAAAGTGGTTATGCATTGGGCTGCTAATACTGCAAGGTCAGCAGTTTGAAACCCCCAGCCACTCTGTGGGAGAAAGATGAGGCTTCCTACTCCCATAAAAGAAGCTACAGTTTTGGAAACCCACAGGGGCAATTCTGCCCTGTTCTATAGGGTCATTACAAGTCAGAATTGGCTCGATGGCAGTAAGTTTATTTTGGAGGCTGGTAGTACAGTGGGATATGCCTTGTGCTGCTAGCTACAAGGACAGCAGTTCAAACCCAGCAGCTGCTTTGCAGGAGAAAGATGAGGCTACCTGCTCCTATAAAGATTTAGTTTCAGGAGCTCTATGGGGCTGCTTTGTTGTGAGGTGGAATGGACTTGGTGGCAGTGGGTCACTGCTCTTTTCTAAACTGGAAGGAGTGGGGATAGGAAACATTGTGAGCATGAACACAAAAGACTGGTATAATAGGTAGGTTTATTGTGCCAACTTGGCTAATGAACAAGTGTGGGATTCACTGTAGGGCATTTAATTGAAGGGCGGAGGAATAAATGGCTCTGCGAGCTTCGCCTTTCTTGACTCTTGCTCTTTGATGATTGGACCAATGTGTGTCTGCCTTGGCTGATTCTCTGCCTCAACTTGTGAGCTACACTACCTGTGGGACACCCAACCCTTGGACTATGTTGCTATAGTTTGATGTTCCTTCAAGACCTACTTTGCCACACTGCTGGTGTATACATCACTTGAGCTGGGGACTGTCAGACCCTCTCATTTGGCTGACTGTTGGTGACCTGCCCTGCTGTTTGCTGCCTGTGACTGGATTGCCTGAATTGCTCTACAGAGGACTCGGCCGTCTGTGTCCTTGACTTATACCTGGAAGCCCTTGTGAGTTGGAGGACTGCCAGTGTATTGACTGTCTCACGGAAGTGAGTTGAACTGAGCCCTCTGTACTGCTTTGTGGACTAATTAGCTGTTTGCTTATTTCTTTGTGTTCTATCTATCTATCTATCTATCTATCTATCTATCTATCTATCTATCACCTATCTACCTACCTATCTATCTATCATCTATCTATCTATCTATCTATCTATCTATCTATCTATCTATCTATCTACCTATCTATCTAAAATCATACGTGTCTTGGTTTTGTTTCTCTAGAGAACCCTGTCTAACACAACTGGCCAGACTTGTACTTCCATCCTTCGGTTACTGTGAGGTATGCTCATGGCTTAAAGCCTTGTATTTAAGAGAATGGTCATCACTGAGAAGATTCCAGCACAGTTGTCAAGCAGTATATTGTGATGTCCTAGGACAGATATCCAAAAGCACTGCTTCCTCGAATGAATTTTCCCTGAAAACTGCTTTTTCCAGTGTGCCTTTCTTCTCAGCCCTGAAACACCAATGTGTTGTGCCTTGATATTTGAGTGACTCAGCTTGTGAAACGATAGTTTGTTTTCCTGCCTTGAAAGGAGTGTAAGCCAGGTGACTGGGCGACAATCCCAGGGCAATACTGATTGTACTTTCACCTTCTGAGATGAGGGAGGGAAGTGAAACTAGGGGTGTGGCCTCGGTGGGGGAGATATTTTGTTTCCATTATACATCATGCCCTCACTGTTGCTCCTGACTCCCTATTGTTTTTCAGTGGGGTAGGGTTAGTCTCTTAAACTGCTTCACTAGGGGAAGGGCAGCTGCCCCATAAGCTTTTTTATAGTAAGTCTGAAATAACTTATTGTTAATAATGGGCATTTTGGAAATTCTGAATCAGGCAGAACTGTAAGCACTTTATCTCATCTAGATTTTTAAGTAGTTCTAATGTAAAAAGTAAAAGAAAACTTGGGCACGTGGTTGGCATAGTGGTTACAGGTTAGGCTGCTAACTGAGGGGTCAGCAGTTCGAAACCACTAGCTGTGGAGAAAATGAGTTCTTTGAGGGAGAGTTATGGTCTTAGAAACCCACAGGGGCAGGCAGCTCTACTCTGTTTTATAGGGTCACTGTGAGTTGGCATGGATTAGATGGCAGTAAGTTTACATTTTCCACTAATGTAAAACCAAAATAAAACCATTCGTATAACTATCTAAAAATCTCAATATTTTAGCCCTTGTGGTTATCTTAAAGGGGCCCCAGGTGGTCTAGTGGGTTCTGAGTTGGACCACTAAAAGCAAGGTCAGCAGTTCAAACCCATCAGTCGCTCGGTGTGAAAACGATGAGGCTATTGTTCCCTGGAAAGATGAACAGTCTGTGAATCCCTGTGCAGGGCCACTCTGAGTCTGAGTCTACTTGCGGCAGTGGGTGTGAGTTATACTGATGGAAAGAGCCCGGGAAGTCCCATGGCTGAGCCCTCCGCAGCCAGCCCCAAACTTGCTGCTTCCATACCACCTGCTCCACGGGAGACCGCGGTGGCCGTCTGGAGCAGGTTTGGCTTGGTTTTCATACTAATGTAACAGAAATTAAAGATGAACTTGGATTCTCACGTCAGCGTGATGTAGTTTCTGGGCCTGCCTTTGTGTCAAGCTGTCTCAAGGGTAAATTTCTGGAATTTGGTGAATATGTGGTGTTTCTGTGTATAATTGATTCTCTAACCTTATAATGCCAAGTGTATTTAAATGAGATCTTTTCTTAAATGGCCTAAGAGGGAAAAGAAAAGACTTTCTTTTTGTGTCAAGACCACAGGTGTATCTGTGATATAACAGCCAGGTTCAAGGTAGAGGGACAGGTCACACTTGGCATGCCATTCTAAGGGATCATGTGAGAGCAGTGTCTGTTTGAAACTGCCAGGTTTCCAGACCAGCCAGGGGAATTCCAGCAAGGTCATTCACCCTTTAAAACTTAAAGGGGGAAAAGAGCCTTTGCGCAAACAGAAACTTATCTACTTTTACCTGGCTTTTTTTAAGTTAAAAAGCAGAGTTCAGAACGAGTCCCTTTTATAGTTCAAATACGAAAACAACACATTCAGGGCATCGGGACATTAAGCCTCTAGCTTTGTGGTCTATCACAGCGCTTGAGCTTGTCAGAACATCCTCCCACCCCGTAGAATGCCCCTCCACGGGATTCAAGGCACAGCAGTGCAGGCAGGGATTCTGAAAATCATTTCCATCATGTTTTTCTCCGTGGCTATTTCCATCCAAACAGACTCTGTTCTTGCTCCCGAAGCTCAATAATCCTGTCCTTAAATGACATTGACAAACAGACAGGCATTTGACAAGGCAAACCTTGTTAGATATACACGATGAATTAAAGTATTGTTATTCTGTAAGTGTCTTTTGTGCGGGCTAACCACAATACCATGTTGGCGGCTTAGAAAATCGCATGGAGTTCTTCTTCCTAAGGGCTGCCGATTTCTCAGTCCTGAGTGCTTGAAATCTATATTTCATTAGCTGTAAGCATCTGCACATATGGTGTCTCATAAAATGATGGTCTGTTGAATTTCATTTTACTTTTAATGATTATTTTTTTGATAGCTTCCAGAATCTGCTGGCGTTCTGTCTGGAGGGCCTTTGAGAAGGATTCAGAATGGCCTTCAGTGTCCCGTAGAGCTGCTGCCCCTCCTTTGCTGTGGACCTGAGACTGCTCCAGAGATGGCAGATGTACTCACGACCTAGCTCTGGGTGAAACCGAGCCTCTGAAAAAGATGCCCATTAGTGACATTACAGAATACTTAGAAGATGTGTAGTCTAGATAAGGCTCACAGAAGAGCTGGTGGAGGAGACGCTACGTTGGCATCACCTCTGACATCTCCCGTTGCTCCTCCCTGAGCTTTTCGGAGAAAACCAAATTCCGAGCTTTGTCTCAATCCTCATCTTCCTCACACATTTTCCTGGCTTTCTCATACATCTGTATCTCCCGCAACAACATATTAATTTTTACATGTGTATTAGTCTAGGTACTTTGGAAAAACAAATCCACAGCGACTCATGTATAAGAGAGTTTTATGTAAAGAAAAGGTGCATCACGAAAACATCCTAACCCAATTCTGCCCAAACCCACAAGTCCAACATTAACCCATTAACCCAACACCAGTCCACAAAGTTCTCCACCTCACAAAACAGAGGCAATGATGCCGACTGCAGGAGGAAAGCTGAGTCCATGAACGTGTAAGCATCTCAGCACTGGCAAGGGTCTCCACACGGCTGCTCCAGCACCCAGGGCTGCATCGGGATAGGTCCATGCGGCTTCTCCTTGGGGATGTCTTGTAGGAAGTCAATCTTGCAAGCTGAAGCAGGGAACTGCTAAGGCAGCTGCACCCGATACAACCATCACAAAACAAGAGACCCGAGAACTAGAAAGGCGAGGCTTCACCACCCATTATCCCTCCACCTTTCAACCAGACCCACATGTGATTATCGGCCAGGCTGGCACAATTAACTAACTCAACATGCTTTTGAACTTTATAAAAAAAATCACATTGTATCTCTTTTCCTGGCATTTACTTTGTATCCAACATTTAGCTATTGTTTGTTAGTCATCACCATTATACGACATTCCATATCACGTCTACGTTGATCACATCCATTGTACACATACTCCAGGATTTATTAGTAGGTGAATGTATTGAGAGACTTTTGGGACATTCCTGTTTTTATTTACTACAAACTTTTTCAACACACATTTCTATGTGTGTTTGGTATACAAAGGCAAGAGTTTCTCTATCAGTGTTTCTATCCTTTTACATATCCTAGCACACACAGACAATGACAGCTATTGTTTGTATAAGACACCGTGGTACAGAAATAAAACTCGGCATCTCGCCTGGGAGCTCCTGTTTGGGACGGGCTGTAACACATTCATTCCCCACTAAGATGCTCTGCTCGGCAGTATGCTGGGAGTACACACACCGATGTCTCCAACTTCTCTCAGAAGTGTCAAATCACACAATTAACTAGTCCATTTAATTGGCATTCAACGTGTTTGTATAAATTCACATTCCCTGGATGCCTTTTTAAAGCAAAAAGGAACTCCTTGAAGGTTCATGACATAATCTCGTGGTGATGAAGACCAAGGGGAAAAGAAAATAAGGTGTTATTACTTAAGAGAGCAATTCCAAGTGCTTTTGCATAACAGGATCATTATAGCAGAACTCCCTGGAAACTTGTCAGCAGATGATGCTAAGAAGATGACAAGGTGCCTCTGGTTATTCTTAATTGTGAGAACCAACAGCCTCTGCTGAATGAATTAGTAATGAGAGCCGAAATCCCATCTCCCGGGTGTAGTATTGCATTCCATTTTTGTTTCTTAGTCTCAAGAGGTACTTCCAGACAGTGTATACTAGATGAGGTCATGAAAGCTTATTTGCAATGTAAGTAACTTTTAGTTTAGAAATCTAAACATTGGGGAAAGAAGCTGGCTTTTTTTTTAAAAAAACATTTTATTAGGGGCTCATACAACTGTTATCGCAATCCATACACACATCAATTGTGTAAAGCGCATTTGTACATCATTCTCAAAACATTTTCTCTCCACTTAAACCCCCGGCATTAGGTCCTCATTTTTCCCCTCCCTCCCTGCTCCCCCCTCCCTCATGAGCCCTTGATAGTTTATAAATTGGTATTTTGTCATATCTTGCCCTGTCCGACGTCTCCCTTCACGAAGCTGGCTTATTTTGGCAATCCTTAAAAATGATCTTCTTTTAAACGGCAAATGTTCTTAAGTATCAGAAATATACTAGGGTAATGAATAACGGTATTAATTTCTCCACCCAAATGACATCAGACTAGCCAATTGGCGGTAGGAAAATCACTAACCCACCGTAGTTAGTTCCTCACAGCAGCTTCAGTGGAGGCACTCAGGTGCCCGTTATGTAACGCACTGCCTGTGCTAATGGCTTTCGACCCAGAGGCTTAGTGTGAGTTCTTTACTGAGTGCCCGGATGGCTTTGTGGCTGTTTAAAATCAGATGGAAAACATCAGAGCAAAGCTTTCAGGCTGGCCCTTAGCCTGGTTTAGGAAGATTTGATGCGAAAGTAGCATCTTACTCCACTTGGCAGAGGACTGCAGGGAAAGCCACAGTTCCACTTGATTGGCACACTGTGCTCAGCACAAAAATCTAGATTTCAGTTGCTTTTGTAGAAATTAGAACTTAACGCCTGGGGGACGGACAACAGAAAAGTGGTGAAGGGAGACGTTGGGCAGTGTAAGATATGACAAAATAATAATAATTTATAAATTATCAAGGGTTCATGAGAGAGGGGGCAACGGCGAAGGAGAGAAAAATGAGGAGTTGATACAAAGGGCTCAAGTAGAAAGCAAATGTTTTAAGAATGATGATGCCAACAAATGTACCTATGTGCTTGACACAATGGATGGATGGATGGATTGTGATAAGAGTTGTGTGAGCCCCCACTAAAATGATTAAAGAAAAACTTAACGCACAGTCACACTTTTGTGTCTTTAATGTGCGCATGTAGATATGTATATAGGTTTATGTTGATTTGTACACTCGTGTATAAATGCATGTGCACATGTATGTAGATATATGTATATTTGTAAAGTATATATACATATATGTGTGTATGCAGGCACCTTGGTGGCGGAGTGGTTAAATGCTCGATTCCTAACCGAGAGCTCAGTGTTTCAAACCCACAAGCCGCCCATCAAGACGAACATGTGACCGTCCGCTTCCTGCTTCCGTGAAGAGTACAGCATTGGGGTATAGTTACATGGCTGTGACTGCCTTCCAAGTGTGTAGCTAAGTTCTAGCTACGCACATAAGAGGATAAACAATGTATTGTTGTCAACGTAGGATTCAATTGCAAAGGAATGGCAAATACATTTGATAAACTCAAGATTTTTGTACTCTTTGTTATTGTAATTAGCCACGGGAGGCCATGGTTCATAAACTCATGTTGTAAATGACAGGTATCCTGTGTTTTCAGAGCACGCACAAGCTCAGTGAAGCTGGCCGCCGTGCCGGTGCTTGCCAGGTTCTCAGCCACCTGTCTCCTTAAGGAAGTGGAAAGTGATTGGGGGCCCGAGAAGTTAGGAGCGAAGCTTGAGAGGAACACCACTGAAGAACTCTATGCTTGAAATCTCAATTCTGTCTCAAGAGTTCATGCCCGACTTGCTTTCTGCTCTGTGCCACTGTATTTCCCCAAAAAGAAAGCCGGTGCGACAGAAAGAGCTTCAAATGGCCTCGTTTGAGACGCATGGTGAGAGAGGGAATCCTGTTTCCCAAAGGATTCCTGTACATCAGAAGTGTGTCTTTGTCAGAAAGATTGACTTCTGAATTCCAGGTTCCATCAGACTTTGCTGCAAGTGAGAGGGGTCTTTTGAGTGACCTGCCTCCTCTGGCATCAACGACTGCTCTCTCTCTCTCTCTCAGCCAGCTGCTTGTGTATCTTTGATTTCTGGGACAGTACACTGGACAGACTCTTCCTTTTACATCTTTCTTTTGTCTTGGCTACTAGGAAACTACATCATGCCGCTTCTTTTCATTACTCAGGGGCCATTCCTCCTTGTCTTCTTTGCCAATGCTCTCTTATCCTTGCTGCCCCACAGCTCAGTCAGCGTCCACTTCCTCCTTGGGTATCCACCTCCCCAGTCCTGCCCTTCACCTGAGCCCTCGCCTGTATATCCAAAGCCTCTTGGACAAATCCAGGAGGACAGTATAGGGTTTTATCATACGTGGCGGTATACATTGGAGAAACTGTTAAATCTCCAGTGCTGTGCAGAATGCCTGGAAGTGCCAACCCACTGCCATCAAGTCAATTCCATCTCATAGCAACCCTATGGGATAGAGTGGGCTATTCATTGGGGGTGTCCAAGGCTGTGACTCTTAACAGGAGCAGAAAGCCTCATCCTCCCACTCGTGGGCTCAAATCGCTGCTGACCTTGCTGTTAGCAGCCCAACGAGTAACCGACTTCCCTATCAGGGCTCCTCGCCTGGTAGGGTCCAATCTCTCGGACATCAAGTCAATTCTGACTCACAGCGACCCTGTAGAACAGGGTAGAACTGCCCCTGTGGGTTTCTGAGACTCTTTACGGGGATAGAAACTCTCTTCTTTCTCCCAAGGAGCAGCTGGTGGTTTCGAACCACTGACCTTGCAGTTAGCAGATCAATACGTAACCACTACACCACCAGCACTCCTCACCTGGCAGGGTAATTATTAATTAAATGAAACGCATTCTCGTTTAAACCAGTTTCCTCCTCTAATATCCTCCCCCTCCAATAGTATCATTATTCTTCTCTCTCATTGCTGGGGCAAATATTTTGTTGATTTATTTTTTCTTTTGAAATGTGTCTCAGATCTGTTAGCTCTTTTCTTTGCCTCATGCCAAGATTACTACAGCTCCCCATTTGGTCTCTTGGGCTCTAACCTCTCCCCTCTCTAAGCCATTTTTGTTATAGCTACCCTGATACCTTTTAAAATGCCTACTTATTTACTGTTTTAGTAAAATTTTTAAACAATCATTTTAGGTTTACATAAAAATTGTAAAAGTAGTACAGAAAGTTCCTATCTAATCCTCATCCAGTTTTTCCTAATGTCAGTATAACCATGGCTCATTTGGCAAAACTAAGGAGTTAGGAGTTAATGTAATGACTAGTTAATAGTCTAATCTCCAGCAGGAGCCCTCATGGTGTGGTGGCTATGCATGAGGCTGCTAACTGCAAGGTCAGCCGTTCGAACCCACTGGCTGCTGGGGCCCAGAGGCTCGCTGACCCTGGACGATGTGTAGCCTCTGTACCAGTTCTGCTCTGTCCTCTAGGTTGCTGTGACCTGGCGCCGACTTGATGACTAGTGGATTGTGAGCTAAACTGCAGGCTTTATTTGGTCTTCACCAAATCACTGTCATTTTTGACTCTAGGAGCTACTCTAGAGTTGCGCATCATAGCAAATTATTTTTGAGAAGGTAATACCAGGCTGGGTCCAAATTCAAAAGGGAGCTATGTCTCCTTCCTAGCCCTGGCCCCAGCTATCCAGACTCATTCCCTAGCAGCCACCCCTGCCCCTAGTTTCTGGGGGGCCTTTAGCTAGAGACATTGTCTGCTTGCACACACACACACACACACACACACACACACACACACACACACAGTAGAACACCAACACCAACAAAACGCCCACAAATAGCTACATTCCAAATATACTGCTTACAGCTTGCTTTCCCTACCCCCACTTGATCATTCTTTATCAATGAGACATAGCAGCCTTATCTTTTTTGGGTGTGTGTGTGTGTGTGAGGGTTTCTTCTTTTTTCTTTTCTTTTTTTAAAAATCATTTTATTGGAGCTTATACAACTCTTAACACAATCCATACATACATCAATTGTGTAAAGCACACTTGTACATTCGTTGCCCTCATCGTTCTCAAAACATTTGCTCTCCACTTAAGCCCCTGGCATCAGCAACTCATTTTCCCCCCTTCCTTCCCACTCCCCCCTCCCTCATGAACCCTTGATAATTTATAAATTATTATTATTTTATCATATCTTACACTGCCAGACGTCTCCCTTCACCCACTTTTCTGTTGCCCATCTCCCAGGGAGGAGGTTATATGTAGGACCTGTGATCGGTTCCCCCTTCACACACCCCCTTCCCTCTACCTTCCTGGTATCACCACTCTCACCACTGGTCCTGAGGGGTTCATCTTCCTGGATTCCCTGTGTTTCCAGTTCCTATCTGCACCACTGTACATCCTCTGGTCTAACTAGGTTTGTAAGGTAGAATTGGGATCATGATAGTAGGGGGAGGCGGAGGAAGCATTTATGAACTAGAGAAAAGTTGTGTGTTTCATCAATGCTACATTGCATCCTGAGTGACTCGTCTCCTTCCCAGACCCCTCTGCAAAGGATGTACAGATGGGCATTGGGTCCCCATCTTGCACTCCCCCTCATTCATGCTGATATGATTTTTTGTTCTTTGGTGCTTGATACCTGGTCCCTTCGACCCCTGGTGATCACACCGGCTGGTGTGCTACTTCCACATGGGCTTTGTTGCTTCTGAGCTAGATGGTCGCTTGTTTACCTTCAAGCCTTTAAGACCCCAGGCACTGTATCTTTTGATAGCCGGGCACCATCAGCTTTCTTCACCACATTTGCTTATTTGCACACATTTGTATTCAGCGATCCTGTGGGTATCATGGAATGTCCGTTTAGTTGAGCAAAGGGTTCTTGGATTGCGGAAGTACGTGAGTGGAGGGGGCCTTATCTTTGATTGCAGCATCCCCTGGATGCCTGTACCACAACCACCAGTGCTCCACGTGGCTTGTTTTCCCCCACCATCCTTTCTCCTGCCCCAACCCCCTTACTCATCTTTTGAGATAGCCTGCCAGTGTCATTTCTTGCATTCAGTAAAACTGATCAAACACATGTCCCAAACCCCCAAACTAGCCAAACTTACTGCCATCAAGTCAATTCCAACCCCTCGCAACACGGTGGGGGAGGGTAGAACTGCCCCTGGGGGTTCTGAGAGTGACTGCAGAGGAGAGCAGGGCGGCCTGTCTACCTGCTGGAGCACCTCGTGCCTCAGGAGTGCGGGCCAAGCCGATCACAGCTCAACGTGCAGCCACTACACCGCCAGGGCTCTTCCGACGTGCCCCCAAACCAAACGCACTGCCAGCGAGCCAATGCCGACTCATAGCGACCCCTGTGGGTTTCCCAGACTAACTGTCTTTCTCCTGTGGAGTTGCTGGTGGTTTTGAACGGCGGACCCTGCGGATTGCAGTCCAACGCGCAGCCACTGCGCCGCCAGGGCCCTTCGCATGTCCCAGCGTGTATTAATCCATGGATCAGGGTTGAGTAGCCAGTTCTAGAACTCCATTCTGGATCTTCACGTTTGGCCCCTAACAACTTAGATGAGGTGTTGGGAGCTAAGTGGATGCTGGTAGGCTAAAAAGGAGACTTCCTAGGACAGAGGATGAGCCTGGGGGTGCAGTGGGGTGTGATCAGCTGCTAAAGCTGACGCTGACAACTTGAACCTGGGAAAAAGTCTGGTGAACTGCTTTTGGTAGCAAGGTGACGGGGCCAGGTTCCGAAGAGGGAGGAGAACTTGGATGCAAGAAAGCAAGCACGGCTTCTGGAGTTGGGCGGACCCTGCTCCCGGCCCCCAGCGCTCCCCCAGCAATGCACGGGAAAGACGTCCCTCTCTGAGGTCAAATCCCAAACCACCCAGGATGACGGGAGAGTTTTCAGGCTTTCTCTGTGTTCTTGCTTGCATTTGTCTCTGTAAGCATACTGAACTTGGCCTTTGAGAAGTTGCTGATAAGTGGTTCTCAAGCAGGAGTTAACTGAACAAACCCTCCCACCGGTCCTGATGGGTGGCAGCTTCTGTAAATGTGTATCAGTGTGAACCTGATCCAGAAGCGGCCACGGCGCAAGCAACGTTTACTCTGTGAGGACGCAGGTGACTGGCTGCCACTGGCTTCGCACTGGCTGCCCGGACTTTGGTTTGCGGTGGCGTAAGTAGGATTTTGGTGTTTTTAATACTGGGACATCTTCATGTAGAAAGGGTTGTAAGAGCAATGCCCGTCTAGAATTAAGTCCGTGTCCTACCTCGCTCTAACTTTTTTTATATTGAACATCCTGGTGAAAACAGGTCAGCGTTTCCTGAGTTGTCGCGTTGAAAAGACTGAAAGGTATAGCGTGAAGTGTCTCAGCAGTGTTGGGCTAAACCAGGTTGCATGTGCGTAAAATGAGGTCTTTCTTGGAGTCTCGTCTTTAGTTGGGTGTAAATGTGGGCAGTCAGAAGGTAAAGGTCAACCAGTGACCCTCTGGTGCCCAGACTTGGGTGAGTTCTTAGTCATGCCTGGATTTCCCTGGGTGTGCCATGCCATTGCTGTCTTTTCAGATGAGGTCCATGGTACAGATGTAAGTTGGTGGAGACGTAGTCATCTCGCGAGCCATTCACAGGGGGGTGTGGGCGATGGAAGAAAGTTAGTGGATGCGAATGGAGTGCAACTGAAGGCAATGTAAGAAGCCACTGGGGTCCTAGATGCGAGAGCAGCCGAATGTATTTTAAAAGAGGAGGATCTTTGTGAAAGAGATGGAAGTGGGGAGCGGCCCCAGAAATCTCATGAACTTGGGAGGGATCTGTGTTTCAGATCCGGACATCGAGGTTCCCTGACGCAGTTTCCCAAACGGTGGTGTGTCAAGTGAGCTCCACTTACGGAGCTGGGGTTACTGTGTTTCAGCTGTTGTAATCCTAGGGTGAGATAAAGATTCCAGAAACTGCGCGCTGTTACACAAGCATTGTGACCTACTGAGCGCAGCTGTGAGAATACAGATCACATTTGTTGTCTCAACAGTTTATACTTTCTATTAGCCCTTTGCTGAAATTATATATATGTGTGTATTTATTTTACCAAAACAAACAACAAAAACCCTCCCCACACATGATAATTTTATGGAGTTTGACTATAGAAACAATTTGTTGTGGTTAATATCTAAACGTTCTAAAGCCTGATTAATCATTAGCCAGTCATCTATCAAAGTACTCGGGGAGTGCCGAGGAGAGAGGTGGTATGTGGAGAAGAAGTTCACTCGGCTGCCACCTTTTCTGTCGTCATCTCAGACCTCAGGGACGTGCCGTCTCCAATCCCAGCCTGCCTTATTTATGTCTGCTGTCCCTGGATCCCAGAGTCTGCTATTGCCCCCAACCCCACCCCAGGGCCCACCACATCATACCCCACCACACACCTGCTCTTGGTGGGATAGAACCTAGGACAGTTCTTTTTTATTTTTAAATCATTTTATTGGGGGTTTGTACAGCTCTTACCACAATTCATCCATCCACCCATTGTGGCTAGGGCAGTTCTAAATGGGCTCTAGGACTGTAATGAGGGAAAACTTTGGCTCAGACTGCAGTTTGCTAACTCTGTGATTCCATGCCTTTGAGCTGACTAACTCAATTCCACAGTCCCCGCTGGGCCAGGCCACTGATTTGGCTGTTTGGTGAGTCCTGAGATGGTTGTGGGGAGGCAGGGGGGTGGTCCTGGGAGTGGAGCCAGCCCAGCAGGTGATACTATTTACCAGGATTGCAGCTATTTGCGAACGGGGTTGGACATATTTCAATCTTTTAACATCCTGGAAGGCGATACAGGTGGTGAACTGGCTAGATCGTAACTGAGTCCCTTTGGGAATTAAAAAGACAAACTCAAACAAACTTACTGCCACTGCCTGTATCATGCAAACCCTTCTCCAGGGTCTGCAACAGCTCGCAGGATCCGGCTTCTGACCACCTTTTTCCATCCCTGATCTTCTCTCTCCTTCTGCTCCAGCTGCCAAATGTCTTTGCTGATTCTAGAACACACCACGCCTGTCCCTGCCTCAGGGTCTTTGTTGCCTGGAAATCTCTTCCCTCTACACGGTTCCTCCCTCCCTTCCCTCGGGTCTACTCCAATGGTGCTTTCTCAGAGAAGCCTCTGGACTGCCCTACATAAAATAGTTCCTCTCCCCTCCACCGCATGGTTCTTTGCCCCTTCCCCCTGAGTTACTTTTTAAAATAGTAAGTGCACTGCAAATAATTTAATTTTGCTTTTAAAATAAAAATGTCCTCTGTGTGTGCGCGCGTGCGTGTGCATTTGTATTTGGCCTCTCCAACGAGAATGCAAGTTCTCTTAGGGTGAGAACTCTGCCTTGCTGTATCACTGGTGCCCAGCAGAGTATCTACCTGACTTGGTAAATATTTGTTGTATGAATAAACTAATGTCAATTGGTGTCGTTAAAATTTATTTTTCAGCACGGTTTCACTTTTTCCGTAGATGATCTGTTCACCTGGTTCAGAGGACAAAACACACAAAAAGGGCCACGGTGAAAATTCTTCACCGTCCCCCCCAGTCCCCTAGTGGTCAGCTCCTGGACTTCAGTGGCCCCAAATCATGCTCTCCTTGCAGAGTTTCCTGGTGGGTGTGTAAGGGAACACCCAGGGCGACATGGGTCCTTAGACATGGGTCTCTTCTTACATATATTATTCTTAATTAAACAACAGCCACAAAAGCTCCTTCTGTCTCTTACTATGACGGACATTCAGAAGTTCATGGAAAATGAAGTCAGAAGATAGTGAAAATTTCCCATGACTTCTTGACTCCTTCTTGTTTTGTTTGTTTGTTTGTTTGTTTTTTGTATTACTTTATTTATTTATTTTTAACATTTTATTAGGGGCTCATACAACTGTTATCCCAATCCATACACACATCAATTGTGTAAAGCGCATTTGTACATCGTTTCTCAAAACATTTTCTCTCCATTTAAACCCCCGACATTAGGTCCTCATTTTTCCCCTCCCTCCCTGCTCCCCCCTCCCGCATGAGCCCTTGATAGTTTACAAATGGGTATTTTGTGATATCTTGCCCTGTCCGACTTCTCCCTTCATCCACTTTTCGGTTGTCCGACTCCTTCTTGTTTATGTTGCCTTTGTTCCCATATCAGTACAGAGAGAGCTTCCTCCCCTTTAAGTAGTTGCATAGTATTTCATGGTATAGATATACTGTTGTTTATCTAACTACCATATATACTCCAGTATACGCCGAGGCACCTAATTGTACCACCAAAACCAGGGGGCTTTTTTCAGCGATGGCTGCTTTGGTGGTTGTCAGGAGGCTCGCTGTTGGTTATAAACCATGGCGAAGCTGGCAGCTGTCATTTTTATACTTGCATGTAATAGCCCCGTGTGATATGTTCCCTGAAGCAGAAACGCTAGAGCAAAAGGTGTCCTGTTGTTGTCGCTGTTGGGTGTCACCGAGTCGGTCCGACTCATAGCGACCTTGTGCACAGCGAAGGAAATGCCACTGGTCCTACGCCAGCCTCCCCGTGGTTCTCATGTCGGAGCCCTTGCCGCCGCCACTGTGTCAGTCCTTCCTCTTTTTTGTTGCCTCTCTCCCAAGCAAGATGCTCTTTACTAAGCATGATGCCCTTTGCCAGGGATTGGTCTCTCTTGATAACATGAGAGAGAAGTCTTGCTATCCTTGGCCTGGTTTTACTGCCATAGATAGTATCTAATCCTTACATAGAAATTGTACTGATTTATGTTCTGCCAGCAATAGATGCGTATTGTTTCCTATATCTTTGCCAACTGAGAGTGTTATTTGACCTTTAGCTTTTTGCCAGGGTTAATCATCAGGCTGCTAACTGCAAGGCAGGTGGTTGAATCCCATCAGCCACTCTGAGGGAGCAAGATGAGGCTGGCTGCTCTGCAAAGATTCACAGCCTTGACACCCTCCCGGGTAGTTCTAGTGTGCACACAGAGGG
Source organism: Echinops telfairi (assembly GCF_000313985.2). Taxonomy (NCBI): domain Eukaryota; kingdom Metazoa; phylum Chordata; class Mammalia; order Afrosoricida; family Tenrecidae; genus Echinops; species Echinops telfairi. The sequence continues at coordinate 6,964,485 of NW_022111307.1, read as the reverse complement.
TCGCTGTGACAGCACTTTGATTTGGCTTTGGTTGAATAGATTTAAATGACTTCAGCATATTTGTATATTTCTCATTATGAGTGGGGCTGAGCATCACTTTTTTTCTTCTTCTTTGAATTGGTTGCATTCTTTGCCTGTAGTGAGTTTTTTCAGTCATTGCTTTGAGTACATTTTTGTTTTGTGCCTCTGGTTTTTCCAAGTTGATAAGCCATTGGCTATAGGTAGACTCTGAAGTAACCTGCCCGAACGTGAATTCTAGATCTATAATCGTGCTCATATCTTGACTGGGCAAGTTATATGTATCTGGGCTGCAGTTTTATTTTCTGTAAAATATGAATCACATGGGGCTATTATAAAGATTAGGTGTATTGATGTATATTGAGTGCTTCCTATGGGGCCCACCGGGGCCCTGGGGGTGCCGTGATAAGTAGAAAGCTGGGACAGTCTAGTGTAGAGGTTGTTTAAAGCCCCTGCCCTGCAGGTTGCATAAGTAGGAATTGATTTGGTGGTAATGGACTTTTGTTGTTGTTGTTGTTACGGGGTCAATATGATAAAGTGAGAGAAAAAAAGAAAAGGAGTAAAGTTCAGAAAAGAAGTGAAACGATCATGATTCATTCATGAGATGATTGTGTGTATAGAAACCCTCTAGAATCTACAAAATAAAATCCACTTGGACTAATGACTGAGTTTAGCAAAATCACAGATTACATAGTCAGATATTTAAAACTATATTAGACTCAACCATGGCAATGAAAACAATGAGAAAATCAGTTAAAACATCACCATTAAAAATGTCAAATATGTAGAGATAAATATTTAAATAGATCACAAGACTATATTAAAAACCACAAAATATTGCTGACTGAAATGAAAGAAGACCAAGATAAATAGTATAATACACTAAGGGCATGGACCAGAAAACTCATTGTTGTTAAGATCCCAATTCTCCCGAAATTAATCCACAGTTTCAATGAAATACCTGTCAAAATCTCAGAAGGCATTTTTGAAGAAATCAGCAAGCTAATCCCCACCTTTCTGTGGAAATAGAAAGGATCTAGAATTGCTAACATAATCTTGAAGAAGAAGAACAACTTGGATGACTTACGGTACCTGATTTCAAGATGTTAACAATAAAGTTATAGTACTCAAGAGAGTAGGTGGAGTAAATTTCTCATTGATATAGAGAGGGGGG
>NW_022111307.1:6953985-6963193 GCF_000313985.2 Echinops telfairi | reverse complement strand
GGGGGTGGAGAGAGAGAAAGAAAGCCCTAAGTATAGACAAGTATATCAGAGGAAAAGAATAGTATCTCCAGAAATAGACCTATGTCCATTGATCTCTTGATCAAGGTATTAGGTCCATTCAGTGAGAAATAGAAGGGCTTTTTTTGATGCTGAAACCCATGGATATGCTTATGGAAAAAAAACAAATAGCTTTCACCCTTTCCTCACATCATACACAAAATTAAATAACCATGAATCATAGACTTAAACATAAAACCCAGAAAGCTTCTAGACAAAAATAGGAGACTATCTTTGTGACATTTGGATATTGAAAGAGTTCTTGAACACTACAAGCAATAGCTATATGTGTTAGTCTGGGTAGACTAGAGAAACACATTCATAGACACTCATATGTGAATAAGAAAGAGCTTTATATATAAGAACAGTTGAATATTGAGAAAATGTCCCAGCCCAGTCCAAATCAAGTCCAAAAGTTCAATATTAGCCCATATGTCTGATATCAATCTATAAAGACCTCTTCAGACTCACAAAACACGTGAAATGATGCTGAATGCAGGAAGATCATGGGCCAGTGGGTGGGAAGTCTTGTGGACCCAGTGGCATTGTAAGCATCTCAGCACTGGCAGGAGTCTCCATGTGGCTCCTCCAGCTCAGGGCACCAGTGTAGTTCCATGTGTCTTAGCAGCTGCAATATCTCCCAGGGAGTGAGCAGAGAAAGTGTCTCCCACCTCCAAGGAGGAAATCCAGGAGTTCCCAGAATCCTCAGGAGAAGGCCATGCCCACACAGAGGCATCATTGGCTATGACCCGATTGACAGACTAGATTCCACCCCACCCCTTCACTCTTAATCCTCTCAAGTCCCAAATTGACACCAGATTATGTAACTACCACATCATAGAAGTAAAGAAAAAAAGATTAAGTGGGCATCCCTAAAATTAAAAATGACTGCTCATTCCACAGACACGAAGGAAATCTACTAGAGAAGACACAGGCTAAAAAACAGAAGAGGAAGAGAAACTACTGTAGATGTGTTAGAAGACTTATATCTTGGAATATATGAAGAACTAAAACTCAGAACATAACCTAATTTTCTAATTACAAAAGATTTCACAAATAAAAATGTATGGGTGACATGAAAAGTTGCTCAACATCCTTTATGAAACCACCACAGGCAAGTGATCCAGACGCATGATAAATCTATGTGTTTCAGAATAGGTGTGTGTTAGTCTGGGTAGACTAGAGAAACAAATTCACAGAGACTCATATGTGTATAAGAGTTTTATATAAAGAGTAATTATACATTAAGAAAACATCCCAGACCAGTCCAGATGAAGCCCATAAGTCCAATATTAGCCCATATGTTTGATACCAATCTATAAAGTCCTCTTCAGACTCATGAAACACATGCAATGACGTTGAATACAGGAAGATCACAGGCCAGTGGGTGGGAAATCTTGTGGATCCAATGGCATTGTAAGCATCTCAGTGCTGGCAGGAGTCTTCATATGGCTCCTTCATCTTCAGGGCTCTAGTGTAGCTCCATGTGTCTTGTCCACAGGCATGCCTCCCAGGGAGTGAGCGTGTGTCCCACCTCCAGTGAGCTATTTATCTCCTTAGCACATCTAAATGAGGTCATCAAGCTATGGGTCACCACCCATTCACTCTTAAGTCTCAAGTTGACAACAGATTATGTAACTACCACAAGGAATGAGGTCCCTAAGCTTTAATGGCAGTGATCTTTTCATAAGTAGATCTCCTGGTCTTTCTTTTGAGGTAGCAATGAATGGCTTCAAACCACCATGCTTTAATTTATAACCAAGTGCTTACCTTTCTGTGTTAGCCAGGGACTCCTCAATACTATTAGTCATGGGTAATACAAATTAAAATTAATAGCATAATGAGCTCGTTCAATAACTGAAATGACTGTAATGAAAATGGTTGCCCACACCAAATACCAGCAAGCTAGTGGAAGTTTCAAATGGTACAACCACTTTGGAATCATGTTTGGCAGTTTCTTGTAGAAGTAGATCTCAGGATTCACCAACCCTGCTCCTAAGTATTTCCCAAGAGGCTGGGGAAAAGTTCACAAAGAGAGATACAAAAGTATAGCATTATGCACGATTATTCTAAGTAGGAATCAACACACGTGTCTATTGGCAAAAGCTGGATAAACAAATGTTCACGTATTCTTACAGGCCAACAATTAAAAAAAGGAACTATTGATGCTTGGAACATCAGAGATGACCTGAATACCTTAATGTTATAGAAAAGAAACCAAATCTAGGATGTATGTGTGTGTGGTGGATGTGTCTGAAGGAATGAAAAAGAGACTAATCTGCAAGGAGAGATATTAGACATGGTTTTCTCAGGAGAGGGAAAGTGAATCTCTTGGAAAGGCATACAAGGAAACTTCCTAGGGTAATGAAAATGTCCTATTTCATTTCTTCTTCTTCTTTTTTAATGAACTGTGGTTATACAACAATAGAAACATTCAATTGTCAAAAGAAAAATTCAAAAAACCCCAAGCAATCCCATAAGAAAAACTTCAATCCTGGATAATTTTATTGGGAAACTGTGTTAGACATTAAAGGATAAATATAGCATTTCTACTTAAAATTGCTTTCAGAAAACAGCATAGAACATCACCCAACTCCTTTTGTTAAACCAAAATTATCCTGCTTCCACAATTTGACAAAATTTCGCAATAAATGAAAAGTAGACATCACAAAGTCTCATGAACATGGATGTAAAACTTCTAAACAAGATATTAGTAAATCAAGTCCTCAACTATACAAGATAGTAAATCACAAACAAGTGGTACTTCTCCAACCAATGTCATACTGATTACATATTTGAAAATCAGTGTTGCTCACCATTTTTCACATAGTAAAGAAGAAGAATCGATAAATACATTAGTGGAACCGGTCATCTCAATGGAATGAGAAAAAGCCCCTGACAAAATTCAGCATCCACCATTATAAAAGTCTCTCTGCAACCTAGGAAGAGGAGGCAGAGCTTCTTTGAAAAACCCACAGATAACATCACTTAAGGGTGAATATTAAGTACTTTCCATAATAATACAAGTAGATTCGCTCTTCCCACTTCTAATCTAATCACTACATTGTACTAGCGGTCCTAGTCAATGCAATAAGGCAGTGAGAAGGCATGCAAATCAGAAGGGGGAAAGTAAATCATTTTATTTACAGGCAAAATAATGCCCGATTGAATGTACAGAACAGCTGCTAGAACTAATAAGTAAATTAAGCAATGTCCTGGGTTCCCAGATCAATATGCTAAGTCGGTGTGCTTCTCTTTACTAGCGGCAAACCACTTGAAAATGAATTATTAATTCCACTTGTAACACTTGGGATACATTTAACTCAAGACATGGACAACCTCTGCAGTGAAACTACAAAGTACAAAGAAGAGAAATTAAATGTTGATTGTTGTGCCACGTCCACAGACTGGCATCTCAGGGTTTCTAAAGGATCGCATCTTCTCAGATTGCTATGTGGATTCAAAGCAATACCAATAAAATCTCCCCAAGTTGTCTGGAGTTGATAGTTGACTTAAAACTCTATGTAAAAGCCAAGACCCGAGTCGAGCCAATAATCTTGAAAACCAAGCACACAATTGAAGGATGTGCGTTACCTGATTTCAAGTTTTCTATAAAGCCACAGTAACTATGACAATGTCGATTTAGAATAAGCTCTAAACTCGCCCTTGTCAAGTTGAAGCCAACTCATAGCAACTTTATAGGACAGGGCAGAGCTGCCCCTGTGAGTTTCAGAGACTGTAATTCTATATGGGAGTAGAAAACCCTTTCTCCTGAGGAGTGGCTGGTGACTTCGAACTGCTGACTTTGCAGTTAGCAGTTCAACGAGTAACCACTACAGCACTAGGCCTCTAGAGTAAGGATAGAGAAACACATGAGTGGAATAGACGACAGAGTACAGAAACAGACCCACACAAATGCATAATCAGCTCATTGACTTTTGACAAGGGCATACATTATGCCAAGTGAAATAAGTCAATCACAGAAGGATAACTAGCATATAAGAACAGTATTCGAAGAAGTCAATACAAGTTCTATCCACAGAGAGACACTTTGGATGGCTAGTGAGGTGAGAGGGAAGGCCATTGACACGTGTTCACCTTTGTGACATGAAAGATAGCCCACAGTATGCGGGAAGGCAGCACAGCCTAACCAGGGCAACGGAGACACTGAAAGATACCCAAGCGTACACTTCTACAGCAATAGTCAAAACAAACCGGTGAATACAAAGTTGATCAGAAATAGAAACCCTTACATCACATATACTGTAATCAAAAAAAAAATTTTTTAAACCCACAATAGTAAGAATAAGTTTGGAAAAGAAGTTTGGCCTATAAATTGAACAGTAAGTCCGAAGAGAAACATGCTGTTTGGAGCAGTCGACTAGACAGGCGCTAAAGGGTAGTGTTTGCCCCCAAACAAAGCGAAGAAGGCAGGGGCGGGGAAGACTCCGGTGAAGGAAGCCAAGAGGAGCACGGACACATTGTGGGAAATTTCAATCAATGACGCAGTCTGATCTGTGCATGAAATACTGAATGAGCAACTAACTTGTCTGTACACTTTCACGCTACCTTAATCAATGTCTCAAAATAATGATAGAAGAGAACCAGTTGGTGAACAGTTGCTCCCTGGTTGTGGCTTAATGTCATTTACATTCGTTTTAACAACTAGAGAAAGAACCCTGTGCCCAAAGAATCGTGGTCACTCCCCAGCGGTCTACCAGCCACTGTTGTCATTACTACTGGTAAGCCTTGAGGCAAGTGTCACTTGGGATTGAATTCTCCATCACAAGAGTAAAGAGTGGCTCAGGGTGAGAGCATTTTGCGTTTCCTCTGCGACTGGTTCAGTATATTTATTTGTCCTGCCTCCTTTACCACCGCTCCTTCACGACCTACCAATCTCCACAGTGCTTCTCTCTGGCCCGGAAGTTGTTTCCGGGCCTTTAGGCTGAAAGTCTTTGTGCATTCTTGATTTCTGTGGGATGCCCGGTCTCTAACTGGTAAACTGTTTAGACGCCCCCTGTTCTGACGAGTTTCCTCTCCACCTGCCGTTTCGGCCCAGAACACAAGTGTTGTGGACATTGAGTTGTCAATTTGAAGGCAGAGAAGAACTAGAAAGAGCAAATAGGAGACAGAAGATGGACTCATCTCCCCCAGAGCTGGGTCGAAGGCTTACCCTGTTCCATGAAAGCCATCTCATGGACACGTTAAAACGGTGTCTCAGGCCAGAAGGAATCTTTGAGGGGAGGAAAGTTTAGGGAAGTGTCTACATCAGTACTGTCTTTGGGCGTATGTTTGAAACGGAAGTACTACTATAGATATTAGTGTAATGGCGATGTAGTTTCCCTTACTAAGTGTGAGAAACCCTTAACCACATATGGAAACATCATCTGTGCCGACTGGGTGGGGTTTACTAGAAAGACTATACACAGGAGTTTCCCAAAGTCATGGACAAATGAAATGCAAAGTTAACGGGGCTGTCCTAGGAATGTTGTGAAGCCCCATTGCCCACGGCTAGTTCAGCAGCGACAAGCTTTAGTCTTAGAGCTTCATTAATTTGCTTGGCGATGTAAATTCATTTAAAGTTACAGGAGAGTGATTGCCCTTTCCCTCCTGGAGTTATATACACATGAGCATAGGTATAAATGTATGTTTGATGGAACCCCCAAGGGGCAGTTTTACTTTCTCCTATAGGGTCGCAGCACCCTGCCTGCAATAGGCGTTGGTGCTATTTACAGGATCAGGTCACCAGGTTGATTTGAACTGCTAGCCTTTTGGTTAGCAGCCAAGTTCTAAACCATTGCACCTCTAGGGCTTCTGTGTGTGTGTGTGTGTGTGTGTGTCTATTTGCAAGCAGGTTTAGACTGATTGACATTCCAGGCTTGGTCCTAACTACTTCCTCCAACTTTATCTCATTTACCTCTCTATCCACGTCTGGGCTACCTCATCTGCACAATGGATAAGGATCCCTGCCTTCCTCCCAAGGACAGCAAATGTACTGATGACCAGATAGAGAGTAGGCTGTGCTCCTCTGAGCGTTATTGTACGATTTAAGGGCTGGATCTTGGATGCCGTGTTGCGAGGTGTGTACCAGGCGTTTCCATAGTGCACTGGTGCGATGAACCCTGCTGATGTCCACGGGACGAGTCCCATGCCACACAGACTCTGCTGGGGCAGTGTACACAGGATGCTGTGCAGACATCAAAGACAACAATGGGACACCTGCAAAGTATAGCACAGCCCACTTTTTTCTACAGCTCAATAAATCCAACCCAAAGTCAACATTGCTCGTCACGGTATTTCATGGCACGCCCAGCAGAGGAAAGTGGGAAAGCCAATGAGGGCAAGATGACAGCCAACCCCCCTGCCCAAAGCCCTCTAGTCACTTCCAACTCATAGGCATCCTGTCAATCAGTGGTTCTCAACCTTCCTAATGCCTCGGCCCTTTCTTATGTGGTAGTGACCCCCCCCCCCCACCATAAGATTATTTTTGTTGCTACTTCATACCTGTAATCTTGCTACTGTTAGGAACTGGGCAACCCCTGTGAAAGGGTCGTTCAACCCCCACAGGGGTGGCGACCCACAGGTTGAGAACCGCTACAGATCAAAGTAAAACTACCCCTTAAGGTTTCCACAGCTGTAACCTTTATGGAAGCCAACTGCCTTATCCTCCCCTCACAGAGAGCCTTGTGGGTTCGAACTGCTGACCTTTTGGTTTTCAGTGGAGTGCTTAACCAAAGTGCCACCTACCCTCAATGCAATCCCACTGCGGCTGAGTTAGTTCTCACTGGTAGCATTCCTAGAGACAGAAGAATGGCAGGCTCGCTAGGGTTTCGGAGCTTTAAGTGTATACGGAAGCAGATGGCCTCACCCTTCTCCCCCAGCGCAGCTGGTGGGTTTCTAGCAGCCCAGAGCCCAACCCACTGATCCCCAGCACCCCGTGAACAACATGGATGACAATAAAGGGAATTTCACATTGGAACCTGAAAACCAAGGTCAAGCTTCTAGTGCTGTGGACGACCCACTGGGTTGTTAGCCAAAAGGTCAAGCAGTTCAAAACCACCTGCTGCACCAGGGGAGAAAGATGAGGCTTTCCATCTCTGTGAAGTGTTACAGTCTCAGAAACCCCTGGGCACCCTTCTACTCTGGCCTACAGAGGCACTAGGATTGGAAACCCCTCGGTGGCAGTGAGAGTTTTGTTTTGTATTGCTGCTATGTTGTCCAGTCCGTTTTGACTGATAGCAACCCTGTAGGATGAAGTAGAACTGCCTGTGTCAGTCTGGGTACTTCAGAGAAACAAATCCACAGCAACTCATGTGTAAGAGAGAGTTTTATATAAGGCTTAAGTGCACATCAAGAACACATCCCAACCCAGTGCTGCCCAAGCCCACATGTCCAACATTCACCCATTCACCCATATGTCCAACACCAATCCACAAAGTACTCCTCCACCTCACAAAACAGACACAATGATGCTGACTGCAGGAGGAAAGCTGAGTCAGTGAATGTGTAAGCATCTCAGCGCTGGCAGGGGTCTCCACACGGCTGCTCCAGCACCCAGGGCTGCATGTGGCTTCTCCTTGGGGATGTCTTGCAGGAAGTCAGCCTTGCAAGCTAATGCAGGGAACTGCTAAGGCAGCTGCACCCTGGTGCGACCATCACAAAGCAAGAGACCCGAGAACTAGAAAGGCGAGGCTTACCAAGCCATTTATCCCTCTGCCCTTCAACTAATCCCACATGTGTTTATCAGCCAGGTTGGCACAATAAACTAACGCTGCCCCACGGGGTGTTCTGGTCTGTCATCTCCTCTGAAGTGCATTTCTTGGCTGGCAACTAAAAAGTCAGAGCCCACCAGGGGAGAACGTTCGGGGGACAAACAACAGAAAAGTGGGTGAAGGGAGACGTTGGATAGTGTAAGACATGAAATAATAATAATAATTCATAAATTATCAAGGGTTCTTGAGGGAGGGGGTGGGGAGAGAGGGGAAAAATGAGTTGCTGATATCAAGGGCTCAAGTGGAAAGCAAATGTTTTGAAAATGACGATGGCAACAAAGGTACAAATGTGCTTGACACAATGGATGGATGTATGGATTGTGATAAGAGTTGTACAAGCCCCTAATAAAATGATTTTTTAAAAAAGAAGATAGGATAATCAGAAGGATAGAAAGTACCACGGAAGAAGGGCTTTGGGAGTCATGGGGCAAGATGTCTGGATGCTTATTAACCTGAACCTGGCCGTTGAGAAACTTGATCTTCCCCCTAGTAGCAGCCTGATCCTTGATCATGACCAGAAGGGAAGGCTTGCGAGCAACTGGCACTTCCTCTAGACTGTCTTCCCATGGCCCTCCCAGGTCGTAGAGAGCTTGCAGGCTCAATGAGGTGAGGGGGCTCCCAGTGGCTGCCAAGCTTCCAGGAGAGGATGTTACCCTCTCCAAAGAGCAGGGATAACACGCTAGCAGATACACTCGCTAAGGAAAGATCACTCATTGGAAAGGGCTGTCTCTATCATCTATTCTCCGGATCATGATTAGCAAATGAGGACCATAATAGGAACCAACATGGAAAACCTTAGCCATTATAGACACTAAGTTGTTAATCAAAAGGTCTCATTGTTTCAGAGATACTAGGCTCAAATGGTTTCACCAAATTTTAATAAACAAACAGGCCCCATTTTTTTTTGTTTTTACTTAAGAAAAGACACAAACGTTTCTTGTGAATGGAGGGACCAAAAAAGACTTACTTGATTTATTTCTTGAAATACTAAAACCAGATAGGACCAATATAAGTGAGGCAAATTAAACTGAATCTCATTTTAACATAGATACAAAATATGAAGGAAAATATTATGTCTCAAGGATCAAGATCATTCAAGATAAAAAACTATTAAAATGAACATACTAAAAGTCTGTTCATCACGATACTGGAAGTTTTGACTAAGGCTAGAAAAGAGAGAGCAAGAAAACCGTTCTTCTTTGCAGAAAATGTGATCATCTACATAAAGAAGACAACTCAAGACATTTCACTGAGAAGCCCGTAGGACTAAAATATTTATCAAGAGTCCTGGATTCACTGGGCCTCCACTCAAGTACTCCCTCAACACAAGAATACTTTCTTCTAGTAAATTGTCATTCTATGATGCTCACCTTCCCGAC
>NW_022111307.1:6947793-6953282 GCF_000313985.2 Echinops telfairi | reverse complement strand
GGGAGGGGGGAGCAGGAAGGGAGGGGAAAAATGAGGACCTAATGTCGGGGGTTTAGGTGGAGAGAAAATGTTTTGAGAAACGATGTACAAATGCGCTTTGCACAATTGATGTGTGTATGGATTGGGATGACAGTTGTATGAGCCCCTAATAAAATGTTAAAAAAAAAAAGGGTCCTGGATTAAAAAAAAATTACAGAAGTCAATCATTCCTAATCATAATAGCTAATTAGAAAATATATTAGAAAAAAATAATCTTATACACAGTGGTAAGAAATTATGTGACCTCTAGGAGTAGGTTTATTCAAACTCTGACCGCACTATTGAACAATCCAAGGACACTCTTTATGTTGAGTGGTGCCGTGTTTACCAGTTATGCCACGCGTGTCAGACGAGAGCTGTGCTCCTCAGAGGTTTCGGTGGCTGAGGGTTGGGAAGTAGATCTCAGGCCTTCTGAAGCTCCTCTTGTACCACCCAGGGTCTCTCTCCAGAAGGTCCGGGTCTCAGAAACCTAAAAATATCAGTGATCTTCCTATGGACTGGATGTCATCTTAAACCACCTTCCCTAAATTAATGCTAGGTGTGTGTGGGGGGTGGCATTAGAACTGATTGTGATGATGTACATACAACTCTTTTAAAAAGTGATTTAACTATGGACGGGTATGATATGTGAATACTGTATCGAGAATACTACTACAAAAAGAAAAAGAAACAAACGTGACCAATGGTCACCATGGGTGAAGAGAAGGAATTGCTGCTTAGGGGGCATTGAGTTTATTAACGATGGTGGAATAATTTAGAAAAGGATATCAATAATGGTTACATAACACGAAGAGTATAATCAATGGCACTGAATTATACATGCAGAAGTTGTTGAGTTGGAGAATGTTTTGTTGTGTATATTTTAACCATAATTTAAAAAATAATTACACAAATAACAGTGAGTACAAGGAAGAAGAAAATGTTCTAGAATTGATTGTGGTAATTGTACAACCTTGATAGGATTGAATTTTTGAATTGTATGACATGTAGATTAAGTGCCAATAAAACTGTTAAAAAACAACATTCAGGATATAAGGGTTCACAAAGTGCATGAAGAAAATAGGATTAAAATGGCATTTTCCCACAAACCTTTGAAGCCTCTAAAATGAAACCTAGATGCATAAAACTTCTGGAAGAAAACAGGAGGATGTGTGCATGATCTTGAGGTATATAATGATTTTGTGGACAACTCTTAATCTAAAAATGTATCATTAGACTAATCAACATTTGAAATTTCTGAGCATCAAAAATACCATCAAGAAATTGACAGGAGAAAACAATCACACAAAATCTTTTTTAAAAAATTATTTTAGTAAGTCATTTGATTGTGGGCTCTTACCACTCGTATAATAATCCATACTTCAATTGCATCAAGCACATTTGTAAATGTGCTGCCATCATGATTTTCAAAATATTTTATTTCTCCTTGAGCCTTTGGTATCAGCTCCTCTTTTTTCCCCTCCCTTCCCCGCCCCCCACCCTCATGAACCCATGGTAATTTATATATTATTTTTATTTTCATGTTTTACACCATCCACTGTCTCCTTTCACCCACGTTTCTGTTGTTCGATCCCCTGTGTGTGTGTGTGTGTGGGGGGGGGGTGTACGTCGGTCATTGCGATCTGTCCCCCCTTTCTGCCCCCACCTTCCCCCTTCCCTCATGGTATTGTTACTCTCATTATTGGACCTAAGGGGTTTATCTGTCCACACACATTATTTCTGACAAAGGACTTGTAACCATAATATATAAAGAACTCCCACAAATCAGCCATAAAAAGTTAATGTCCTTATTAAAATGTGGACAAATTACTCCAACAGATGCTTCTCAGAGGCAGGATATGAGTTATCAATAAGCAACACAATTGATCCTTAGAGTGACCACAATGAGATACCATTCATATCCTCTAAATTAGCTTTATAAAACAAAACTGGCAACACTACCTATGGACGAGAAAGCCAAGCACCTAGAATTCTTATTCATCACAGAGTGTAAAATGACACAAAGGCTTCAGGGACTGTTTGGCGGCTTTTTGTCAATGTAAGCATACATCAGCCCCGTGACGTGGCAATTCCATTCCTCAAGAGGAAAAGAAAAAAAGGAGAGAGAAAGGTGCTATTTCTACACACTGCATATATATATATGTATATTTATAGCAGACTTAATTTATAATAATCAACGGGGAACATTCCAAATGTCCAACAGGAAATCGCAGTAAGGAGTCCAGATGATGCGATGGGTAGGCATGCTGCGACCCCAAAGGTTGGCGGTTCAAACCCAGCAACTGCTGGTCAGGAGAAAAGGCCTGGCAACCTGCTCCTATAGGGATGAAATAAAATCAAACCTGTTGCCTACAATGGACTCCAGCTGGTCGCAGCCCTGTGGGACAAGGTCGAACTTTCCCATAGGTACTCCCAGTCTGTGCTCTGTGCAGAAGTGGCTGCCCCGTGTCTTCCTCCGAGTGGCTGGTGGGTCAAAGAGTGGACCTGCCGGTAACTCAGTGCCTCGTCGCCGCGCAACCAGGGCTCCTCTTGACCAGTCACGCCCAGGCAGCCCTGCGGGCAGTGCGACTCTGTCATATAGGGTCACTAGGAGTCTGGAGGGACTTGTCTTGACAGCACACAATATTGTACTACTCAGACGCCAAGATGACCAGATTACAGATATATGCAACAACACTAATGAACTGAAATTCTTTCTCATTTAGCAAAATAACCCAGATAAAAATGTGTACAGGCTGCACATTTATGGGTCCTTATCAAAGAAGCCTGTAAACAGGTAAACGTAATCTTCAGGCATAGAGACGTGAAAGTGGTTGTGTTAGTCCGAGTTGACTAGAGAAACAAATTCAAGGATACTCAGATATATATAGATATATGAAAGAGCTTTATATGGAAGAGCAATTGTACATTGAGAAAACATAAATCTGATTTTAGCCCATATGTCTGGTACTAGCCCATAAATTCCTCTTTAGACTCACATAGCATGTACAGTGATGCCGAATGCAGGAGGATCACAGGCCGGCGAGTGTCACATAGTGGTTCTTAACCTTCCTCATGCCTTGACCCTTTCATACAGTTCCCCAACCATAAAATTATTTTTGTTGCTACTTCATCACTGTCATTTTGCTACTGTTAATAATTGGGTGACCAGGTGAAAGGATTGTTTGAACCCCAAAGGGGTCACGACCCACAGGTTGAGAACCAGTGGTGTAAAGTCTTGTGGATCCAATGCCCACGGAAGCATCTCAGCGCTGGCTCCTTCAGCTCTCTGAGTGTGGCTCCTCATCAGGAAGGTGAAGCAGAGAGAGTGTGGCCCGCCTCCCAGGAGAAAGAGGAAGCTCCCAGAATCCTCATGAGAAGTTCACACCCACCAGAAGGCATCATCAGGCTGTGACTTGATTGACAGGCTAGACTCCACCCCTTCACTCTATTTATCAAGTTGACATGAAATTCTGTAACACCGCAGTGGTTGCCCTTTATTGGAGGAGGGGGCTGTTGAGTTGACTCCAAAGGACACCAGGAACTTCTTGAGGTGAGAGACGTCCCCTAGGTCTGTCTTCGGTAGAGATCACTTGACCACATAGAATTCCCAACATGCGCTGAACGGGGCATTTGTGTAATTTATAGATATATATGGCATTCAGGTGGTTCTAGAACAGTAAAATAAAGGCCAGGAGTAACATCTGCAGCTCATTCCAGATGTCATCCTTACTGTAGCTAACATCTGATGTAATAATCAGGAGGAAGAATGATAAATTCTCCAGGAGGTGGGGACAATGGGATCCTTTTTTGTGAATTGCCTGCTCACGAACCACTCGCTCCCTCTCCCAGCTTAATCGGTGTGTTTCTCTATCTTGAGAAATCAAACCGAGCAGACCTCCTGCCGTCAAGTCTGTTCCAACTGACAGCTGCCCTGTCTGGCTTCGTAGAACTGCCCCTGGGGTTCCCGAGGCTGTCAATGTTTACAGAAGCACACTGTCCCCTCTTTCTCCACAGAGTGGCTGGGGCACTCCAGCTGGTGAGCAGCTTGGTGCTTAAACCACTGCACCACCAGGACGCCTTTGTGAGATGGCCATTGTTCACATTCCTTAAAGTGTTTTGTCCTTGCCTGCTTTGTGCTTTGTTCTCCTGGTGACTGAGCCAGGTGCTCACGGCCAAGTCCAGCTTTGTGCAGCATATGCAGAGCTCGTCAGGTGGCAGCTTTACCCACGTTCTTTCTGCAATAGAACCTTTCGATCCTCCAGGGTTCTGGAATAATTAGCAGCTCAATTTAAAGTAAACCATAGTGACATTTCCCTCTGTTCACTTGCCTGACCTGTCAATTATTCTCCCGTCACAATCGTGCATTGCATTTTCTTTTTTTAAGTTCTCCAAAGATATTTTTCCAAGTTCGCAGTAAGGGGCAGCCACCAAAGGCATTCTTTCTTTCGGTTCAGAATGCAGAGTGCAGGGGGGCCGCTGTGGGGGGCCGTCTCCAGGAGCGTGACCTCTGTGTGAGAGGCAGTGGTGGCCAGTCCAGAGGAGTCAGTCAGTATGTGACACGGTCGTCTTTCAGAGCCCAGCTAAGAAGTTAGTGCCCACCCTTCCTCTCCTGGGAAAATGTGCTCCACCTTCCAGTGGTTGCACTCTTGACCCAAACTGTTCTTCTAGAACCTACTTCTGTTCTGCTGACCCGTATTATCGACCATCTCAAGGCTCCAGCCTTCTTCCCTCTTGAACAAGGACCACTGGGTACGGGTTTAATAGCTTGCTATGTCAATGTGGTCTTTTTAGGCCGCAGCTGCCAGTATGGATGGGCTTCCTTTTGCTCCGTTTACAGTTCCGGACAGATGGGTCCACAGTGTATTTCCTCAGG
This sequence comes from Echinops telfairi, assembly GCF_000313985.2. Taxonomy (NCBI): domain Eukaryota; kingdom Metazoa; phylum Chordata; class Mammalia; order Afrosoricida; family Tenrecidae; genus Echinops; species Echinops telfairi. The sequence continues at coordinate 6,948,388 of NW_022111307.1, read as the reverse complement.
ACGTTTGAGAGTGTTGTTTTGAGAGCATCCTAGCCCCCCTGCAGTTGGATGCTCACTGTCTGTCTGTGTTCTATTCCTGACTGAAGGAGGTGAGCAGCCCCCGGTGGAGGCGGGCCATGCGTGCCTCAGTTTCCACGTCATAGTGAGGCTGACCCTGTGCTTCCCGGCTGGGAGCCGCTGTAGGAGAGGCCCGGGCTGTGGGCTGCGGGGAAGGGCGGGCTGGGGCGCCCCTCTGACCATTGGAAAATGAAGGTTGGCTTGGGTGCCAGAGAGAACAGATTGTACAGCATCCGGAGCAACGGAGGCTGTTAAAAAACAAAAAGCAAAAAATCCAACCAAAATACCAAAAAACAGGAATTGCAGGAAATGCCTTCTTTTTCTAGTGTTTCTTAAGATTGCCTCTTCACCCCAGATGACTTCTTGTACTACTTGAAAAGAATTTGAATCACTGGAGGAACTGAGCTGAGGACCCCCATTAAAATCCTTTCGGAGCTTCTGTGCTCCTCCTGAGTGGGACTGGGTGAAGGTGACTGGGTTAGTCTGGGTATATTAGAGAAACAAATCCATAGAAACTTATGTATAAGAGAGAGTTTTA
>NW_022111307.1:6898745-6946416 GCF_000313985.2 Echinops telfairi | reverse complement strand
TGTAGATCCTTGTAATCTGTTCCCCCTTTCCAACCCACCCTCCCGGTATCGCCACTCTCACCACTGGTCCTGAAGGGATCATCTGCCCTGGATTCCCTGTTTCCAGTTTCTATCTGTACCAGTGCACATCCTCTGGTTTAGCCAGATTTGTAAGGTAGAATTGGGATCCTGATAGTGGGGGAGGAGGAAGCATTTAGGAACTAGAGAAAAGTTGTATGTTTCATTGTTGATCGTTGCTACATTGTACCCTAACTGGCTCTTCTCCTCCCTGATGCCCTTCTGTAAGGGGATGTCCAGTGGCCTACAAATGGACTTTGGGTCTCCACTCCACACTCCCCCCCTCATTCACTATGATATGATTTTTTTGTTCTGATGATGCCTGATACCTGATCTCTTCGGCACCTCGTGATCCCACAGACTGGTGTGCTTCTTCCACGTGGGCTTTGTTGCTTCTGAGCTAGATGGCCGCTTGCTTACCTTCAAGCTTTTAAGACCTGAGATGCTATATCTTTTGATAGCTGGGCACCATCAGCTTTCTTCACCACATTTGCTTATTCACCTGCTTTGTCTTCAGCGGTTGTTGGGAAGGTGAGCATCATAGAATCTTGGCTAGGATTTTTCCTGAAGAATTTTTGTGTCTGTGTTCATGAAAGAAACTTGTCTATATAATTTTGAGGGGTGATTATCTTAGTGTGGTTTTGTTACAGGTTTGTGCGCAATTCATCAAAGGAAATTGTCAGTGAAAGCTGGGCTCAGAATTTTGAAAACTGGGAGGTTTTTTATGACCTGACCAATTTCTTCTTTGTTATGGCTCATCAAATTCAGGAGAGGAACTTTTATAGTACAGAGAATCTGATATTAATGGGAATGAGTCTTGAGCATGGCCTAAGGGAATTTAATTAAATACATTTTCTTAATAAGCCTTTTTCTTAGCTACAACTGAAAGAAACCTCTATTAAAATGATTTACATCTGAGAGGGAATGAGGGACCGAGGTTGAAGGGGTGGGGATTTATGGGTTTCTGTCATTTGAAGGCCTGGCAGAGTAGCTGGCTTTGGGCACTCAGTCACGGTTGTCAGGGATCTCGTATTTGCGCCATTTCTCAGGCCTGCTTTCCTCTCCCTATGTCCATGGATAAGGATGGCATTCATTTTTCTTTTTTTTTTAAGGAATAACTTTTTAAGATTTAATCTAATTAACTTATTTTTAACAATCATTTTATTGGGGGCTCATACAACTCTTATCACAATCCACATATGCATCTATGTGTCAAGCACATGTGTACATTTGTTGCCATCATATGTTGTCATTCTGACTAGTATCTCAGTGAAACAGCTGTGCCTTTTCCCCTTCAATAAGAGTTGTTGCAAAGATCCTGGGGATGGCACGGCTGACCCTCCTTGGTTGGCTGGAGTCATATGTCTGTCCTTTCACTAACCATTTTGACCAGGGAGCTGAATTGGCCAGCCGTGGACCACCTGCTCACTCTTGGAATTCTGACTTCAGTTAAGGTGCACCCCATCGAAAGCACTTGGTCTGAGAGTGAGGGCGAGACACTGATCAAATGGAGAAGAAACAGCATCGCCGCAAGGAAAAGTGGCAGATGTTTACTGTATTTATCTTTTGATCTTCTGGCAGTGCGAGATCAAAATGGAAATTCCCATTTATATGGAGCTAAAGGAGGAGGAGACCTGAAGACAAGACGTTAGATGCTTATGCGTATTTTCTTGAGCTCTCCAAAGAAATAGAGAGCCTATGTGGTGAAGTGAAAAGAATGTCTAAAACTCTAGTTTGCTTTTCCAGTGTGTAAATTTCCTTGATAAACACAAGGCATTATTTCAAACGTTTAGTCCCAGGAAGGTTTCATTTATGGGACCCTGCCAGCATTTGTATATTACTGGATGATGTATTTGGAAGATGTTAAATATTTTATTAATTGAGAAGTCCATTTGCTTTTGGTCTGTTTCAGTGCATTTACATTATTGATTGGGTAACAATTCTTATGTCCCTCATTGATAGTCAAACTTTTGACAGGAATAATACATTAAAAGGTTATAAAAGCTGTTAAAATTTATTCTGAGTAGCATATAAAATCTCTAAGCAATTGCTTTTCTCCACCTGGCTGGATGTTTTATTTTAATAAGAAATATTGAAGAGCTCAAGTCCAGTTAACGCATAACACTCTTGAGTTTGCATGCTTGTGCATACCTTTAGGGTTTCACGTGAGATTTTCACCTTTAAAAGTGAACAGTTAATGTAGTTTGGATTTGTACTTAATACTCTGTCTTTTCAGAAAGGATCTGAAGGGCTTATCATGAAGGAAGCCCATAGGAATTCAAAATCTAAACAAGAGAAAGCAAAGATGTTAACCAAAAAAACCTAACATATATGTAAATGAGCACAACTCTGCTCTGAGCTTACCCTGAGCAGGGACCAAAGAATGTGGAGATGCAGTGAGTGGATCCATTCTCTTAGAAAGGAAAACTTTCCCCACCCGGATACTAAGTTCTAAAATTAATTGATCCTTGTGTGAAGTCTGCACAGAGGAGCTATTGAGCAATGTAAAGAACAACAGAGGAACAACGATCGTTCCTTATAGTAATTCTTAAAAGTTTAACTTGATGGTAGAGAATCTCCTGGGGCCCGTCAGCCTAATGATATTAGGTGGTATGTACTCTTTTTCCTTTTGACCATTATTTCTGACAGAGATTGCCTCTGGGTCAAGATACTGAAGATTTCTCTTAGCTTCTGCTGCAATGAGTTATCTTCTCCTTACAGAAAAGGCCCACATTTTTTTAAAAAACATTTTATTAGGGGCTCATACAACTCTTATCACAATCCATACACACATCAATTGTGTAAAGCGCATTTGTACATCATTCTCAAAACATTTTCTCTCCACTTAAACCCCCAACGTTAGGTCCTCATTTTTCCCCTCCCTCCCTGCTCCCCCCTCCCTCATGAGCCCTTGATAGTTTATAAATTGTTATTTTGTCATATCTTGCCCTGTCCGACGTCTCCCCTCACCCACTTTTCTGTTGTCTGTCCCCCAGGGAGGAGGTCACATACAGTCCCTTGTAATCGGTTCCCTCCTTCCTACCCACTCTCCCTTTACCCTCCCTGTTTCGCCACTCACACCACTGGTCCTGTAGGGCTCATCCACCCTGGATTCCCTGGATTTTCAATTCCTATCTGTACCAGTGTACATCCTCTGGTCTAGCCAGACTTGCAAGGTCGAATTCTAGTCATGGTAGTGGGAGTGGGGAGGAACCATTTAGGAACTAGAGGAAAGTTGTATTTTTCATCGGTGCTACATCGCCCCCTGACTGGCTCGTCTCTTTCCCGAGACCCCTCTGCAAGGGGATCTCAGGTAAGGCCCACATTTTAAAAACAAACAAATAAAGAACTCATTTTGGGGGGTAGCTGAATGGTTGCGCCTTAACTTCTGTTAAGACTTTTATCCAATAATGAGTTTTGAATTTCTTTTTTGGGTAATGAGACCAGAGACATCTTCCAGTCATAACTGGAATTTGACGAGGATCATTTGGTTCTTAAAAGAGCTTCCTCACCTTGGGAATGGCTCCGTCGTCCTCTGTACTTAGCATGATCAAATGCTGAAGTAAAAAAATTACTTGCGATGAAGAGACTAGATTTCTTTACAGTGTTATTGCCCCAGATGGTAGCTGCCAGCCAAATATAACTATTTCTTTGTAAAATTTAAATCCATCAAAATTAAGTAAAACTTTAAACACAGTCTCTCAGTCACAATAGCCACATTTCCAAATGTTCAGTAATCACAAGGGGCCACTGGAAGAGTATGGCTTCTAGAACATGGTTATCACAGGAAGTTCTCATGAGCAGTGCTGCTCAAGTGTCTATATGTGCCCCATACCCCTACCTCTACCCTCTCCTCTGCTCCACCCCCTTGGCCCCCAACAACTTCCTCTGAGACTGACCTCCACAGCTCCTACAATCTGGGGAAACAAATTATCTTTCCAACAACTTCCCTGGTATTGGGTATGGAGAACTTTCCACTGGCCCACTTGATATTTCTGTGCTACAGGGTGCTGCTTGCCCACCTGGCAAACCTATAGAGCCAACTAGCTTTTATTTTCCCGATAAGTACTGAGCCAACGATCTCAGACCTGTAGAGACATACAGGTCCGTGTGTGTGTGTGTGTGTGTGTGTGTGTGTGTGTGTGTGTGTGTGTGTTTTAGTTGCTTCAGAGATGATACCATCCTGGATGGGCTTTTTAGTAATGTTCTTGCTGTCAGACCTCACAGCAAACTTGTTGGGGTTTGTAACAGTGTCACCATCTTGCTGACATTTTCCACAAAGAGGTTGCTTCCTTTTTCAGTTTGTCTACAGGGGGTACCCCCACCCCAAATGGAAAAAAGCTCCCCTCTGCAGACTTTTCAGTAGTATGTGTTTTTCCCACTGGGCAAACCTCCCGCAAATCACTCTCAGTTAGTGCACACAGTGGCGTTGCCTGGGAAGGTTCTCTCTGGTCACGGTGAATTTTTCTGTAAAAGCAGGTTCACTGGAACCTTGTTTTTGGTGATAGCTGATTTAAGAGAACAGTGTAGGGCTGTGAAATTGTTTCCTGCCCTGGAAAAACACCGCCAAAACTGTTGTGATGTTGAACACAGCTTACAAAGACATCGCTATGGGAAAATCTCAAGTGTACAAGTGGTTTGCTCATTTCAAAAAAGGTGAAATGTTGATTCATGATAAACCTCGTTCAGCTTCCTGAAGGATGAAAATGTTGACTCCTAGTGCATTTGGAATTTGATCCACCGGGTCAGACTGTTAATCAAGCTTTCTATGTAGAAGTTCTGAAAAGATTGCCTAATATTGTACAACAAAAAAGGCCTGATTTGTGGCAGACAGGGACTGGTTTTGCCACCACAACAATGCACTTCTTCACGCAGCCATCTCAGTGCACCAGTTTTGGGCAAAAAACAGCATGCCTTGCTTGCTCCACACACCTCACTCACCTGACCTCACTCTGTGTGACTTGTTTTTCTTTCCGAGAATGAAGAGGGACATGAAAGGACAGTGATTTGATGACAGAAGAGGTGGGAAAGAAAAAAGACACAATGAGGGAGGTGCTGTCAGCCATCCAAACAGATGAATTTGAAAAATGTTTCCAAGAATGGAATCTCAGATTTTGCAAATGCATTAAGTGTAATAAAGAATACTTTGAAGGTGATAAGGTTGGTTTGTAAAAAAATTTAAATACATAGCTTTGAAAAAAAAATCTGTTTTTTGGGGGGGGTATTACCCCCTCGTATGTCCAATCCCATCATGCACCAAGTTGCTATGAGATATGGCTAACAGCAACCATTTGTTTGAAAGAAACGTTTTTCTGAAATCTGATTGATTTTAGTGTATCCTTCTGGTTGTCTTTGACTGCTGTTAAAAGAAGAGGGTGGGTGGGGGGGAGGGAACAAAAGAGGAGCTGATGCCAAGGGCTCAATGGAAAGTAAATGTCTAGAAAATAATGATGGAATATATGTATCAATGTGTTGGATACAATTGATGTATGGTTTGTAACAAGAATTGTAAGAGCCCCCCATATAATGATTAAAAAGGAAGAAGAAGAGAAAAAAAGATGTCCATTTTTTAATGTTCTTTCTACTTGTGAATTCTAAAATAATCTAGCACTGTGTACATGCTGGTAAGGGCCTCTGTGATACTCTCAGATCTCTTGGGAATGCACCAAGGCTGCTTTGACCTTGAGCACTGCCATTGTACCGGGGTCCACTTTTCCATAGCACTGAGGTACATCTCTTCTAGAGCGTTATTCCATAGTGCGCTCTTGTAGAGAAATGTGTTGAATAGTTTATTTGCCAGTGTTGTCCTATTGCCTGAGTATATAAAAAAGTAGAGTTAACCTCTTTGCTGTATACAGAGTGTCCTGGAAAGTTTTCTTTTCCAATCAAGTTAAGCAGTTTTGGATCTTCCAGAACCATAGAAACCATCTACCGCTCCCTTTCTCTCCACTGTGCAAGATAGTCTGATTGAGCGGTAGAGCAGATCTCTGCTCAGAGCCTCAGAACCAAGGCTTTGTGCCCCCACAGTCGTGCCGTTTCAGGCTTGAGGCCATTTTCCAAGTTCAGAAAGGTTGGGATACTGGTTGTTGCAAAGCAGAGTGAGGGGGCGCAAGAACGGTACATTATCTTAATCTCTACGCTTGTGTAATATGAAAAATTAAAAATAAAGAGGAAAGAAATGCTTGCAACTGATCTTGGGGGAGGGAGTCGACCTGGGTAGCATTTTATCCAGTAGTTCATGTGGTCCCCACGAGCCAGGGTCCAAGCTATGGCAGCTAAGGACAATGACAAAGAGGTGTCACCAGCCCTTGGGGTGAGTTCTATGTACCTCTTTGACATCTTATTGAAACTAAGGTTTCCCCTAAGATTCATTAAGACATTTTTAGTTTTGTGTTCATTGACTATCAGAAGCTGAATAAACCAATGAGGAAAAGTTCTCCCTTATTTAACTGTATCAGTAAATTACCCCTCCACACCCTCTTTCATGCATCACAAGGGTCAGTAAGATGTTATCTGTTTATGTTTCCTTAGTCATTCGTGTACACACCCACCCTTTCTGAGCTATTCTGCTTTTATGAGTCTTGGAAGACAAGGCATGCTTTCTGGTCACCAGTCCTAGCAACTACTTTCCTTGTTTTGTCTTGTTTTTAGATCACGTGGGAGCAATGCTGAATAGCAGGAACTAGGTGAAAGAAAATAGCCCTGATGAATAGAGATTGTTCGTTTCCCCTATAGGCACGTTTGGGTAGCATTGATTCTACCAAAATTCTATTGTGATGTCCTCATTCATTAGCAATAATGATGTTCGCATAATGATCACAGCATGCACAAGCGCGAGTGCACACGCGTGCACACACACACACTCATTCATTAGTAATAATGATGTTCGCATAATGATCACAGCATGCACAAGCGCGAGTACACACACACACACACACACACACACACACACACACACACACACACGCCTCAGCTGCCAGTCGGTCTTCAGGCCGTGGCACGGGCGCCTGATTGGCTGCCTCTGTTTACTCTCCGGCCAGATTCCTCGTAGCAGAGGGCAGGCCGTCCGTGCCTGCAGCCGATTGGCCGGCGCTGCTCGGGGCCCGCCCCTCTTGTCCAGGGCCCCGCCGCGGCGGGGTCTGCGCGGAGTCCTCCCCCAGCCCTCCCGCTGACACCCATTCATGAATCCGTGACGTCAGCCGGCCCGGGGGCTTCTGCGCCGGGGGCTGGAGGATTGTGTGGGTGGACCCCACCGCCCCCGTGATCTGGCTCATTCCGCACGGATTTTTTTTTTCCTCTTCTTCTTCTCTCCCCAATTTTAAATGAACCGTCCATCTTTTCGCTCAGCACGAACGTGGCACAGCGTGTGTAGGAATTCTTCCTTGTTGGGAGCACTGCCCTCGGGGCAGCCGTTTCGGCAGCGCTGGTTTCCCGAGAGCAGCGGGAGCCTGCACTGGGGATGGGAGGTAAGTGACAGACGGACGGACACTCGAAGCCGCGCTCCAGCCCGGAGCCGCTGAACCTGACAGCTGGTTTGCTGGTCTGTCTGCCTGCTGGACGGGGACAGTTTTCACGCACGGTTCCGCACGGTACCTCCGGGTGCTGGCGTGGCTCTCCAAACGAAAGGGAGGTCCGATTCTCTGGGGGTGATGGGGGTGCGCGGCAGCAGCGGCCCGGGTCACCCAGGGGACCAGAGGAGAGCCGGGCAGCCAGCGAGAGCAGGTTCCATCCAGCCGGCTGAGCCTGCCGCCCTCTCTGCGGCCCCTTCTGCACGCCCTCACCCTTCACCGAGCCTTTGTTTCTTAATTGTTTGACACTGATCACCTCTGATTACAATTAGGGGGAGATGGATACTGGTTCCAGCTCCCCTTCTCACCCCCCACCCCACCCCCGTCCCTCATGGAGAATGCATACATATGTGAGGGTCCTCTTTCGCCACCCTATAGGTTTAACACCTTGTCTGAAAAAGCTGAAAGCCTGGGCAGGAGGGGAATTCTCCGTGAAAACCACCATGTTCCTCCTTACTGGCACTGCATAGAACGCACACAGATATGTTTTAGGAGGTCAACTTCTGACTGAAAATAGCTCAGCCCACTGTGCTGCGGAAGCCAAGTTATGATCTGATCGTTTGCTGGTTGTGCTTTTAACAGAAAGTTACTCTTTGTGATTCATGTTGTTTTCCAAGGCTCTGGTTTATTCTCACGCAAGTTGTGATAGTAAAGAAGAGGAATGTGGCATTGTGATGTGTTCTGTCTAGCCGTGTCCTCCACTTGTCTCGCTTTGATACGTTTCTCTACTGGTCTGCAGCAGGTACCGGTGCCTTCCACAGAGAACAAGAAAATAAACGCCTATTAGTGCTTCTCATCTGTCGTTGTCATGCTTATCTTGAATAATCAATATATTCATTTGAGATTTTCAGATTAAAATGTTATTTCATAAAGCAGGGCTTCCGAAGGAAGGAGCGAAGGCTGTCTTTTGAGTTTTTCCGTGAATGAATCTTCCGATTGAAAACTCGTATGTGAATTCAAAGTTCGCATGATTGGAGACTTGGATTTCCCCACAGTTCCTCAGTGCCCTCCTGGCAATTCTCTCTGCTGCTTCATTTAAGGACCTTTGGACTGCCTAGAGTTGTAGGCAAGGGGAAATCTCTGCCGGGTCTAAGTCAGGTCTCTGTCCTGTACTGAGGCGACTGGTTCCCAGTTTTGCTATTCTTTTATTGGCTAGGACGAACAAATGAAATAATATTTTTCAGCCCCATGTGATATAAACATCTTTACTCATCTCTGCGAAAATGTTCCTTTTTGGTGCTCCTTCAGAAACTATTAAAAATCTCCAATTCAGCTTTATTTTAAATTGCTAACATTTACCATCAAAAGACTTCGATGGTGTGTTTTTCAAAAGTGGGTTTGTATAACTGAACTGTTCTTCAGAGTCTAATTAAGCCCACGTTTATTGTGTGTGTGAGAGAGGGAGCTCCCCTTTGGGTTTACGCAAGGGGAAAAACGACCCCTTTAAGGCTCACAGTGGACACAGAATGGTGCAGTGGCTGTATTCTAGATCATGTTTATTTTCATGTATAGGGTACTTGTAGGGGGAAAAAAACAACAGCCAACACAATAACTCTTAATTGTTTAATATCAAACAATAAAATCCTGTGTATCCATGACTGTCAATAGAAGGCTTTCTGTTGAAAAATTGAAGCTTCTCCAGAAGTGGGAATCATTTATTTAGTAAACAAAGTCAGCCAAGCCAGAGCCCTGTCCCCTGGAACTGTCAAAGGAATGGTTCCTAGGGCCAGAGGCCACAGGCATGCCCTGCTGGGTGTGAGGGAGGGAAGTGGCAGAGCAAAACCGGTCTGTTGGGTTTGCCTGTGAGCCTGCCCTCTCCCATGCAGGGCAGTGGACTTAATGGGTTAGGGACCTCAAATAAATCTGAGATAGCTAAGTTGACCAATTTTGCCAGGTGGCAGCCTGAGCCTTGCAGATTTTGTACTTGAATTAGAATAAACAACATTCCCTACGAGACCTCTGATACTTAAAAATAAAAATTCAAAAGATATCACACTCTTGCTATTAGAGGATTATGCTTTAAGGATGTGGAGAAGATAAAGAATTAGAGGATGCTATCTCTAACCACCCCACAAATAATCTAGAAGGTGAATTAGCATCGTGTCAAGGTTCTGAAAATAGTTTCTAAAAATAGACACTTTTTAACATTAGAATTACCTGGGGGAACCTTTTCTTTTCTTACTTACAATTCAGTGTGGTGGTATATTCAACGTTTCCCCATCACCATAGTCCCTGCTAGAAGGTTGGCTCACCACCCTGCAAAGAGAAACCCCAGTTCTGTTAGTAGTCTTTCTTCCTCAAGCACCATCCCTCTACTCCCATGCCTCTCCACTAGCCCTAAAAACAGACAGACAAGTAACCCCACTGCCATCCAGTTGAATGGCTTCATTTATAGGAAATGGTCAAAACAGGCGCACCTATATAGAAAGCAGGGGTTCTCAACCTGTGGGTCATGACCCCTTGGGGGAGGGTTGAACGACCCTTCCACAGGGGTCGCCTGATTTATAACAGTAGCAAAATTCCAGTTATGAGTAGCAACGAAAATAATTTGATGGTTGAGGGGTCACCGCCACATGAGGAACTGCATTAAAGGACCGAGGCATTAGGAAGGTTGAGAACCACTGATACAAAGGAAGGAGATTACGGGATGCCTAGGGCTAGCGGAGCCCTGGTGGGGCAGTGCCTGAAGTGATGGACTGCTAAGCCCCGGATCCAAGGTTCGCACCCACCTGTTCCCTGGGAGTCTCAGAAGCCCTCATTGATCCGATGGCTTTGGGTTGGGTTTGGCAGGTGTATGCCTATCGAGGGGTCCCTGGTGACCCAGTAGTTAAAGTGCGTGGCTGATAACCGAAAGCCCTGCAGGTTAAGGCCACCAGCCGCTCCTCAAAAAGAAAGTGGTGGCAGCCTGCAGCCATAAGGATCTAACCCCTACGGGGTAGTTCGACCCTGCCCTGTGTGGTTTATATGAATCAGCATTGACACAGTGGAGTGAGGTATTTGCCACTTACTAAAGGGGCATGTCATACCACTTGTTAGGTCCACAAAGAGCTGTCCACTTCCAGTGTCATTGAAAATATGCACCTCGTGATATGGCCTAGGTATTGCCGTCCCCACTTAACCTGTGAGGAAATCATCACAGAGAGGTTGCTGGCAGAGAGGACACACCAGACCGTGCTCAAACCCAGTTCTAGTTCTGAACCCCGTCCTCTTTCTTCATCCTGTGCACTTGACATTGAATGCCGCCGTGAACTGTTAGTGGTCAAACCCATCACGAAGCTAAGATCTTCTCAAGGCAGGCTCTGGTCTGACAGAGCAAGATACTGGATTCAGTGTTGGCACAGCAGGTGCAGTGGGAGATGGGGGGTGAGGGCAAATGAGACTTGTCATGTGACAGCTAGTCACAGGGGCCAGGCTGGCAGCGTCCCACTCATCAGCAGGAAAGGACCTTGGGGGGCAGAAGGCCTGGGAGAATGACTGGAGGGAATGGATGGTGGGAAGACCATGAGGCAGCAACCAGCCAAGGCAGCGGAGTTTTCATTCGGGTACTCAACGGCTTACTAAGCATTTACCATGTGTCTTGGGTACACAGCCCCGAATGAAACAGACAACAGTCCTTGTCCTCTTGAGGCTTATTTTGTTCTACATAAATTATGTAACATGTTCCCACTGTCCTAAGTGCTAGGGGGAAACAGAAAGGGAGGAGGGGAATGGGGAATGCAGAGAGGGGCTAAAGTCCAAGGGACTTTTCATCAAATGGTTACCATGGAGATAAGAGGATGCTCTCTTCTCCTGTGAACAGTTACAGCTTCGGAAACCCACAGGGAGTTAAACCCACAGGGAGTTCTACCTTGTCCTGTAGGGTTACTGTGGGTGGGAGTCGAGGGAAGTGAGTGTTCTAGTGTAGCTGGAGATGCCTCCAATAGATTGAGCAGCCATCAAATGGAGGGAGGGGTCTGTGACTGACTGAGTCAGGCACCTTTGGGTAAATCCAGGGCTTGCTAAGTCCTAAAAGTCCAAGTGTAGTTAAGATAGACTTTTATGTGTTTTGTTCACTTTTATGTGTTCAGTGCTTGGCACATCAACTAACAAACAAGCTCACGGCCATCGAGTCCATGCTGACTCACAGTGACCCTGTAGGACAGGGTAGACCTGCCCCTGTGGGTTTCCAAGACAGTAACTGTTTCCAAGAGTAGAAAGCCCCCTCTTTCTCAGCAGCCCAAGATGTAACCACTATGGCACCAGGGCACAGAGACACTCTAGAAACATTTATTTATTATATGAGTTTGTTTGGATTAGCCATCCTTCCATTCCAGGGCAGGTGTTTTCAAACTTCAGGAACTTTTTCAGTTTGCTTATGGACCTCCTAGGATAGCGCCTCCGAGTGTGTGGGGGTGGGGAGAGTATGTGTGTGTGGGTATGAGTGTGTGTGTGTGTGAGTGTATGCATGTGGATATGAGTGTGTGCGTGTGTATGGCCTTCCCTTGATCCGAACTTTATTAGAGTTCTTAAGAGCAAACTCCACCCCCTTGGCACGTCATTATCTGCTGTGGGTCTGAATGGGCTCGAGACCACCTAACGACTTGATGGCCCATGGCAGGCTCACGTGTGGTGAAAGACTGTTGCGTTACTTCTGGCCCATACCGACCCCAGAGGATGGGGTAGAACTGCCCCTGTCGGTTTCCTAGGCTTAAATCGATGTGAGAGTAGGAAGCCTCATCTGTCTTCCTCCAAGTAGCCGGTGCTTTCAAACTGAGGTTAGCAGCCAGACGCATCCTCACTGTGCCGCAGGGTTCCTTAAGGACAGGAAGACCCACAGCACCTCCCGTTGTAACCGTGGCCCCTGTGGGCGCCGGAACGTGACTGCACTGCCTGCTCTCACAAGCTTTACTGTAAAAACCAAGGCATCGAGCCAGTGCTGACTCATAGCAACCCTAGAGAAAGGGTAGAACAGCCCCTTTGGGTGTCCAAGGCTGTGACCCTAAGAGTAGAAGTCTCCCCTCTTGTCTTTCTCCCTCCAAGAGCAGCTGGTGGTTTTGAACAGCTGACCTTGTGGTTAGCAGTCCAATGCGTAGCCACTTGACCACTGGGGCTCTGGTCTTTGGATAAACAAGATTTTGTATGCTAGTTGGTAACTTTTGAAAAATTTTTTTCAGAATTCTCCAAATGCCAATTGTTTGAGGGATCATTGACTTGAATTTGCAGGTTTTATCCTAGGGAAAAAGATGAAAGTTACAAAGCTTAAACACGGAAGATTCCGTTTTACTATTTTGTTCATTTCACCAGCTTGGAATATTTCTACGTCTGTTTTCGTTTGTGTAACCCTTAAGCAGGGAGGCCAATGGCCCAGTCTTGACGGCGATAATACTTTCATATGGGCGTTCTATTTCATAACAATAATCTATCTAGCAGGATGGTAGAAACATCTTGCTAAAAGCAGTTTTGACTTACTGAGCAACCCTTAAGAGCATGTGCAGTAGCTGTGTGATTTTAGTTGTTTAAAGTGTTTTAGGGAAAACAATATAAGACTTCTTCTCCCAGCAGATGGTGATGATCGTTAAGTACCAGTTTGGGCTGTGACTTACCGTGCGAGTAATCGGAGAATTGAACAGTGCTAAAAGGACATAGGGTAGGCCAACCTCAAAATCATTCAAGCCCTCCAGCCTTTCCCAAGAAGAAACAGGCTGCCTGCTCCTGTGCAGAGCACAGTCCTGGGGACGAACCCTGCTCAGGGTCACGGTCCATTGGGACTGGCTCCGTGGGAGCTGGCTTCTGTGGGAAGAGGCCACTTCAGGGACGTTTCGTAAGAGGCCAGAGGAATCCATGAAGGAATGAGCTGATTGTGAAAACCAGAAAAGCCAAGCTCACGGCCATTGAGTCCCCTTCCGACTCTTGGTGACCCTATTGGACAGGGCAGAACTGCCCCTGGGGCTTCTGTGACTGGGACTCCTTATGGGAGTAGAACGCGTCATTGCTCTCTCCCAAGGAGTGATTTCGAACTGCAGACCTTGCTGTTAGCCGCCTATGGCAGAACGACTATGCCAGAAGGGCTCCAAGTGAGTGAGGGCTGAGGAAACAGCCAGAGGAAAGATGCGAGTAACGTGAGGACAGAGCCAGGGACACTGTGCCTGAGCTGATGGGCAGTGGCAGCTGGAAGGGCGGTCTTCAGGAGCCCCTCCCCACAAATGGACTCTCACTTAGCGTCTTAAAGGGGGCTGTCACAGTTGCTACTACAGAAGAGGGCTCAATTTACAAAATAAGCCCGGGAGAGCCTTCCTACCCCTGGGGCAGTGTGCCTGCCCGGTAAAAGCTGGCTGGTCTGCCTCTGCAGGACTCAGCAGGCAAGCCTGGAGAAGCAGGGAAATTGAGCCCAGTGAGATAAAGCCTCCCAAACTACAAAGCCGCAATTGCCCTTCCCAGAGAGAAGAAGCTCTTAAAATACAGATCATCCAGGACAGATAAACCTCTCAGGACCAATATTGAGAGTAGCCATACCAGGAGGGGAAGCAGAAGGTGTGGGGGAGATAGGGGGAACCGATCACAATGATCTACCTTAAATCCCATCCCAGGGAGATGGACAACAGAAAAGTGGGTAAAGGGAGACATCTGCCAGTGTAAGACATGAAAAAATAATAGTAATTTATAAATCATCAAGGGTTCATGAGGGAGAGAGGGTGGGGGAGGGAGGGGGAAATGAGAAGCTGATACCAAGGGCTCAAGTAGAAAGAAAATGTTTTGAAAATGGTGATGGCAACAAATGTACAAATGTGCTTGACACCGTGGATGGATGGATGGATTGTGAAAAGAGTTGTACGAGCCCCAATAAAATGATTAGAAAAAAAAGCTTAAACACGTGCATTGGGCTGGTTTTACTCACCACTTCTGGACCTGAATTACAGATGCATTTGAATCTCTGCTAAGCTTAGAAACCCCTGGGAAATACCCACCCCATAGCGCAGCTGCCAGGGCTCTGGGGCCAATTAGAAATGGCATTTTACTGCTTTGCCAGACTCTCCACCCCCCACTTACCTCCTCCCCTCCCTTTTTGAGGCCATATCTGGGCAGAACCCCTTACATCTGTTTGTTTAATCAAGAATAAGTGAACATTTGCTTGCTATTGTTTGTGTTAATGATTGAAGCCAGGCCCTAATCTCCTGGTTAAGTCTTCTCAGAGACCAGGAAACCAAAGTAATGAGGTTTCTTGGAGAAAGGAAAGCAGTCATCCTGTGTGTCTTTGGTAATGATTTATTTTCACCAATCAGAACTTCTGCCACTACACACTGCTCCAGCACTCCCTCTCCATCACCTGCGCTCCTCTGAGCAAAAAAGGTTATCTGCGGGGATAAGGCTTCCTCTGAATGAAATCTCATACAGAGAGTGCTCAGTACTGACCATTCTTGTTAGAGCGAAACTGCTTTCACCACAAGCTGGTTTTATACCGCCTCTGTCTTTTGCTTATGCAGGATTTAAAATGTGGAATGGATTTAAAGACCAGGGCTCCGAGAGTGTGGAACCACATCTGGAAAGGAAAGAGGTCCGGCGGAGAACGTATTGTGCACACAGGACACAGAGGTTCTGGGCAAAGAAAAGGGAATGATCTCAAGGGAGCACCTCGCAGCGGTTCACAACCTGTGGGTCGCCTAAGACCATCGGAAAACACATAGTTCCAATGGTCTTAGGAACCGAGACACCGCTCCTCTATCTGCCTCCAGGCAGGTCCGCCCACATGCAGATACGCCCACCTAGGAGTACCTGGCCTGAAGACTGTTACTCATGCTACACCATGCTTCAAGACAAAATTTCATTTATTTGTCATTAGAAATAAATATTTCACAATGTATAATTACACATTGTTTTTGGGGTGAATCACTATGCTTTAATTATGTTCAATTTGTAACAATGAAAAGACATCCGGCCTATCAGATATTTACATGACGATTCATAACAGTAGCAAAATGACAGTTATAAAGTACCAACAAAAATAAATTTATGTTTCTGGGTCACCACAACATGAGGAACTGTATTAAAAGGTCGCAGCTTTAAGAAGGTTGAGAACCTCTGGTCTAGACAGACACTAACGTGTCACACTGTGAAGCTTGGCCCAGCTCCGAGTAACATCACCTGAAACGCACACACCACCCACCCCTCACTTAACAACGATCTCAATTGTAACACTGTACATTTACAAAGTAAAACAACGCCAAAACTATTTTGGGCATTACGAACATATATCTGGCAATAATGAGGCAAGAGTAATGTTGGCTGTGATGGTTATATGTCAGCCTGGCCAGGTTATAATTCTGAATGGTGTGGCAGTTATGTAATGATATAATCATCCTCCATTTTACTATTGGACATGGTCATCATCTGTTTTTGCGTAGCACTGGCATATCTTTGGCACCTAACCAATTCACTAAGTGAGGAGGGGGTGTACTTTGTACCCAGAAGTTCCCTTAAGCTGAAGACCATGTTTGAACTGACTGTATGCTGGACTTGCAGATTGAGCGTGAGGAAAATATAGTCTTAATGGTTCTGTCTTCTAAGGAGAGGCCTCCTTTGTTTTATTTCTGAGAGGTAACAGCCAAGGAACTGGCAAAGACCAGGAAACTAAGCTTTGGGGGCCTTCTCTTGGGCCTACCCTTTCAAGATTAATTCCTGTTATTTTTTATAACAGGAGACTGAAACAGTCAAAATAAAGTTTCTTTGGCATTTTTTTTACCAAGCAAGAGTCTCTTGTTTTGGGGTGTAATTCACGAGAGAAATGTGGAGGTACTCAAAGATAGATCATTTTATAGAGTGTGCTTACAGAAGACGCGAAAGGTGACCTCTGTCTCTGATTCTCGGTTGACTTGCCCGCCTGGCCTTCATTGACCAACCCTGGCTTGTGGTGTTCGTTGTTACTGGTTTCTGCTGAGTTAGCACCACTCACGGTGACAATGTACAACGCAACAGAACGTTCAGACCCCGGCCCGCTGCAGGAGGGCATGCGGAGCTCATGGTTGCGGCTGTTGTGTTGGAGTGGGTTATACACGCAAGACGAGGCTGTCTGATCCCCCAATTATTTCAAGGCTCAGAGCCCCAAAGGGGTACTTCGTCTTACGGGGTCGCTATGAGTTGGAATCAACTTGATGGCAGCAGTTTGGTTTTTTTTCATTTTTTATGAAATCATTTTATTAGGGGCTCATACAACTCTTATCACAATCCATACATACATCAATTGTGCAAAGCACATTTGTACATTCATTGCACTCATCATTCTCAAAACATTTGCTCTCCACTTAAGCCCCTGGCATCAGCTCCTCATTTTTGCCCCTCCCTCCCTGCTCCCCTCTCTCTCATGAACCCTTGATAATTTATACATTATTATTTTGTCATATCTTGCACTGCCCGACGTCTCTCTTAACCCATTTTTCTGTTGTCTGTCCCCCAGGGAAGAGGTTATATGTAGATCCTTGTAATCGGTTCCCCCTTTCCACCCCACCCTCCCTCCACCCTCCCGGTATCGCCACTCTCAGCACTGGTCCTGAAGGGATCATCCATCCTGGATTCCCTGTGTTTCAAGTTCCTATCTGTACCAGTGCACGTCCTCTGGTCTAGCTAGATTTGTAAGGTAGAATTGGGATCATAATAGTGGGGGAGGGGGGCAGGAAGGATTTAGGAACTAGAGGAAAGTTGTATGTTTCATCGTTGCTACATTGCACCCTGACTGGCTCATCTCCTCCCCGAGACTCTTCTGTGAGGGGATGTACAGTTGCCTACAGATGGGCATTGGGTCTCCACCCCCCCTCCCCCTCATTCACAGTGATATGATTTTTCGTTCTGATGATGCCTGATACCTGATCCCTTTAACACCTATGATCACACAGGCTGGTTTGCTTCTTCCATGTGGGCGTTGTTGCTTCTGAGCTAGATGGCTACTTGTTTACCTTCAAGTCTTTAAGACCCCAGACACTATATCTTTTGATAACGAAGCACCATAGCTTTCTTCACCACATTTGCTTATGCACCAGCTTTGTCTTCAGTGATTGTGTTGGGAAGGTGAGCATCATGGAATGCCAGTTTAATAAAACCAAGTATTCTTGCATTGAGGGAGTACTTGAGAGGAGGCCCAATATCCATCTGCTACCTTAATACTAAACGTATAAATATATGCACATAGATTTATTTCCACATCTTCATATATAAATATATATACTTATGTACATGCTTATATTTAGACCTCTAGAAATGCCCTTCACCTCCTAGCTCTTTCCTCTAGTTCCTTTTACTTTCCTCTTGTCCCACTATCATGCTCACCTTTCATTTGGGTTTCAGTAATTCCTCTTGGTTACATTACCCTTGGTCATGCCGTACCAGGCCTCCTACACCCGCCTCACCACCGATTTGGATCACTTGTTGTTCCCTTGTTCCTGGGTTTGTTAACACCACTACCTTTCCCACCACCACCCCTTCTCCCATGTCCCCCGGGAACTGTCGGTCCCGTTGTTTTCTCCTCCAGAGTGTTTATCCAGCCTATCTTATGTAGACAGACCTGCGGAGCTAATAACATGCACAAAAACAAGACAGAGCAAAACCAAGCAACAAAAGAAAACAAAACAACAACAACAACAAGCCAATGACAAAACAAAACACAACAGTCGTTAGTTAGAGGACTGTTTCTTGGCCTTTGGAAAACTGGAAAACACGCCTAAAGGCCAAAAAGCGGTTTGGGTTTTTTCTACCCAATACTAATTAGCACACCTGCACAAGCCCGGGCCTTTGGATCTCTGGGGGCCCAAATGGGAGACGGTAGATGAAAACGGCACCCACTGTGTGGCATGTGTGAAAAAGTGTAAAACTGCCCTGGAGTCTATCCCAGCTCTGGGCAGCCCGCGTGGGACAGCCGACAGCTGTTCCCTGGGGTTTTCTTGGCTGTCACCTTTGGCTTAGTCATGGGGCACAAGCCGTTTGCACCAAAACTCGGGAACTGTGGCCCGGGGTGCCCCTAACAAATGGTGGTTGTAATATTCCTGTGTTAGTTTCCTTTCTTCACTCCTCCTCAGACTTCACGAATTGTTTCCTGCGTAAGAATTTTAAAGTGAAAGGGAAAGAGACAGAGTGAGCATAGGGTCCTCAAGAACGGAGCCTCCTCTGAGAGGGGAACAGGAACTCAATAAGACGACAAGCCCTCTCAGGACCAAAGATCATCAGTGGGGCTCCCAAAGAGCTTTTGTTTATGTGTGTTACAGCTTCTAGATGTACCATGCCGGAAATTAAAACAGAACATTCACAATATTGATTTATTTTCATAATCCAAACGCCATGGAAATTGAGTATAAACATAAACATCATTTTCTAAAGAGAAACAATGGTATTTTCCAAACCTCTAAAAGTGTTTTGTGAGAAGAGGGGTGATGTGCAAAAGAGATTTTTGCAAATCTTTCCATAGAAGATGGCAGGACTCACTATCTGCTTCTATGTTCAACCTGTGGCACTGCGTGAGATAAGGTAACCCCAGTAAAGTTCCACTGTGTTAGTCTGGGTAGACTAGATAAACAAATCCATAGAAACTCATATGTGTGTAAGAGAGAGTTTTATATAAAGGATAATTATACATTAAGAAAGTATCCCAACCCAGTCCAGTCCAAGCCCATAAGTCTGATATTAGCCCATCTGTCTGATACCAGTCTATAAAGTCCTCTTCAGACTCATGAAACACACGCAATGATGCTGAAGGCAGGACGATCACAGGCCAGTGGGTAGAAAGTCTTTGGATCCAGTGATGTTGTAAGCATCTCAGTGCTGGCAGGGGTCTCTACATGGCTTTTCCATATTCAAAGGTCTGGTTGCATCAGGGCAGGTCCATGTGGCTTTTCCAGCTTGGCACTAATGTAGTTCCATGTCCCTTGTCAGCTGCAATATCTCCCAGGGAGTCAGCAGAGAGAGAGTGTTTCCTGCCTCCAAAAAGGATTACAGGAGTTCCCAGAATTCTCAGGAGAAGGCCGCGCCCACACAGAGGTCTCGTTGGCTATCTCCAGATTGACAAGACTAGACTCCACCCCTTCACTCTTAGTCCTCAAATTGACAAATAATTATATACTACCACATCCACTGTGTTAAACTTTTGAAACGGCAGGAGTGAAAAGGGCAAATAATGCCTTATTATTATAAAATAGTTCTGACGCTCTAACCGAAACCAAAACCACAGTTGCCAGGAGTCAAGTGTGATGCCTGGAAGCCCTGTAGGACAGAATAGAGCTGCCCAAAAGGTTCCCAAGGCCGTGACGCTGAACAAAGCAGACCACCTCATCTTTCTCCCTAGGGGTGGCTAGAGAGTTCAAACAGCCGATCTTTCAGTTAACAGAAGGATGCCTTAGTCCCTGTGCCCCAAAGCTCCTTTTGACCACACAGACCACCCTGCTAAGTGTCTCAGGGATCTTGGGGAACCCTCATACCACCCAAGAAGACCCTTGTAATAGCATGAGAATATGAATAAGAGCAAGACTACCTCTGTCTTGTGCTTCTTATGTGCCAGTCAGGAGACCTGGTGGCGTACATGCTGGGCTCCTGACCATAGGTCCGCAGCTTCAAACCACCAACAGCGGCGGGGGTGGGGGGTAAGTTTGACTATCTATGCCCGTCTCGGGAACCCACGAACGGGTCTGCTCTGCCCCCCCAAAGTTACTATGAGTTGGGGTAGACATGATAGCAGTGAGTTTGGCATGGTTTTTGAAGTGCGGATGTAGGCCATTTAAAGTATCTAGCCGAAACCTGCTAATATCCGCCAGGCAATAATCAATTGCATCCTCTACCAGACACAAGTGATTTGCATTTCTATGGATAAGAATCCGTTTGCTGCAATTTTCGGAATTGTAAATTCCTCAGCCATTCTGTCATGTCCTTGCACCGTGGTGCCTTGTGTGTCTGGGGTGCTGGAAGCTACGTTGCCAGTATTTCATATACCTGGTGGATTCCCCCATGGTGGCTAGGTTTCCGCAGTACTTCTAGAACTTCTAGACTAAGAAAAAACTAGGAAGAAAGGCCTGGTAATCTACTTCCAAAAATTTGCCAATGAAAACCCTGGGGGTCACAACAAAATGATGTCTGACCTGATGCAGGAAGGTGAGCCCTCAGACTGGAAGTCTTCAGTCGACTCAGCATTCCTGCAGGCACGGAGAAGTGTGGAACCAGGCACTTTTGTAATTCTGTGCCTGGGGTCACCGTGTGTCAAAGCCAATGCTACAAAACTAACATCAACGATTGTCTCAAACCCAGAAAAGGCTCAAACCAACTGAGGATGCTACCCTAGACCCAGTCACCTTAATGTTCCTTTCAACATCTTTCCAAGTTTTTGCTGATGAGATGCCCTTAGAGTTTTCCTGCTAGATAGGGTGATGGTGAGTGGTCAAGTGTGGTCATCCATTCGAGGAGGTTGAGGGGGCATTCAACAAGACGGTGCAGAAAGTACAGTGGGCAGGTATTGGAGGGGGAGGAGATGGGACCAGAGAAGAGGGGACACAGAGAAGTGTAAACCACATGGGTTTATATCTTGAGCAGTGGCTCAGTTTTTTAGTGCGGCTGAAACAGAAACATTTCCAGTACCTGCTTTCAAAGAACAAAAATTTATTTCTGCACAGTTCAGGAGGCCAGATGTCCAAACTCAGGGCACTGGCTCTAGGGGAAGGCTCTCCCTCTTTGTCTCTGGGGGGAAATCTTTCTCTAAATTATTCTCACGCAGACAGTTCTTGGCTTCTTGGCAATCTCCCTGTAGCTCCTTTCCTTCCCATATGCGCTTACTTAACTCCGTGCTAATCTGCTCTTTTAATATCTCCAAAGTGATTATGTCAGACACCCCCTGCACTGGTAGGGCCTCATTAACATAACAAAGAAACACTTAGTTCCAAAGGGGGCGGGCCAGACTTCAACTGTTTATCTATCCCATGTCCCTAGAGACATTGGTCCTTCGGTGCCTGCTGATGATGCTGATTAAGAATGTGGAAGATAATTTAGATTTGCCTAAATTGATTTAATGAAAATTGACTCTGAGGCCAGAGACTCATGCTTCACATCTTTCTATTCCAGGAACGGCCAGCACAACATCTAGCAGTTACATTTCATGAAAAGTTAGAATGAAGGCTAGTATGTTGGCTAGTCTCAGATCATGCAGTTAGTTAAATAAGGACTCCAGGATTCAAATCTAATTCCAAGACCCTATCACTAGGATGGATGATTTAAACCATAATAGCTCATGAAATTCTCAGCCTGTAGATTATTAGGGGGAAAAATTCTTATATTTTCAGTAGCTAAATATAACTAAGGAGCCCTGGTGGTGTAGTGGCTACGCATTGGGCTGCTAACTGCAAGGTCAGCAGTTCAAAACCACCAGCTGCTCCTTGGGAGAAAGATGGAGCTTGTTAATCTTACAAAGATTTAGAGTTTCGGAAACCCACAGTTCTACCCTGTCCTATAGGGTAACTATGAGTCAGAGTAGACTCGATGGCAGTGAGTTTGAGATTTTTTCTTTCCTTTTTTTTTTTTTAAATTAAAAATCATTTTATTGGGGGCTCTAACAATTCATATACATCAAGCATATTTGTACATAGGTAGTCATCATTATTTTCTAAATGTTTACTTTCTATGGAGCCCTTGGTATCAGCTCCTTTTTTTTGTCTCCCCCCCCCACTCTCGTGACCCCTTGATAAATGATGTTATTATTTTCATATATGAGTTTGTGTGTTTGAATTTAAATACAACTACAAAGTTTAAATATAAGGAGAGGTGGTGACTTGACTTTGAAATCAAATATACCCCACAAATGGAACCTTGGACCAGTTAGCGAACCTCCCTGAATCTCAGTTTTCTCACCCAAAATAATGGTCATACTTACTTCAATGTAGAGATTTAAGAAGAGAAGATATTAAAACATGCAAAGCATACTAAGTCTTCAAATTATTCTTTAACAGATACTAGCATCTCTTCTTTGAAGGTGGATAGCTTTTGCATTCTTACATTATACCCAAAGCTTCTTTTGTTTGAGTATGGGCTATATTTAGCACTTAGCTCCTCTGTTTAATTCCTTATCAATCCAATTTTTTTTCTGTAGAGAGAGCTTTGCTTCCTGAGACATATATCACCTACTCATAGTTCAAATACTTTGCTTCTTACTCCTTGTTAACAATATGCGTACCTTTCGCTCTTTCCAATCCATTGACTTTTCATTCCTTCGTCCCAATAGACTGAGCATCGCTGTCGTATCCTCTAGAACCATACTGGCAGATTACAACCTCAGTTGGGTTTGTTAGAAGGTTTTTGGTCCCCTTTTATAATTTCCCAGATGCAAGCAAAACCCAAAACACGAGACCCACCGCTTCCAACTCACAGCCACCTTTTGGGATGGAGTAAAACTACCCCACAGACTTCTCAAGGCTGTCCACAGGCAGAGGACCACATCTGTCTCCTGTGGCGGCCGGTGGGTTCGAATCACCGAGCGTCCTGCTAGCAGCCCAGCTCTTAACCATTCTGCCCCCAAAGGCCCTGCTAGCCAGCTGTCACAGACATTTCTAATTTAACATCGCTCTAACTCAGCTTCCTGAAGCACATTACAGGTCTGAGTCTTTAAAAAATGTGTTTTCTGAAAGTTCGTAACAATACTTCATTTCTCTGCCATTCCCTGAAGACTGAATCACCATCCCCACTGCCATCAAGTGGGTTCTGACTCGTAGCGAGCCTGTACGACCGCGTAGAACTGCCCCTGAGACTGTGTCTCTACATAAACAGGTATCCGTGCTGCTGGATCACTTGTGACAAAAAACATTGAAAGCAGTTGATACAATGAGGACTTGACCCGTTTGCCATTGTCAAGGAAAGGGACTGTCACCAGACCTCCCTAAAGCTTCCTTTTCCGTGGAGGCTCATCGATTACCTGCTCATGTGCCTAGTGTCAGGCGATTATGAATAGGAGATTTCTTTGGCTAGTCCCTCCGTGCACAAATGTGAGATAACTGGCCACTGTAAGAAATCGTGCCAGTGATAATGTAAGGGATTACTGTGATTCTCAGCCACTCTCCACATCATGTCCCCAGGTCAGGCCAACGGAGTGCACGTGCTTGTTGGTAGGCCCACCAACAACAGAGAGCCGATGGTGGGCCTCGAACCTGCCTTTTCCTGACTGGCAGTCCGAGGCTCTGTGTGATGAAAGTGTGTGCTCCGGCTGACGGCACTCACCCCTTTGCACTGAGGAGCCTTGTGTTTGCTGAGTTATTTACACCGCCCAGCAACCCGACCCAAGACAAACAGTCCCTAGGAGCTCCTGGGGAATTGTGATGCCTGTCACTGCTGTGCTAACATTACAGCAAACATGTACTGTAACTAGACGACTGAGTGTCCCTGCCCTGCCCCTGCTCACCTTTTTATTAACTGCATTTCTCTAGTTGTATTAGAGTCTCCAGAACCAATCCATAACATGAGATAATCTTACCATTGAACTAATTGGGAACGTCACTTGGTTCAATCTTCTTTGCCAAAATGACATGTCTTGTTGATAGTGTGCCCCCTACTGACCATCCCCAGTGAGGAGAGGCTGATCAGTTTCAGATATTGAAGAAATCTGACCCCCACAAGTGTCAGTAGGGAGGAGGATCCAAGTTCTACCCTAGCCCAGGGCCCATGGTGACATCAGCAGCCTCTCCCACAACATTCCCCTTCTCTGCCGAGTTCCAGAATTCATAGCAATGGCCACACAGACCTCAGAGACAATCCTCACAATTATGGAGTTTATTGGGGGAAGTTGACAGGTTACAGTTCAGGATCAGAAAACATTAAGGATACAGTCCTTTTGTTTGCTGTTGCCATTGGCAACAGCCTTGTTGGCAGACTCATCTCTGTCTCTGGTCCTTAACCTCTCAGCCAGGAAGCTCCAGCCTCTGTCCTGTTTGGGCAAGTGTTGTAAAACTCCTTTCCAAAAACCACTCACTGCTGTCCAATCAATGCTAGCTCATAGCCACTCCCAGTGGGTTTCTAAGACTGTAACTTTATGGGAGTCAAGTTATGGGAGTCTACCTCCAGCAGAGCTGCTGCTGGTCTCAAACTGCCGACCCTGCGGATCACAGCCTAACTCATAACCATTATACCACCAGGGCTCCCTAAAACACCGTTAGTGCTGATACTGCCCAAAGTGTGCTGTGCTCTGCAAACCAGCTTCCTGTCCGAAGGCACTCAGCTTCACTCGTTCCATGGGCAGGGATGCCTCCCGCCAAGTCACAGGCTTGGTGCTAAGGCTTCTGCTGCCTCTACCACTTCAGGCAAGAATCTCACACAGAGCGTTGTGAGATTCTCTGTCCCTGCGTTGGAAATGGCCCACTTTATACCCAGCAGCATCACAAAATGGACCAATCCCCAAGGTAGAGTCCTGTACACCTTATTGGCATTCTCCCACACAGTCACTGAATGGGAATTACAGAGACTTTGGATAGAAGAACTATAGTAAGTCATTTCACTTGACTGCAGATATCCTACTCCATTGTTGGATGTTCTGGTTCCTCATAGTCACAGGGGCTCTTTGTTTGTTTGTTTGCTTTTGTTTTTTCAGTTCCTGTAGGAACCTAAGACATTATGCTAGTCCAAATCCTTCAGTTTACAGGTGATTACATTGAGGCCCATAGAGGCTAGGGAATTTGCCCAAGGTCATGCAACTCGTTGATGGCATAGCTGGGACTCCTAACTCCTGGCATCTTTTTTTTTAACGCCCAAGTCATCAAACTGTAATATTACTAAAGTCACCAATGTTGATTAGGTGCTATTATGCTGTATATAAATGCTTATTTATATGGCATTTTTAAACATAGCAAATACTTGATTCACTGTAGGTAAACTGATTTCTTAACGTCTAGATCTTTCATTTGACTATAAAGAACTCCATAAGGCTTTATCCGAAACTCCCCGCCTTACACAGAACATTAATTTTTTTCTTTGCATTCCTTTTTAGGATGAGGATGGGGAAGAGAAGTCATTCATCTGACCCTTTTAATCTATTTAAGATGTCATATGGCCAAAAAGAAAAGAAAAAAGACAAAAACACATTTCTCTGCCAGGCATGAGGACTGTGGGGTGGACTGGAGCCAGGATTTTTTTTAAAAAAACTGTTCCTGCCAGGCTTTGGCCCCAGGCCTGTCAGTGGCAATGAGGAAGAGACTGGAGTAGAGCCTGCCCATATGCCAGGGGCACTCAGAGAGCCTGCTGGGCCTCTGCCTGCCTTCCCGAAGAGCTGCGCTTAAAGGGAACCCACCACCTCTTTGTCCTGTGCCTGACTCCCTGGAAGCTTGTGGGTCAGCCTTGTGTAGGAGGGCTGTGATGGAGGAGGGCCCTGGTGGTTGCGAGTTGGCCTGCAATCCGCAAGGTCGGAAGTGGGAAACCATCAGCCGCTCCTCGGGAGACAGACAGGGCTTGCGATGGTCTCAAAACCCACAGGGGCAGCTCTCCCCTGCCCCATCGAGTCCGAGTCGCAATGAGTCGGCATCGGCTCGTTGGCAGAGTTTGGGTGATGGGAGAAGCTGACAGCCCCTGGGAGGGTTGCCAGGGATGTGGACAGACCGGGGGAGAAGGAGAACTGGAAACGGGGTGGCGTCAGGAGCCGGCAAGCACCACGGAACTACCTGTTCCGAGAAACGGCCACAAGTCTTGGAAGGAGACCCTGGCAGCCGCTTCAGGCCCGAGACCCAGTCGGCTGGCCGACATGCCCTTCTGGTGGTGGGGCAAGAAGTATACCTTTAAGATTTATCAGAGGCATCCAGGAAGAACTGGCCTTCACACTGGTCAAATTTCAAACGTCTGGTTCCCTATTTCCCCCAAAGCAGAAAGAAGAATCTTGGCTTCCTGTGCCTGGATGGTAAGCGCCTGTCCTGGTCTGCTTTGATGTAGAGCCATTTGTCTTGGTGACTGTCTCCCCACCGAGGCTTGAGGCTTGAAGAGCAGGAACCCTCCTGCCTTTAAAAATAATGATAATTAACATATGAACTAGGTCAAGGATATCAACAGATAAAGAAGCTGTCATCTGCCCTCCCCTCCAACCCCCATGGTCTCTAACAAGTACAGGGCCAGGCAGGCAGCAGAATCACAGTTCTGCTTTCCATTCTCCTGTACAAGCCTCCTGTCTGTCCTTTGCAGATAATGGGGGCTCAGAATCCTTTTTCTCTGGGGACCTAAGCTCTTAGGCCAATGCAAATGACTCTGATATCCATGGAAGCAGTAGCTTCCCTGAAAGGCCTTTGGCATGCAGGGACCCACAGTGTTGTTGCCAGATGCCGTCCAGTCTGGTCTGCCGCCTGGCTCCCTCGCACGACAAACCAGGGCAGAGTGTTCCTTCTAGAGCACATCGTGGGGTCTTCCTCCTGAAGAGGGGCTGGGGAGAGTCAAAGCACCAAACTTTTGGTTAGCAAGTGAGCACTTAACCACTGTGCTACCAGGGCTCTCCTCCACCGGCTCCACTGCCAACATCAACACTTCCACCGCCACCACCTCCACTACCACCTCTACCACCACCTCCACCACCACCTCCACCACCACCATCACCACCTCTACCTCCTCCACTGCCACCTCTCCTACCACCTCTACCAACAATAACCCACTGCTATCGAGTTGATTCCAACTCCTAGCAACCCTGTGTAGGCTTTCTGAGACTAAATCTTCATGAGAGCAGGCAGCCTCATCTTTCTCCTGCCCAGTGGCTGCGGGTTTTGAACTACAGATCTTGAAGTTAGCAGCCCCATGCCTACTTCACAGCACCACCAAGACTCTTTTGGGGGTCCACATTTAAAAAACAAAACCCCACTGTCATTCAGTTAATTCTGACCCATGGGGACCCTATAGGGCAAAGCAGAGCTGCCCCCCATGGGTTTCCGAGACACTAACTGGTTTTGCGAGCGGAAAGTCTCACCTTTCTCCCTTGGGCAGCTCGTGGTTCAGACGGCCGACTTTGTGGTAAACAGCTGAATGGGTAACCCGCTCTGTCACTAGTGCTCGTTTGGTGACCCCATTAGGCAATAATTAATGATCAGTAATGAATGCTAATTATGAACGAGCAAGAGAACTCAGAAGTTGCCACATGTTGTAGCCATAAGACTTCAAGCTTTGAAAAAGCCAGGGCTCATGAAGGTGTAAGGACAGTGGCAGTGTTGCTTTCGCCGCGGGTGGCAGAAGCGGTTTATTCACGGTTGCCTCCTGGAGCGGTCCTTGGTTGACTGAGGAGATCCAAAACGTGGCCAAGAGAAGCCAGGCTTTTGAAGGAACACGGTGGTGTGTTGAGGAAAGCGTGACTGTGGCTCGGTGCTGTGGAGGCAACTCTGACTCACGGTGAACCCGTGAATCCCAGTACGAGATGCTGCCAGTCCCTTGCCAGCACCATCACTGCTAGTCTGCCCAGCCCAGCTTGCAGCCACTGTATTTTGAACGCCTTCTGGCCTAGGGCTTCCTCCTCCAGCACCAAATGGAACAGCAGATCATTGTGGCTGACTTTCAGAAGTTGAGCTCCGGGCCATTTTTCTTAGCCTGTGTTAGTCTGGAAGGCCTGCTGAATCCTGTGCCACCACGGGTGGCCCAGCTGGTATTTGAAATGCCCAGTGGGAGTGTGGATCTGGACTTGGGTGCTAGAGGTGGTTTGCTGTCTGTATTCCCTGTTGCTTCCAGCTCATAGCACGGCGCAAGCTAACAGTAAACAATCGGACGACAGTATGACAGTCGGAAGGGCGTACCGGGGGTGAGAGGAAGGGTAGGAAGGGGTTATTTGAGTCTGGATTTGTTTGTGGGTGAGTGCTGGGGCTTGGTAGTAGATTCAGGAAGATCGTGAACGAACAAGACAAAGGAAAAAATGGTAAGATTACCCTTGAGAAAGATGATCCTGATCACCCTGCTGAGGACAAACGGAACCCGCGGAGTGGAGCCTTCTCCTGAGTATGGGACTTAAGCGACGTTCCCCTCATGAGCATTATCTCACCAACAGCATTTGTAGTTCTCTGTCCCAGTTTCAGTTTAGTTATTTCTTTATTCAATGTTTCCAGTAGCTTCCCTGGTTGTAAAAGTCTGATCCTCAGCAGCTCCTTCCTTCCTGTCAACCAGTCCTCCCCCCAAACAAACAGGGTGGAAACACACAAAATCCACCTAAGAGCAGCAAAGTCTATTAATACAGGGCTAGCTACCGCTGGCTCTCCAGCCAGGGAGTCCACCTCCTCCATTTGACAGAGACCCACAGTGGGCAGGTGGAGGGAGAGAGAGCTCTATTGAAGGTAAAAGGGAAGGCGTCCGGTCTGCCTCCACTGGAGGCTGCTGGAGTGGGGGAGCTGAGGGCAGCAAAGTGGAAGTGGCACATCTTACGTGATGTGTTAGGGGGGCATATTTGGACCCTGGTAGTGTTGGGCTTGCCGTTTGGCGTCCTGGTCGGGCAGATAATGGTTGTATACTAGGGTAGATGCTGGAGATAGTGGCCGGTCTTCCCGGAGCAGAAGCTGCAGAAAGTAGATCTTTTCAAATATGGTCTGGCCCTTCATTAGTCTCCCCAAAGCTGGCACGATGACTTATCCCTCTGGCTTCTCCGTGTCTCTCAGATCATTCCCTTACCTCCCGCCTTCCTTCAGGAAGCCCTGGTGCCATACCGGGCTGCCCCCCATGGAGCGGCTGCTGGGATCAAGCTGCTGGCCTTTCCGTTCGCAGCCAGTGGAGGATCTAAACCACCAGAGCTCCTTGATCTTTCTTATACCCTTATCCATTCATTCTGGAAAGCAGTTTTCCCTTCTTGATACTTCAGAAACATGCCCTGCCTTCTTCGAGTTTCTCACACGGCAGAGGAACGACTGAGTCGGATTTTGCGCCTCTGCTGGCCATGAACTCCGGAGCAGGGGCTGCCATCTTGTTCATCCTTGCAGCGTCCTTACTCCCCAGGGAAAAGCTGGCATAGGCTGGTGATTTGAACCCACCCAGAGGCCTCCGGGCCCAGGACCATGGTCATCTGTTTGAGAACCCCAGCCTTGACAACCCCAGGAGCGGTTCTACACTGCATACCCCACCAGGTGGCCATGAGCTAGAAAGGACCTCAAGACAGGTAACCACAACAGGGTCCCCGGCTTAGGAGTTCTGCAACTTCGTGCAAGCACATGGGTGCTGCACCCTGGTGCTCATGTTCAGGGACTCCATAGTCTGCGTTCTATGCTTTCTAACGCCGCCATTTTCAACAGATCTGTGCAATTTTACTTAAAATAGGATGAAGCCACCCCCAACCCATTGTTTAGTCTCCTTCATCTGCTCCTCCCCCTCCCCTCACTCCTTTCTTCAATCCCGAAGTCCTCTCTAATGACCAGTATTGAAAGAGTGAGCATTTTCCCTCGGATTTCCAGGAATTTGGGGGTGGAGGAGGGAGGGTGGTGCCTGAGAGGTGCTTTTGAAAGTGTGTCAGCTGGCCGTCTAGTTGGCAGCTGCCCTTTTCCTGGGTCCCTGCTATGGACGGCCGCGCTGATAGATGGGTTCTCTTAGGGGAGCTTCACGGCTCAGCCTGCGCTCATTACCATGTAGCAGATTATAATTTACAGCCCAGCTGGCGGCTCCACGCCCTCCCCACTCCCTATCTGCTTCAGGAAGGCAGCCCAGACGTGAGCCACCAGACTGCTTGCCTCTCGTTAAAATAATGGGTACTGTTTGCAAAGGGCTTTGTCTGAAAGGAGCTTTTACCTCCGCACCTCTTGTCAAGAGAGAAAGTTTCATCAGAAAGTGACGGACAAAATGTGTTATCCTCGCAAATAAGCAACCACGCGGCGGGGCTGATCTTTTCTCAACACACCCTGGTCAGAGTCCTGCATCTTCATAGAGAGGCCAGCTCTTGTCTCTGGGTTGGCTGTTAGAGTTTATGGCTTTATCCCCACAGGAAAGCCGAGACGATTCGCTTTCCATGGTCCTACCAGAGAATGAACCAGTCGGTCTTAGCTACTCAATGTCGTGGTCGTCCCCCCACCCACCTGAAATAGTGGTCAAATTGGATTTGCCTCCCTGGGTTAAATCCGTCATTGAAAAAGCAAGAGATTCATTATTTGAAGTGTCTTGCTCTTAAGTATTGCTTCTCCGGCACATTTCCCCCACTTGTTTTGTAAATCTCACTTGTGTAATAAACTGTAATTTTTCCTTTTGACCCACAGAAAGCTTGGTCCACACCCGTGCACCCTCTTTGAAGTTGTTAGCATGGGAATTGTTTTTATCTCTTGGTTCTTCACTTGGCTTTTTGTTTGTAACATTTTATTATTTTCCTTCCCTGCTTTGCTGTTTGTGCCTCTCGGACAGCAGCTTTGAGTCCTTTTCTGAGCAGAATATGCGTCTCCCTTCTCCTCATATGTATTTGCGTACTTAGAAGTCAAGCTGCTTATTCTATCGAGTCTCTTAATAAAACCATGATCGTCGCCTGCTGAGTGCAGTACTCAACTGCGTCTGCATGTGAACCCCGTCAAAGCGCCACAGTGGGAACCGGGGACCATATTCATGAGACAGGATGCAGAGACCAGATGCCGCCTGGAAGTCTTCCTGGGTGATTTAATGCAGGGTGCTGGGCTGTCCGGCTACACCGGCCCCTGAGCGTGCAGAAGTAATGGTGTGCGCATGCGTAAAAAGCCCAGCCCTGATAGGCGAGCCCGGGAGAAGCATCATTAGCCCAGATTAGATTAATCTCGCCAGCGGGTCCAGGTGCCCCCCATTCCCAGGGCTTTCCCCAGTGTAAATTACTAGAGGGCCGCAGCTGCCATTCAGTTCCCCTCTGGCCGAGCTGCTTGTGCTAATGCTGTTAAGCTGTGGGGCGCAGGAGGCTGAAAGTGCTGAGGGGCTAGAGATGTTGTCTGCACGGGAAAAGAAAAGCCCCTCCCTTTCCACGTCCAGGGACTCGGGGGCTCTCGTTTCCCCCAAATCAAAACCAGAAACCGCAGCAGGAAGATAAAAGATCAGCTCCTAACTCTGCCACGTGCACACGTTGATTTTTAGGGTGAAATTTTCAGGAGGCTGAAACCATTCCTCTCTCGCACAAGCAAAGATGTGTGATGTCATGGGATTCAGTTCCCTGCAGAGTAGCTGACTTTAGGTAGCTGCTAGCGGGGGCCGTGTCTAAATAGATTCAATCCACTTAGACATTTAGCCAGACCCATGTCCTTGATGGATTCAAGGCCACAAGTTCTGTAGTGATGACGATAACATTAATAATTAAGAAAACGTGAACCTTTTCAACATAACAGGAAGCGTGAGCTATAGATTTACTAAACTGAGCAGAATTTACAGCTGCAGTAAGTGCTCTGAGTGTTTTCTGTTGACGAGGGAGGACTCCGTTTTAAGAACAAATAGACCAGTAACTTCATTCTATGATTGTATGGACTACCGTGGACACCTTACTGAGACATAAACCCAGGAACCAACATCTGCATCGCTGAGCAGGGAGAGTAAGTGCAATGCACGGATAAGGTCGGAGTGATAATTAAGTGATTGTTTTCATTGCATTCATTCATTTCAGTCCGTGTGTTTGTTTCCTTGGGCTGTCATAAACACCCAGCAGGTGGCTGTAAACAACCGAAGTGCTGCCTGAAGCTGGGGACTACAAGTGCCCGTCCGTGTGCCAGCAGGCCTGGACATGCTGTTTTGTCTCAGTCTTGGTAGACCCAAGCTTTCCTTGACTTACTGACCCATCCTCACAGGACACCTGTCCTCTGTGTCCTTCCTCTTTTACAGGACACCCCTCAGGTGGGATTAGGACCCACCCGACTCCCGCATGGCCTGATATGAACTGGTGACGTCTCCAAATAGAAACCAGGGTGGTGGCGGTTGTTAAGTGCTGGGCAGTTGGTTCTGACTCGTGGTGACCGTACGGACCACAGAACAAAACAGTGCCCAGTGCCGCCCCAGCCTCCCCGTCCTTGCCACGCCGCAGCCCCCGGTTGCAGCCCCCGTCGATCAGCTGGTTGAAGTCATGCTCTTTCACTGCCTTTCTTTACCAAGCACGATGCCCCTTCCAGGAACGGGTCTCTTCTGATGACCTGCCTCCAGGACGCGTGACAGAGTCTCACGAGTCTTGCTTCCAAAGAGCATTCCGGCTGTACTTCTTCCCAAACAGATCTGTTTCTTCTGACAGCTCAGGGTACAGTTAGTGTTCTTCACCAACGCCAGCATTCAAATACATATTCCTCTTCCTTACTAGGGGTTAGGACTTCAATTTCTCTCTCTCTCTCTCTCTTTCTCTCTCCAGGTAGGGTGTGGGGGAGGACAGGAAACACCTCAATCCATAAGAATAACTTACCTTTTCTCTCACCAAATCCATTAAAAAGTGTCTGACTTGAGTTTTTTCCTCCTTCCTTTGGGAACAGTGTTAATCTCCGGAGGATTAGAACTGAAATGTAGGAAACTGTAGGACAGCGGATGATGGACTTCTAGGAGGTGCCCTCCGCAGGTGGTCTCCCTCTCTGCCATCATCATCCCCAACACTGTACACAAAGAGTAGGCCAAAGCATGCATGGGTTTAAAATTAAATACTGAATGCGGTTGAAAACTTACCCCCTTAACTCTTATCATTGAGACCATATTAAAGAGGTGTATGTTTAAAGGTTCAGGAGGATGTGGCTGAGTGTTCAGCGAACAGCAGAACGGGATTATGTGAGGGCAGGTGGAGGAGTCAGCCTTCCTCCAAGGGAGGCTGTCCTGCAGTTGCCAGGGCTACAGAGGCGGGAAGAAAAGCTCACTGGCTGGCCTAGGGTCCATTCTGGGGTGTAACTTAGGGACACAAAGTCACACTTGAAGGAACTGCCTTACACACGTCAGGCTATGGAAATTAACTAGATTATCATCCAGAATTGGTGAGACATGATCCCAGGAAGCCAGTGTTAAGCTAAGATATAGCCAAATTACTAAGGAATGTTTGCCTTGAGCATGGCACGCTTACAAAGACTTATCTGAAAAAAGAAAGAGAAAGACTTCTTATCTATAAGTGTTCACACTGACAGCAGTTGATCAGAAGCATAGATGAGATCCTTAGGGGCAAAGCACCCGGATCCGTGCGATGAAGTAAGTACTGCGGGAGAGATCGCAACAACAGTGCCACAAGTGGAGCCACCGTTGTTGGATTGCTGGTGTAGAATTGCTGGTGGACGCATGCTTAGTTGTGTATATCGCCACCAAAAGTACATGTTTCAAGAATCAAAATAAAGGTGAGGCCTGACCCTCTGAGCCAGGTGTGTGGGTGTACAACCTGACAGGCCAGCACCTTGCACTTGGTTTTGTGCCCTGCTGTCCTCTGTCTTGAAAGCCTTCATAAATGTTCGACAAAGGGCCCTGCATTCCCATTGTGTCCTGGCTTTGAAATGTAATTGGTCTTATTTGCCATGTATAAAACTGTCGTGAGCCAATCCCAGAGATGGTGTTCTCACGAGCAGTGTCTCATGGTCCATCGAAACTTCTTGGAACCTGCCTGTCTTTGCTCGACAGAATGCTTAGTTCAGACTGGCCCCTGGTAGATGCCTAGAAGTGGCTCTGAAGACTATGTTTGTGCCAAAGAATGTAAAGGGAAATTCAGTCTCAAATGTATGCCCCAAACAACATGATGGCTTTATCCACATGTCAGACCGCCAGGTCTTGCTCTCAAAGAGTGGCTGCTCCAGCGAGCAGCCCGCCGGCACTATCCGTGTTCTTGCTGCATACATGTGTGCAGACAAAGCACTGCAATTTAATGAAACAGCATGATCTCAGAAACAGCCTATCTTTTTGCTAATTGCAATTACCGTGTGGAGCAAACGCTTTCTGATCACTGCATAAGTAATGAGTCATGGTTTTATATGTGGTCAGATTCTTCAGATCAGAGAAGTGGGACTCATAGCATCGGGAACCTTCTCTAGTGTGGCGCCACCCTGTAGTTAGAGCAGGGCTGATCACTGCTTTCTTTCCACGTAACGAGTGTTCAACTCTTCCAGGCCGTTGGCTATTCCTGGACAATGCCCTTCATTTTCTGGCCCTCTCTCCTTTTCTGCACGAAATTCCCTTTGCCAAGATAGTAATGCCTTCTTTCAAATAGCACCTCCACCTCCTTTCTCTCTCTCTCTCTCCCCTGCCCCACCCCTTCTCCACTGGTGTGACTTACTCCTTTAAGGTTTAGATTTGCTGCGGAAATGACTCCTGCTCTGTGAATTGGTTTTCCTGATTTCTCCAGTCGAAGTTAGTTCCTGTCATTGCTGCTGCCTGCCGTGCTTCACCCCACTTTTGAAGGTGTTTGACCCAACCTTCTTTTACAGTTACTCATGTACGCCTCCTTAACAGGAGGTTGTATGTTCCTTGAGGGCAGAACTGTCGAGTCTGCAAACCCTCCATGATCCCTAGCACTGGAACGCGGTGCTCGATGCATGCCTCTTGAGTGGGAGCACTGGGAAACCTGTACTAACTCCGTGACAGGACTCTCATGTGTGTCCAAAGCACTGGATTCTAAACGGAAACAGCCCGTGGACATCCGTTTGTTTTGTGGGGAAGAGTTTTGACTTTGCGGGTGCAAGAGAAGAATAATAAACGTGGATTGGTGGGTGGGTAGAGGCCACATCGAGCTGTACAATGTAGTAAGCTGGATGGAAAAACCATGTGCATCAAGCAGCGGACCATTTCTTAAAAGGTTGGAGGGTCCCTGAGTAGCCAGGAAAAAAATGACCAAAACCAGTTTGAAGTCAGAAAAACAGGAAGTCCAGAGTACCACTTGACTCCCAGTTTAGTTGCTCCAAGCCAGCAATTTCCTTCTCAGCACTTCCTTTTGTAGCACCTTCCTTAATGACATTTGAGTCGCCATGCCAAGAAGCAGCTGGAAAGAAAGCCAGTCACACGGCAGGCAGATGTAAGAGTATGCTAAATGGGCTTTCGTTCCACCACTTCAGCTCTCCAACTAGTGGTCATGACATTGGGAGCCTTTTTTCTTGATTCTGCATAAACAATGAGTAAGGAGAATCAGAGAATAAGTTGGACTTGGAAGTTGGACTGTGAATCCACTGGATTTAAGAAGTCAGCAGACTCACCAGGTGGGGACGGTTCTGGTAAGGAGGGGAAAAAGAGGAGCTGATACCAAGGGCTCAAACAGAAAGTAAATGTCTAGAAAATGATGATGGCAACATATATACAAATATGCTTGATACAATTGATGTATAGAATGCTATAAGAGCTGTAAGAGCCCCCAATAAAATTATTTAATAAATTTTTAAAAGTCAGCAGGTAAGAGAAACCAGCCTTAATGGTTGCACAGAGACTCGGGGGAGTCCTAGGATTACAGCCTTCAGATCTGGACCTGAACTTACCCCATGTTAGAATCATCAGCCATTTGAAATTCAAAGGGCAGCCTTGACCCACGGACAGAGTTCAGAGGGTTGGGAAGGAAGGTCTTACCATCTCTAACCTTTCCCTGTTGGCAATCGGCAGTTTGGACATCCAGAAGGGACGTCAGAAGTATATCGACCTATATGGAGGATATGTCAAGACACAATAGCTTCCCATTTCGATTTTTTTCCTTAACGAAGGTTCCTATGATTTTGTAGCAATGCTTTTTACCTTGCTCTCATATTTTCCACAACCACATTATTGGTGTTCATTTAGAAACACCCAGAGGTACCTCCTTATCTCATGGATGTTAAATGATTCTAAATGCAAAACACATTTTAATGTGCACACTAGAAATCCGTTATCTGTAAAGCAGTGAGGCGGCCCTTTAATAAAACCTGCCACAACTTGGCAACCAAATGGACATGGTCTTCGTCAAAGGAAAAATGCTAGAAAAACGGACAGTATGCTTGGGCCTGTTCATTGTTCATAGCTTGGGAATTTTGCCTTCAGAATGCTTTTTGTATATCTCAGCATTGGAGTTAGCAGGAAGAAAGGCTTAGGTCAGTCCCCCCTCCCCCACACACACACACTGCCCCTGACAACCACTGGTCTTTCTCTCCTTGTAATTTTGCCTTTTCTAGACTGTGATATAAATGGAATCTTATGTGATACAGCCTTTTGTATTTGACTCCTTTCTCTTAGCATAATGCTTTTAAGATTCGTCCACATTGTATGCTATGTCTCTTTTTATAGAAAAAAAAAAATCCCTTTACTTTTACCTAACTGGAGTTTTGGGGGACAGCAGAGATAAATGCCTATGTTCAATCTACCGCTGAACTAACCCATGGAACTAAAATTCTTACTTACCTGTTTTAGAAAGTCAACGTATAGAATGAAATAGTCCAGATTTGCAATGATTATTTCGCTTATCTGGGGTGAGAATGCCAAGACAGCAGAGTGCAACCATGTCAATAAAATGCCTGATAATTTGATCATTTGATTCGCATCTGCAAACACCCAGGTGGGAGTTATGACGGCCAATATTCAGATGAGGGAGCTAGGCTTCAGAATATTTATGACTTGAAGTCTTCATTTTGCACTGGTAAGTGGTAGAGCCAAGATTCAAATAATGCCTTTCAGACTAGAAAGCCTACTTTCTTCCCACTACAGAGCATCCTAAGGCTACTGTAATGCATGTGGGGGAACAACTATTGACAATCTACTTGGCGTCCTTGCCAGTGGAGGAGCAGTGAAAATCAGGAAGGCCCTCACTGAGATGAATTGGCACATGGGTACAGCAGTGGGCACAAGCACTGTCGTGGTGGTAAGGATGGTGTAGGGCCGGGCAGGGTTTCGTTGTGTTGTGCATGGGGTCACTCTGGGGTCGGAGCTGAATCAACGCCACTGAACAACAGGCTTCCTTAAAGTCCATGTCTTGGTTTTGTGTGACCGCTGTAACAAATATTTGCAAACGTTGTGTCTTAAATAATAGAAATCTATCCCCTCACAACCTCACCATTCTGGAGATCTGAGGTCAGTGTCACTAAGGTCAAGCTCAAGATGGCATGTGGACTGGGTTCCCTCCAGAAACCCTAGGGAGGAATCCATTCTTGCCTCTTCTTGCTTCCGGGCTGCTGGCTTTCTTTGGCTTGTGGCAGCATCACCCCACTCTTGGCCTTCTTTTCTATCTGTGTCAAATCGCCTTCTTGTGATTGCATTTAGGGCCCAACTAGATCCTCCAGGAAATCTCCCCATCTCAAGCTCATTACATTAATTCTGCTTACAAAGTCTTTGTCCTATACATTTATGGTTCCAGGGATTAGGACCTGTTACCTTTGGGGCATTTATTTAACCTACTACACTTGGCCCATCGCAGTCTGGAAGGAACTTTGCAGTAATGGTAAGAAATTTGAGGCGGAAATTTGCTGTTGACAGTCAACTCATTGCATGTCGTATGTACATTGTTAGAAAGAGGAAGGGGTCTGGCAATGAAATAAAAACAGCTCCTTCCTCCTCAGTGTATAACCAGGGGGCAGTGAGACCTGTAACAGAATCCAGAGTAGAGATTACAGCCTGTGGGACAGTTCTCCTCTGTCATTACGCATTGAATTTAACCCAAGGACGTACAACGATCTTAAGGATGCAGCAGAGTTGGAGGTGAGCCAGACAGTTGAAGTATATGTCTTGTCTTAGGATTGCAGGCTGAAATTTAAAAATCCATCCATTTTGGAGAATAAAAGTTGATATTTTAAAAATCATGGTTTGCATAAACTTGGGACTTCAAGAAGAGTGGCAGAAACTTTAAAATGTTTGGGGATCCGTTTTAGAACAGTTTCCTTTTAATTTTTTTAAGGAATTTTAAATGATCAATGAATTGATTCATAAGACCTTACTGGAAAATGCTGAATTCCATGCTAGGTGCTGTAAAAAACAGTCATAAAATAATCCCTCCCCTCAACAAGTTTCTCACACGAATCACTTCTCACTCAGAGAGACCCTGTGCACTGCAGAAAGACACCACCCCCAGTCCTGCGCCAGCCTCACCATTGTTCTTATGTTTGAGCCCATTGTTGCAGCCACGTGTCAGTCCATCTTGTGAGGGTCTTTCTTTTTTCCGCAGCCCCTCCACTTAACCAAGCATGAGGTCGTTCGCCAGAGACTGATCTCTCCTGATAACATGTCCATAGTATATAAGACGGAGGTTCTCCATCCTTGCCCCTACAGAGCATTCTGGTCGTACTTCTTCTAAGACAGACCTGTTTGAACCTTTGGCCGTCCATGGCTCTTTCAATGTTCTTCCCCAACACCACAGCTGAAATGCATCCATTTTCATTTGGTCTTCCTTATTCACTGTCCAACTTTTACTTGCATGGCTTGTGCCAGGCACACCTCAGTCCGCAAAGTAACATCTCTGTTTTTCAACATTCTTAAGAGGTTTTGTGCAGCAGATTGACCTCATGTAATGCATCATTTTATCTCTTACCTGTTAGCCCCATGAGCATTCGCTGTGGATTTAAGCATGATGAAATCATTGACAACCTTAATCTTTTCTCCATGTAACATGTGGTGAGTTGTGAGGATTTTGATTTTTTTAAAATATGTAAATCATTTTATTGGGGGCTCTTACAGCTCTTATATTAATCCATACATCGATGATATCAGGCACATTTCTACATTTGTTGCCATCATCATTTTCAAAACATCTTCTTTCGACTTGAGCCCTTGGTATCGGCTCCTCCTTTTTCCCTCCCTCCCCCATCCTCCCACCCTCGTGACCCCTTGATAAATTATCAGTTATGATTATTTCCATATTTACACCATCTACTATCTCCCTTCACCCACATTTCTGTTTTTCACCCCCCTGGGGGGGTTGTTATATGTCAGTCATTGCTCTCTGTTCCCCCATTCTCCCCTCTCCTCCCCTCACCTTTCCCCTATCTTCATGGTATCTCTGCTCCCATTATTGTTCCTGAGGCGTTTATCTGTCCTGGATGATGATTTTGATCTTTACATTGAGTTTTAATCCATCTATATATTGAGCCCTAGTGACATTGTGGTTACACATTGGGCTGCTAATCATAAAGTCAGCAGTTTGAAACCACCAGCCTCCCTGTCGGAGCAAACCGAGGCTTTCTACTCCTGGAAAGAGTCATGGTCTCAGAAACCCACAGGGGCGATTCTACCATGTTCTATAGGGTTAGTGAGTTGGAACTAATTCAATAGCAGTGTTTTGTTTGTTTGTTTGTTTGTTTGTTTAGACATATGTAGGCATGGATTTAAATTAGTGGTAGCATAATGATTACGAATTGGGCTGCAAATAACAAGGTCAGCAGTTTGAAACCATCAGCTGCTCCAAAGGAAAAACATGAGGCTTTCTAGTCCCATAAAGAGATACAGTCTCATAAGATAGACAGGATAAGCAATCCCAAGGAGAAAACAATGGGACCGATGGTTCCTTGGGAACATGGGAGAGGAGGAGGTGGGGGTGGGGTGGGGTGGGGGAGTGGAGAGCCAACAAACTCAGGACAAGGGAACAACAAGGGATCTAAAATCAATGGCAAGGAGGGTATAGAATGCCTGGTGGGGTTTGATCAAGTGCAATGTAGCCAAGAGGAATTACTGAGAGCCAAATGAAGGTCAAACATGATAGTGGGACAAAAGGAAACTAAAAGGAAATAGAGGAAAAAACTAGGAGGCAAAGCCATTTATTGAGGTATAAATATCAGCGTGTAGATTTGTAAATATATTAATATATATAATGATAGGGATCTAGGTCTATGTACACATATGTATAGGTTAAGTATTAAGGTAGCAGATGGACATTGGGCCTCTACTCAAGTCCTCCCTCAATGTAAGAACACTTTGTTCTAAAACCTGGCATTCTGCGATACTTTCCTGACAAGATTGCTTTAGACAAAATGGGTGCATAAGAAATGTGATGAAGAAAGCTGATAGTACCCAGTTATTAAAAGGTATAGCATCTGGGGTCTTAAAGGCTTAAAGATAAATAAGCGGCCATCTAGCAGGGAAGCAACAAAGCCCACATGGAAGAAGCACAGCAGCCTGTGTGATCATGGAGTGTTGACAGGATCAGGTATCAGGTATCAGAAAATCCCAAACAAACAATTATATCAAGGCAAATAAGGTAGGGTCGGAGTGGAGACCCAAAGTCCATCTGTAGACACTTGGACATCCCCTCACAGAAGGGTCACAAGGAAGGGACAAGTCAGCCAGGGTGCAGTATAGCCCCGATGAAACAGAACATTTCTCTAGTTCTTTAATGCTTCCTCACCCTACTATCATGACCCCAGTTCTACCTTACAAATCCAGCTAGACCGGAGCATGTATACTGGTTCAGATAAAAGCTTTTGACACCCAGAATGCAGGACAGATAAACCCCTCAAGAACAATAATGGAAGTAGCAAGACCATGAGCGTAGGGGGAAGATGGGAAGAAAGGGGAAACCAATTGTAATTATTGACATAGAATATCCCCCCACCTGGGGTGGGGGGATATCAGAAACATAGTTGAAGGAAGAGAGCGGACAGTGTAAGATATGAAAATAATAATTATATATAATTTATCAAGAGTTCACGAGGGTGGGAGGGTGGGGGGCAGGGAGGGAGGAAAAGAAGAGGAGCTGATACCAAGGGCTCTAGTAGAAAGAAAATGTTTTGAAAATTATGATGGCAACATATGTACAAGTGTGCTTGATATAATTGATGTCTGGATTGGTATACGAGCTGGAAGAGGCCCCAAT
Organism: Echinops telfairi; assembly: GCF_000313985.2. Taxonomy (NCBI): domain Eukaryota; kingdom Metazoa; phylum Chordata; class Mammalia; order Afrosoricida; family Tenrecidae; genus Echinops; species Echinops telfairi. Next base: position 6,905,214 of record NW_022111307.1, on the reverse strand, counting down.
AAAATTATTTTTAAAAGAAGAAGAAGAGATACAGTCTCAGAGACCCCGGGGCAGTTCTAGTCAGAACTTCAACTCATGGTTTACTCATAAAAGGATTCTTTAAGCCTCCGTGTGGCCAGGTCATCCACCCTAACTCCTGACAACCCCAGGAGCTCCAGAGGAGTGCTGTGTGTCACAGGATGTGGACCTTTGGGGAGCAGATCAATAGGCCTGTGTTCCAAGGTGCCTCTGGGTGAGTTTGAACCCCATCTTCTCAGTTAGTTTACACAGCTTAAGTACTTGTATTAGTATTTTGCATAGAGTTCTAATTAGCTGGTTATCTGGTTGCCAAGCCCTTGACAAATTATAGGCGATGTCCTAACAACTCAGGCAGATTTACTAAGAGTTTTGAGCAGGGGCAGCTAACGGGTTGTCTAATGGGTTGATACTGACAAAAGGTTGATAAGGATTCTCCGATTTTTAAACAGATTTAGCAAGCACTATTCAAATGGTAACATCTATGGGTGTTTTAAAAATGCTGATTTTTTAAAATGAAGTTTATATACAACATGTTCGGAACACATTAATGGAAAATGTACTTACAGTGAGTGCAACTTGTCATTGCTGTATGGAGGCAGCTAACGGTCTTTACATTCTGTCCTCTGACTACGATACTAAATCTTTGTGTTGAGGGACTTGATACTGTTATCTTTCACACACAGATCACTATGCTGTATTTATTTTTCTTTCTTGTACAACTATTATTGTTTATTTTAGCCCTTAGAATAAATATTTAATACTTATTGATGTTTCCCCCTTGTCGTAATCATCTTGGATAGATGGGACTTACCCAGGACCCTTTAGTAGTCTGCAAATTTCAACTGGATGTTGGGGGCAGAAATGGACACGACTCCAGTGAATAATGAATTCCCGGCAATGGCTTACTCTCTAGCACATGGTCAACTTCACGTTCCAAAACAGCGACACGAGACAGATGAGAAGGATTGATCTTGGCCAGTTTCAAAGTTCTGTTTCTGGTAAAACTCAAAGCGTTCTTGCGTACGTTTTCCAGCATGTCATCTTGATTGAAACATGGCTGTACAATGAAAACTCAAGCACTGCACCCGTGCACAAAGCAATGCGACGGGACGGAGCAAGTGTAAGTCTGAAGCGGCGAGCTCTCTCACGAATGTGGTTTTGATGTAGAGCTTTCTCAGGAAAGTAGAAGCCCCGCAGTCACATTGTCAGGGGAGCAGTCACATTGTCTGGGTAGCGTTGGCTAAGGGCTTGAGCATGGGCCCTGGAGAATGTCACTGTGTTCCAGTCTGGCTGACACCACTTAGTGGCGATCGATAAGTTATGGAACTCCCCAGGGCCGGGGATGAACCACAACAAAGGGCTGGTGTGACAGTCAGGAGTTAAAATGGAACCCTATTTAGAACGGGGAGTGGCACATGATCTCAGGAAGTGAGAGGGAGGGAGAGAGAGAAAGAAAAGAGAAGAGAGAAGTTCTCTTCTCCCCCCAAAATGAGGTGAACATTGTATCAGGTCCTGCACTGGGCCCTAGGATGAGGAAGAAGGAAAAGAAGAGGCGCTAGGGACATGGAGAAATAATACAGTGATACCTGGGTACTAGGGCTCATCTCGAATTCACAAAACCGGAGTTCTTGCTCCTGGAAAATAAGATGCTGAGGTCCACTCACCGTGTCCCCCAATTCTAACAGTCTATGATGGCACCACCCCCAAGCAAGACCTGAGAGCACAAGGCCAGGGTATGGAAGAACGACCCTTCATGGCCACCTGCCTGTCGTGCACTTAAAGGACTCGCCAGGGAATGGTGTGTGAGAAAGCCCAGGTCAATGATTGGAAGTCTTTCTACTGCGGCTCTTCAATAACTCTGCTATACCACACTGGAAATGCATTAGATAGGAGCGCTGGTGGCACAATTGGTTAAGGTGGATGGTTTGGACCCTCCCACACGAGAGGGAACTGGTGATCAGATCCTTTAAAGATTAAACCGAAAACCAAACCATTGCCGTCCAGCCAAGCCTGACTCATAGACTCTCTGTAGGATAGGGTAGAACGGACCCCCAGGGTCTGTTTACAGAAAGTGAGTTCATAGCTCTCTCCCCGGGCGGCTGGTGGCTGCAAACCCCAGACCCGTAGTCATTTATTTCCTTTGGGTTACCAGTTAAGCACTGCACCACTGAGCCAGCAGCCTAGAAAACTCTGCGAGGCAGTTCTACATTGTCTTCCAGGGTCACTAGGAGTGGAAACAGACTCCAGTAACAATTATGTTACGTGATACAAGCAAATGCAGAATATGTTATACTCTCGTCTTGAAATACAATTTCAGTTGTGTTTTATTTCAGGGGAGAAGAGTTTTCACAATATTTCATTCAAAGAAATGCTCTCCTCTCTCACTTGCCTAGAGCCATGAACAGTAGCTCTTGACAGCAGATCCAGCCCATCTTCCCAGACAGCCCAGGATCCAGCCTATGGCTTCTGTGCAGATTTTAATAGGAACAACCAGCTTCAGGATACCGCTTCAAAACTTGCAAAGCACCTTCAACCATTATCGTCATCAAAATTCTTTGGGGAATTTTATGGCCACCACATTTTAGAACACATCTGTAGCAAGCTGCCTCCACTATAAATATTTAATCACAAAATGGGCATGGACATCATTTAGTATTTATTGATGAAAATGCTCTTTTTGGAACATGCCACCTGGTATTGGAATTCATGAATGACTTAAATATCCTAAATTATGTTTTACATATTTAGAAAGAGCCCAGGGAGAACGATCAGATAGTCTAGTGGATACTCAACTGTAGGGCCCAGGACTGATCCCAAAGTTAGTTTTCTCACCGAGCCCAGGGCTCCAGAAGTCAGAGGCAGACTATTCAGAAGTTGGCGCTCAGCTCTCCCAGGCCGTTTTGTCTCCAACTTTGACCAATGTGCCTCCTCCCTCAGCAGCAGAGTCTCCACCCGTGTGCCTGATGGGATTGGAGCACTCTCAGCCCTTCTCAAACGCACCCTGCTCTGAGCCTGTGAAGGTTGACTTGTCGAGGCCACCTCAGTGGGCTCCCTTGACCTGATATTTTTAAATCGAGTACAGCTAGTGGTGAGCACTTGCAGAGTTCACAGGGCAAGGGAAAGTGAGGTTGCGGCTCTGTACGAATTCCCCTGGCTCCCTCCCTGTCAGGCCAGTGCATATTCCTCTGCAAAATCACCGCTCTCACTTGGGTGATCTCCCGTAGCTACGCCCTCTGGGTTCTGGTCTACGCTCTTTCCTCTGCCAGGTTCACAGCCCCTGACTTGTAGCTCCGAGGCACAGCACCACCCTCGCTGCCTTTCCTTCCCATCTGTGTGTTGCCTGCTCTCATTTGCCCCACTTACGCTTCTGCCCAGAGGCTGACCTAATACTATAAGCTCCCGCGGCTGCTTTTGCGATAGCACCTGCGCTGGCACTTGCTCATCCGATAGGCAGTGGTCACGAAGACGTAAGAAAATCTCACTGCAGATGAACGATTATGTACACAGCATAAACCCTATCTTTCCATTTGTTTCCTTGTACATTTGTAAGATGCGTTAATCTCCGCTTTGTCGTCAATTGTTGTTGGCTGTGGTCATCTCTGATGCACTGTCACCCTGTGTACAACTTGATGAAATCCTGCCCAGGCCTCTACATCATGCTCCTGGTCTCTGGCATGCTTGAGTCCATTGTTGCCTATGAACACAGCTACCAGCACTGTATTGGAAAATATTGTTTATGATCCATGGGTTTTCAGGAGCTGATTTGGGATAGGAAATCACCAGCCCTTTCTTCCTAGTCTATTTCCACTGGGAAACTCCAGTGGAGCCTGCCCACTCTGATCAACCCTGCTCCTCTTTGACATACCAGCAGCCTAGTCTTCACCATCTTGACAACATAAAAACTGGCGTGGGGTTAACAACACAACTGTAGGCCACTCTCATTATCTGGTTGGAAATCATATCATTTTATAGTTCTATTTGAAAAGAAAAACACACTATGTAATCTTTGAAAAGTTCAAATTAGGATCCAAGTGACAGACCTCTGTTGGAGAAGGTGAGAACAAGTCACACCGCCAGCTTTAAAATGGGAATGATGACCCTAATCGTAGAAACCCTCTTCTGTTCTAAAGATGGCTCTATGAATTCCAGAGAAAGAACTAGATGTTCAAGGTAACGATGTTTTGATTTCTTTAAAGAAGAGTCAAGATAGTGTCGAGGAAAGAGAAGGCAGGAAGACAGACTGAGAACTCAACATCCCCCCATCAGTCAGTCAGCAAGTGGATATGTAATAAGTCAAGTTTGCCATGCTAATGCTCAAATCAAAATGTTTGTTCGATTTTCGTTATACTGAAAACTTTACTAAAGGTACCACATTTTCCAAAACATTTGATTTACCTGTGATATCAAATTCAACATGTGAGCTTTGTGAAGTTATCTTTTATTAGCAAAGTGGGAGGAAGTGTATCATAAACCCAGTTCTGGGCCCATTGAGCTGCATTACCGCTTCCACCTGCTTTTCTGGATCTTGCCGTGGAGCCGATGTCATTTCCAGAAACTGGCAGTCCCCAGTAGCAGGCAGCTGCTGCTGTCTCCGCCTCTTAACCTCCTTGTGCTGCACAAGCCACTCTCTTCCCTTGAGGCTAATTCCCAGGAACGATGACATTGACCCAGAGGGCAGAAGCAGGAGCTCTACCTGTGCTCCTGGCAGATTCTGAGCAGCAGCGCCTCTCCCACAGGCCTTCTGTGGGGTTCGAAGGAGCTTTATCCAAAGAATCTGGTCTTTGTCTTTGATTCCTGAGTGATCAGCCTCGACAAGCTGGGCATTTCCACGTCATCACAAGCATCTTCGATGAGGGCTCCAAACTTCACCTCACCTCACAGGTTCTTGGTTTTGTTTTTTTAAACATTTTATTAGGGGCTCATACAACTGTTATCCCAATCCATACACACATCAATTGTGTAAAGCGCATCTGTACATCATTCTCAAAACATTTTCTCTCCACTTAAACCCCCGACATTAGGTCCTCATTTTTCCCCTCCCTCCCTTCCCCCCTCCCTCATGAGCCCTTGATAGTTTATAAATTGGTATTTTGTCATATCTTGCCCTGTCCGACGTCTCCCTTCACCCGTTTTTCGGTTGCCTGTCCCCCAGGGAGGAGGTCACATATAGTTACTTGTAATCGGTTCCCTCTTTCCTACCCACTCTCCCTTTACCCTCCCTGTTTCGCCACTCACACTACTGGTCCTGTAGGGCTCATCCGCCCCGGATTCCCTGGATTTCCAGTTCCTATCTGTACCAGTGTACATCCTCTGGTCTAGCCAGACTTGCAAGGTCGAATTTGAGTCATGGTAGTGGGAGCGGGGAGGAAACATTTAGGAATTAGAGGAAAGTTGTATTTCTCATCGTTGTTACATTGCACCCTGACTGGCTCATCTCCTCCCCGAGACCGCTCCACAGGTTCTTGTTGTAAGGCGAATCTTGACTCTTGGTGGTGTGAGGCAGGGCGCTGGGAGAGGGGAGAGATTGGCTCAGCCAGAAAGACCCACTGTGTGACAGCAACCTGGGACTATGAACCCCCTTCGGGGGGAAAGGGCCAGAGTTCTCGTGCATGCAGTGAGGCTTCAGTGGAGCTCTAGACACAGGGCTTCCTGGTTGGTGGTGGATGCCAGTGCATGTGGGACAGGGCACATCTCTTAGGATATGTCAGCTCTGGGGTGGAAACTCCTAGACCTCTCCCTACGCATCTTTTCACGTGTATCCTTTTTGCTCTAATCGTAAGTATGGTGCTTTCTATGGTTCCTTTGAGAAGTGCTAGTGAGGTTTCAATCCCAAAGAACCAGGCCAGACCGAGGACGCTGGGGCCCTCGGGACTTAGGACTGGTATCCTGTGGGGGTAGAGGGAACCCCCGAATTTGTCTCTAGCAGGTCAGAAGTGAGGAGTCCTGCCCCACCCGGCTTGCCCCTGGCATCCTGAAGGGGTAGTAGGAAAAACTTGAATTTGTCTCCAGCAGGTCAGAAGCAGGGGTGCCACGTGGACCCCTAAGCCTGCAGCCAACGTCTGAGGAGGCCGCGCGCAGACTCAGCTGTCGGGATGGCTGAGCACTATAACCTGCGGGTCTGACTGAGCCCCCAGTGACTCGGGTCAGAGGGAAAGTGCTGCCTGTGTAGCTGGTGGCCGAACAGGACGTACGGAAAAGTGGCAAGTAGGATTCACGGTATCCTCACTCCTTCCCACACTCCAGCTTCCCCCTTGATTTCTCTGCGGCTCCTTATCATCTTCCATGTGATTCACCATTTAACAAAAAACCTTGCCTCCGTTCCTTTTTGTCCCCGCGTCACAAATATCATCTTTGAGTTCTCGTACATTAAAAAGAAAAGACAGGCCTGTCTGGATACGACAGGCTGGATGAACAATCTGGAGGAGAAAACAACGGGACTGACAGTTCCGGG